>NC_053154.1:11454398-11761898 GCF_016835505.1 Polypterus senegalus | reverse complement strand
TGGGACACGCGTAAGCAAATGGAGTCTCAACAAATAGAGAAAGTAAGGCGTTAAGTTGCGTCTGAAGGTGACGATTCTTCCAGCTGAGACAGTTTCTGGCAGGAAGAGGCAGGTCCAGGTGGGTGGGTACCGGAAGTGATGTCGATGGTGGAAAAGCCGCCAGTCTCCCGGTCTGCAGAGGGCGATACAGAGAAGGCGTGATCGTGTAGCGCCAACCCCCGGACATGTGCCGTCACCAGAGCCGTTAAACTGTCCCTTATGCTAATGCACATCACAACGTCTTACTCCAGTTTTCCTTTGTTACGCCATTCTGCACACTTATCCGTATCCTAGAGAGCTCGGATTTGTTCTTAATGGCGGGTATGCAGAACAGGACGGTTTGCTCTGCGTGATAATTGTCCTTTTAATTTTTCTCTTTAATGATTCAAATAATTCCAATATTTTTGGGGTCCCTTTGTTGTCAGTGAGTCCCAATGAACAATAGGCTGATGTCAGCAGCCAAAACAGGCAGGCAGCTTGTTAGACGTTTTATCCTTTTATTCCAAGGAGTGTTGCACATTTCTTTTAATTTCTTAATTGGCCTAATTAGATGGTGATAGCTGCTGGAACTCTCCTTCCTTCATTTTTTTTTCTTAAGAATTATGCATTTCAAGTTTGTTTCCTTTTTTTTTTAATTCTTTAAATGCAGCTGACATTTTCAGATGCTAACGTGTTGCTTACTTGGGGGGGAGAAAAAAGGACGCATAATTAGCTTTCCGTATAGGATTTAATTGTGACAGATGGTGGTATTCATGTTTGATGCACATTAAAAATAAATAAATAAATAAAACACAAAATCCAAAAAAGTCGGAGAACCTCTCCCCTCAGTGTAGGAGTTCAGTGTTTATTACGATGTGGACGCTTCATTCACCCCGGTGCTTAAAGGGCAAGGGAACGTAAGACTGTTGTGACTCTCGTAGTGACGGCGATTTATTTCTTGGCTCTTTCTTAGCAAAATGTGCCATCCTGTAAGTAAGCAGAGACGAGGAAGCTCCAGGTGGGACGGCAGTCATCAATTTTGCTCGCAGCTTCACTGACCAGGACTCAGTCTCTGTCTGTCTGCATGGAAGGTCTAAGCTTTTGTCCCAACCCAGAACCAAATTTAGTAAAAAAAAAAAGTTTAATTTTCAGGTCTTAAGCCCCCTTGTATGAGGGGCTGTCGCTTCATCACCAGTTGTTTCCAGCCTAACGTGCAAGACTGCTGGGGTTGGTTCAGGACCTCATGACCCGGGCCTGGATTAATATACAGGGTGCGCACAAAGGCCGTATACCCCTATCTTAAGGAGCATTTACAGGAATAACCATGACAATTTGGTTCCTGTGGACATCAGCCCAAGTCTTCCCGGTATTTCGAGGTGTGTTTCCGATATCCTGTCTGGTGTTGCCACCTGCTGCCGCTCAAGAAATCGCAACAACATGGCGGTCGTTCCAAGACGAAGCGATGGTTGACACAAGTGTTTTCACGACCGAAGAGCGTTTGGTGGCCACTGTGTGGGTTCATGTGCGGCCTGTTACTGGGAAATCGATCAAAAATGTCATGGATGACTTTGTTGTGCGTTTTGGGAAGGCATCGCCGACAAAGAGGACGAGAAGAAGGCTTTTGCAACGGGCAGCGTCCGAGATGCGCCGCGAAGTGGAAGACCATCCACAAGGCACGAAACGTGTGCAGATGTGATAGAGTCTGTCCAACGATCCCCAATGAAATCCACTCGTAAACGTGCTGCTGAGTTGGGAATAGCGGAATCGACAATGCGAAAACACATCAAACAGGACTTGCAAATGAAATGTCGGCGTCCACTGCACGTTAACGAGTTATCAGATGCCGACTTTGGACAGATGTCAGGAAGCTTGTGATCTGATCCTGCACCAATTTCCAACAAATGCTGAGAAGGAAAAGGGTATGTTCTCTGACGAGTGCGCGATTTATCGCAGCTCCCGCAATCGAAATGTGTTTTACCGTGGAAAAGAAAATCCACATTTCGTTGAAGAAATTGAGCATAACCCACCGCACGTAATGATCTGGGCCGGAATGACAGCACAGCATTTGTTTGGCCCTGCTTTTTGTGATTTTCCTGTTAACCAAATCAGTTATCTGGAAATGCTGAATGGCTGGCTCAACCCGCAACTGAGAAACCAGGGCGTCCTTGACAGTGTTTGGTTTCAACAAGATGGGGCACCTGCCCATTTCGCAATCACCGTGCGTGATCGCCTCAACGAAGTTTTTGGGAATCGTTGGATCGGACGAGGATCAAACAACAATCCCGCTTTTCTTCCGTGGCCTCCGAAAATCCCCGATCTCACAACTCCAGAAAATGCACTCTGGGGGTTTATCAAAGAAGACGTGCGGAAGCGCCGTTATTCATCGAACGATGAACTGAAACATGCGGTTCGCGCAGCGTTCCAGAAAGTCACCCCGCAAATGTTGCAGAACGTGAACCTGGCGGCGCATTCGGCTATGCAGAGATCATGGAGGGAGCCATACAGATGTCTTGGATTCCTAAGAGGTAACCTTTAGCTTTCAAAATTGTCCAAAAGATATACGGAGTTTGTGCGCACCCTGATACTATACTAGCTGTGTAAGTGACAGCCCTGGCTCCTAGAAACTACAGAAATCGTCAGGAAAAGAAAATGAAATGCAGCGTTGATGGTTTCATTTTGCAGACGTGCTCGACGCCCTTGACTATCGGCGACTAAGCGAGTTTCTCTCTCTTCGGAGGTTTCGTTTTTGCCGATGTCCTCGCCTTACTCGTCTATCAGCGGCTAAGCAAATTTGTCTTTCCTCGGCGGTTTCACTTTGGCGATGGAGTCGCTTTCATTCAGCTTCATGTTGTGGCCTCGTCCTTCTGTCTTCTTCCGACTCGTTAACTTGAGGCCACCTTGCCGGCTCTTTGAGCTTCATCCTAGAGTAGCCTCGCCGGACAGACAGACAGACACACACACTACCATGTGTAGACATTTGTATATAAGACTAGCTGTGTAACCACGTGTTGTAAAAACTATTGAAATTGTCAAAAAAAAAATGAAATGCAGAGTCAACAGTTTTGTTTTACGGACGTGCTCACCGCCCTTGACTATCAGCGACTAAGCGAGTTTCTCTCTCCTCGGAGGTTTCATTTTGACGATGCCCTCGCCTTGCTTGTGTATTAGCGGCTTCGCGAGTTTGTCTTTCCTCAGCGGTTTTACTTTGGCGATGGAGTCGCTTTATTTCAGCTTCATGTTGTGGCCTCATCCTTCTGTCTTCTTCTGACTCGTTAACTTGGGGCCGCCTTGCCAGCTCTTTGAGCTTCATTCTGTAGTAGCCATGCCGGACAGACAGACAGACACACACACTTCCACGTGTAGACATTTATATATAAGACTAGCTGTGTAAGCCCGTGCTGTAAAAACTATCGAAACTGTCAGAAAAAGAAAATGAAATGCAGAGTCGGCGCTTTCGTTTTGTGGATGTGCTCACCGCCCTTGACTATCAGCGGATAAGCGCGTTTCTCTCTCGTTTGTCTTTCCTCGGCGGTTTCACTTTGGCGACGGACTCTCTTTCTTTCAGCTTTAAGAAACTATAGAAATTGTCAGGAAAAAAAATGAAATGCAGCGTTGATGGGTTTCATTTTGCCGACGTGTTCACCCACCCTTGACTATCAGCGATTAAGCAAGTTTCTTTCTCCTCAGCAGTTTCGTTTTGACGATGTCCTTGCCTTTCTTGTGTATTAACGGCTTAGCGAGTTTGTCTTTCTTCGCCAGTATCACTTTGGCGATGGAGTCTCTCTCTTTCAGCTTCATTCTGTTGCCTCCTCCATCTTCCGACTCATTAACTTGGGCCCGCCTTGCCGGCTCTTTGAGCTTCGATTTCTGTGCCGGACAGACAGACACACACACTTCTATACATATACGTTTATATATAAGACTAGCTGTGTAAGCCCGTGCTGTAAAAAGCCCGGGCTCCTAGAAATGATTGAAATCGTCAGGAAAAAAAATGAAATGCAGAGTCGACAGTTTCATTTTGCAGCTGTCCTCGTCCTCCATTGTCTATCAGCGACTAAGTGAGTTTCTCTCCCCTCTGAGGTTTCGTTTTGCCGATGTGCTCGCCTTACTTGTCTATCAGCAGCTTAGCGAGTTTGAGACGTTAACCAGAGGTTGGGCTAGCGACTTTTTTTTTTTGCTTCACCAGAACATCTGCCACTTACTTCACACTCAGCAGATGTCACTGCTCTAGTTTTCTTTCCGCCATGTCACCTTCTTGATGAATTTGCCCGTGTAATTTGCTGTAATAAAGACTAAGACCCTCATAACTTTGCAGAGGTTGCTGTTTTCAAAATTATATGCTAAATGATCAGCAGATGTTGCTGCTCTTTGTTTTCTTTCTGCAATGTTGCCTTCTTGATCATTTTGCCTGTGTAGTTTGCTATAGGAAAGACAAAAAAACCCAAATAATTTTGCAGAGGTTGCTGCTGGAAACATGTTTTGCCTTTTTAACACATCTGCAATTTGCTTAACACTCAACAGATGTTTCCACTTTTCGCCCTGTGTTGGCTGGGATTGGCTCCAGCAGACCCCTATGACCCTGTAGTTAGGATATAGCGGGTTGGATAATGGATGGATGGATATTATGGATTATCACGTCTCTTATTTTATATTTTCAAAACTGGATTTGCTGTATTTTCATATTGCTTCATAATATATTATTACTTTTAACAATTTCTTAGTGATTTCTTTGTCAGTACTTCAACTCTCTTCTTCCTCTTTTGTTTCCATGTTCTTTGGAAGCTTGTTTAGACCAAGTGAATGACATTATGGGCTTCCTCCACAGGAGTAGGAGTTCACTTTTTGAATAGGTAATAATAAGAATAAGATATACTAGCTGAAGCCCACCGAAGCATATGGCGGTGTAAGAATAGGAACGGAAAACGGTGAGAAAGGAATTCAGTATAACAAGGGCCTAGGAAACCACCGTCGCAGTATAACGAAAACAGCAAGGAGCGAAACCAATGCCAATGGTCGAGAGAGTACCTCCCTGTAGCAGGCTACGGAAAACATAGACATATATAGATAGACGCCGCATTCACTGTGTTGCCCAATCGACACGATAAGTCAGCGCGTCCGCCCTATTGCGAGTGGCAAAAGTGCCATTTAAACTAATACAGGTAGACATGGAAACCGGGTTTTCTGATGAAAAAACAATAACTTTTAACCAGTATCGTTTACATATAACAGATTTTGGCGAATCGTTTACATGCAATTATTCATATCCATTTATACACTAAGTGTGTGCGTATCCCATGGTCTTAGAGTTGGTGGGCGGGGCTCTGTGAATTTGCGGGCGTGGCTCTCTGTCTTGCGTGCGCTTCTGTCTTGCTTGCCCTTAGTTAGAGTTGGTGGGCGGGGCTCTGTGAGTTGGTGGGCGTGGCTCTCTGTCTTGCTTGCCCTTAGTTAGAGTTGGTGGGTGGGGCTTTGTAAGTTGTTGATTGTGGCTCTCTGTCTTGCGTGCAGTGTAAAGTCAATGTGGCTCAGAGGTGCATATGGACTTTTACGCAGACAAAAGCGACTGAGGCTGTGCTTGTTGAGTTGTTGTGTGCCTCGAGAGTGACACTGGACCCGGGAGGATGCTTAGGTGTGCGTGGCTCTGTCGTGCATATCCCATGACGCGGTAGGAGGGTTAGAGTTGGCGGGCGAGGCTTTGTCGAGCGTATCCCATGGTCTTAGAGTTGGCGGGCGGGGCTCTGTCTTGCTTGCGTTCACTGTCTTGCGTGCCCTTAGTGAATTATATATATAGATGTTACAGTGGGGGACATCATGATTGTAGAGAGGCCTAGGTGGGGCAGGGCCACAAAAAAGGTTGGGAACCACTGTCGTAGTGCCTTTAGCAGGTTTCTCACATTTATTATCCTTGTTGTGTTTGCTGGTTCATTATGGTGCTAAACATCCCAGGATCACTTTTTTATTTATATAACACAAAGCTTAGTTTCTGTACAAAATTTTCCAAACTATAAATGACCAATACGTTAAATGGTTAGGCATTTGGTCAAACCAAGCAGTTCTGTTAAGCGAATTAACTTCAAATATCATCCATCCATCCATTATCCAACCCGCTATATCCTAACTACAGGGTCACGGGGTTCTGCTGGAGCCAATCCCAGCCAACACAGGGCACAAGGCAGGAAACAAACCGTGGGCAGGGCGCTAGCCCACCGCAGGGCACACACACCAAGCACACACTAGGGACAATTTAGGATCGCCAATGCACCTGACCTGCATGTCTTTGGACTGAGGGAGGAAACCCACGCAGACACGGGGAGAACATGCAAACTCCACACAGGGAGGACCCGGGAAGCGAACCCAGGTCTCCTACCTGCGAGGTAGCAGCGCTATACACTCTGCCACCACACATAATTTAAGTGTACCAAATTTCAGGTCAATTGGTCCTACGGTTTGCAAGCTACAGGTGATTTAAAATCCTGGACAGACAAATGGACAGCCACGGTAGCGTATGATATAAGAAGATCATTATTGTTATTTATTATTAGCTGTGCCCGCCCTAGCATGCATAGGTGGTCCTCTTGAGGGCAGCAGAGGGCACATCTTTTATGTAAATTCCGCCTCTCAGTGTAAAAGCCCAGCCATGAAATCTTTCACTTTTTTGTGTTTAGAATAATCTGGCTCAGTTTATGCCCGTGTGGGGACTGGCGGGGCACACAAATTTACCAAAGTTTGCACTTGAAAAAAAAGTGAATACAATTGTGGGGTGAAGGATTATAACGTCCTGCACAGTTCTTAATGCTTAATCCAAATGAGGAGCAGCTGGCACAGGAACCCATCTAAAACGCAGCACTTGCACCAATGAATACTCGCCCGATAGCCACATTTACGGAATTGGGAATGAAATCCATGTTTTGTAAAAGTGATGGAGGTCGTGATAGTGCATACTACACTCAGACAGTGACCGGGTGCT
This sequence comes from Polypterus senegalus, assembly GCF_016835505.1. Taxonomy (NCBI): domain Eukaryota; kingdom Metazoa; phylum Chordata; class Cladistia; order Polypteriformes; family Polypteridae; genus Polypterus; species Polypterus senegalus. The sequence continues at coordinate 11,754,916 of NC_053154.1, read as the reverse complement.
AACCGCCCTGCCGTCTTTATAATGAAGCGTGTTTGTCATATGGCAGCACAGTGGCATAGCAGTGACCCCCCGAAACCTGTTGACTGACAATTCCCGAGTCATCGGATCAAATTCCACTCTCTACATACCGTAACATCTTACTCCTCATGTCTGGGTGTGTGTTTTTCTTTTAATTAGGTTTTCTGTTTTCCTCCCACATTCTTAAAATATTCCATTTAGGTCGACTGCCAGTTTTAAATAAAGCTGATCTTAGTGAATGTGTGGGTGAGATTGTGACCAGTGATGGCCTTAAAATTTGAAGCTGCAGGGGTCCAGCTCTTTGACCCCCACCGTAATGGAGATGGAAGGTTTAGTGCCTGGGCGGACATATCAGACATGGGCTGCACTGTTCAGAATTCATTTGCACATTACGGATGGTTTTGGAAATTCATTGGAAGCTTCATTCTGAATCCTGCCGACTGTTTCCTATTAAAAGAAAAGCCATTCGATGTTCTTCAATTGATTTTTAAAACTGCATGCTTCACTTTACTGGAAATGCCTGTAGAACGCCGCCACACTGTATCATCTTGTACATGGTGTCTCTCACTCTCTACGGTGCCCTCCAACAACAACAACATTTATTTCTAGAGCACATTTTCATACAAATGATGGAGCTCAAAGTGCTTTACAGAAGGAAGAAAGAGAAAAAAGACAAAATATAAAAATAAAATCAGGCAATACTAATTAATATAGGATAAAAGTAAGGTCCGATGGCCAGGAGGACAGAAAAAACAAAACTGCGGCACCTCCAGGACTGGAGTTTGAGACCACTGGCCTAAATCAACTGGCTGGAATGACACAATTTGGAACCCAGCAGTACCACCTACTGGCTCAGAGCAGGTATTGCCATCCTACACCCTTTGACCGATCTGCACCAAGTTTGGCACAATTACTATCTAGCACAATATGTACAAGACAAGTTAATTAGCAGCAAAAAACAGGTCACTGATTAAGAAAAGGGTTAGAATGAAAACCTGCAGCCACTGTGGCCCACCAGGACTGTAGTTTGAGACCACTGGCCTAAATCAACTGGCTGGAATGGCATAGTTTGGAACCCAGCAGTACCACCTGCTGGCTCAGAGCAGGTATTGCCATCCTACACCCTTTGACCGATCTGCACCAAGTTTGGCACAATTACTATCTAGCACAATATGTACAAGACAAGTTAATTAGCAGCAAAAAACAGGTCACTGATTAAGAAAAGGGTTAGAATGAAAACCTGCAGCCACTGTGGCCCACCAGGACTGTAGTTTGAGACCACTGGCCTAAATCAACTGGCTGGAATGGCACAATTTGGAAGCCAGCAGTACCACCTGCTGGCTCAGAGCTGGTATTGCCATCCTACACCCTTTGAGCGATATCGACCAAATTTGGCACAGTTTCTATCTAGCACAATATGCACAAGACAGACTACTTTGGAGCCTACATTTTAGACCCTGGGGTCCCATTGTTTTGTTTTTTTGTTTTTTTTTCCTGTGTGCTATACAGTTTACACACCATTCAAACATACATGATTTTCACAAACCTTCAAACACACTGATGCCAGACTAGCAGACAACATGACCAGAGCTTGTCATTACTTACCAGTAGCGAGAGTGGAAGTGCAGCGCAACCCAAAGGAGAATCACAGAGTTGTTGTTTAACTCCTGCTTTGTCAGCTCTTTTTTATCATTTGAGCACTATGGACTGTCCACCTCAAAGTAAGAGGACGAGTCAGACATGACAGCATACGAGGTTACAACCCATCAAGGAGTTATTACAATTCTGAAATTCAGCTGGTCCCAAAATGATCAAATTCTCAATTCATGAGAGCAGAGACACTGACAGAGAGGCAGTGTGGATGATAACGGACGGGATAATAGGCCGTAACACCGCGTTTCTCAAGTATTTGTGACGCGAGTTTTCATAACAGTTTTAATCGCATCCCCCCTAACATTTTTTGAAATGTAGATGCATATTTTATTATACCTACTTAACTTTTATCGACGTTTATCTGACTCTATATTTCTTGTTCTAGTATCAGAATGTAGTTTAAGTTCATTTGTTTCGGTTCCAACAGATGTTTTTTTCATATTTTTGATTCTTGTTTTCTTTTTTTCACATCTTCGCGCCCCACAGGTTGAGAACCACTGCCGTAACAAGAGGGCCACCATTTAACAAAACACTTAAACCTTTGCTTTCCGTCCTTAACCCAATCTGCAAATATATCCAGGCAGCTGTGGTGTGTGTCTACAGTCCGGTCCACAAGTATTTGGACAGTGACACAATTTTCATCATCTACGTTACTAATTCTTTTCATAATTTTGAACACTTTTCACCTCTTAAATCTCTGCTTGCTTAAACCAAACAGAGTATTTTGCAGGCACCTGTTTGTCGCAACATGCTATTGTTTCGTGACCTGAGATGAAGACTGGACTCCTTGTGTCTCTCTGGAAAATCCGTATGTACCGCTGGTTTGACTTTGTGTTGCTCATGGAGTCCCGAATGAAGCACATGACCTGCATTGTGAGGGAGCGTCAGTTACGGCACTACGGTCATGTGGCGTGTTTCCCCGAGGGTGGTCCAGCTCGTAAAATCCTCATTGTTGAGGACCCGAGTGGCTGGACCAGGCCAAGGGGTCGCCCACGTAACACCTGGCTGCAGCAGATAGAGGGTCATTTCCACAGGGTGCGACTGGACCGCATGTCTGCCTGGGAGGTTGCATACCGGGTTCCCTAGTTGTGTAGTGGGTGCAGTAACGCACTGTGCCAGTGCATGCTGCCCAACTTGGCTTGACTTGGCTATTGTTTGTAATGATAGTGGGTCATGGTGGGTCAGATGATTGTGCTTGTTCCATCCTTCAGCCTGACAATTGCACTCAATTCATCTGAGGGCTCCCACATTCACTTACATGGGAAAAATATGGGTCACGACAACAGAAAAGTTGAACACCTTTGGAAAACTGGAACGGGGATTGTGAGCCGGGCCTCCTCGTCCAACATCCGTACTCGACCTCATAAATGCTCTACAGAATGAATGGGCAGAAATTCTCACAGAAACCCTCCAGAATCTTGTGGAAAGCCTTCCGAGAAGAGGTGGAAGCTGTTATGGTTTCAAATGAGGGGGGCCAACTCCATTATTACAGTCTATGTATTTCAATGTAATGTCGTTCAAGTCCCCGTTGGTGTAATGGTCAGGCGTCCCATTACGTTTGTCCATATGTTGTACCACATTTCCCCAATGTCCACACCATGTTAGGAGTAGACCTTGACTGTGTGTTCTCCTGATGCAGTCGCACCACACAACAAACCACCTCAGGATCTCAAATTAGGACCCAAGCGGTTCAGCACCACACTAGTTTGAATGGAGTGGAACAGTGTGAGGCTGGAGTGCCAATCCTGCCACCACTCCAGACACTAGTATCCTTCCTAAAATGAAGCAAGCAGGACGTCAGTGCAGACAGATGAGTTAACTTCTGACGACTTGTGTGGTCGGGCACCATCTATATGCTACCACTGGGTCACATCATCAGCAGGCATGGAATTTCATTCCACTGTTATGCCGATGATACGCAGCTCTATGTGAGACTGGACTCCACCTCCCTTACCTCCATCAACTCTTTACTCCTTCTTGGATGAGACTGAGGCCTGGATGTCCAAGAACTTCCTCAAGATGAACAGCACTAAAACTGTAGCTCTTTTAATTGGCATCTCCCATCAACTTCATTCCTCCATAAACTGTATTTCCTTTTCTGACCGTACCATTACCCTCTCCCCTTCAGTTACAAATTTGGGTGTCAAGTTAGACTCCAGACGGCACGGTGGCACAGTGGCACAGTGGGTAGCGCTGCTGCCTCCCAGTTAGGAGACCCGGGTTCTCTTACTGGCTCCTCCCTGCGTGAAGTTTGCTTGTTCTCCCCGTGTCTGCGTGGGTTTCCTCCGGGTACTCCGGTTTCCTCCCACAGTCCAAAGACCTGCAGGTTAGGTGGGTTGGCGATCCTAAATTGTCCCTAGTGTGTACTTGGTGTGGGCTGGCACCCTGCCTGGGGTTTGTTTCCTGCATTGCACCCTGTGTTGGCTGGGGTTGGCTCCGGCAGACCCCAGTGACCCTGTAGTTAGGATAAAGTGGGTTGGATAATGGATGAGTGAATGAAAAAGTACATGGTCCCCTCTTAATTGTTTCTTTTTCCTTAATTAGCAGCCAAACAATAATGAGATAAAAAATGAGCCAAAACAAATGGTGTCCATCATACAATATCTGAAAATAAAAAAGGTGGAGGTCTCAGGAATGTCGATCTCCTCAGGTCCACAATACATTTGAGTAGCGCTCTTAGAAAAGAGAAAATGAACAGTTTAGGAAATGTCTGCTATTGCACAATGAGAGCAGCAACAAGCCATGGAATTAAAGAATTTTTTTAATTAATGACAAGAATCGGCGCCTAATTAAGCAACTGGTTGGAGTGAAATTGGTTGGAGTTTGAGGCCCTGACTCAGTTGGTCTTCTGTTGGCTCCCTCACTTCCATCCATCCATTTTCTAACCCGCTAAATCCGAATACAGGGTCACGGGGGTCTGCTGGAGCCAATCCCAGCCAACACAGGGCACAAGGCAGGAACCAATCCAGGGCAGGGTGCCAACCCACCACAGGACACACACAAACACACCCACACACCAAGCACACACTAGGGCCAATTTAGAATCGCCAACCCACCTAACCTGCATGTCTTTGGATTGTGGGAGGAAACCCACGCAGACACGGGGAGAACATGCAAACTCCACGCAGGGAGGACCCGGGAAGCGAACCAGCGCTACCACTGCGCCACCGTGCTGCCCTGCTCCCTCACTTCACATTTCATTTCTGTTTAAGGATAATGGATGGATGGAAATTAGACTCCCATCTGTCATTTGATTCACATGTCCCATCACCTTTGTAAAACTGCATTCCTTCATCTCCGAAACATTGCCAGACTCCGTCCCTGCCTCTCCCTCTGTGATGCTGAGAAGCTGGTTCATGCCTTTGTCTCCTCCAGGCTGGATTTTTGTAATGCACTCCTCATCGGGATCCCCAGCAAGAGCCTTCAAAAGCTCCAACAAATCCAAAATAGTGCTGTAAGGATCCTGATGAGGGTACGGAAATATGAACACATTTCACCAATCCTTCGGTCACTTCACTGGCTCCCTATCCACCTCCATATTGAATACAAACTCTGTCTGCTCACTCACTAGTGTATTAATGGAAATGCTCCACAATATCTGAACTAACTCCTTATATTACAATCCACTGTAAGAAACCTTCGTCTTGCTAATACCCACCACCTTCGCCCCCCTGTGACTTCGTACAATGGGTGACCGAGCTTTTGCAGCCGCTGCTCCACGGCTCTGGAATGGCCTACCAGAGAAACTGAGAACACTGCAGATGGTGGGCTGTTTTAAAAAACAGCTAAAGACTTTTCTATTTAGGAAAGCATATTAACAAGAATGCTATAATTATTGTTGTTTTATCTCTGTTTTTATCTTGCTTTGCCTTTGTTTAAACTTTTTGCTCTTTGAGAGTTACTACAAATGTAAAGTGCCCTATAAATAAAATGCATTATTATTATTCTAGAAAGTTGATTTGGACATCATTTTTTTTTTCCGATACGTTACATCACTCATCCAAGTGACTTCCTCAGTCTCACTTGACTGCAGGTTTCTCCAGCCAGTACCTTGGCCTAATGACCGAACTAACACCATTGACTAACAATGGGCCATGTGATCAATGATGTGCAAATTGTCTATTAATCGAAGGCCATGAGTACCATTCACAGAGATTTGGGGAATGGCTGCAATCATAACATTGTAAGAGGGTGAAAGATGTACCTCCTCGGTTCAGAGATGGAACGTAAATGGCCTCTTTGACTCCTCGCTCAAATCAGCGTTCCTCCCTGTCCAGCATGTGCACATCTTCATCACTGAAAGAGTGACCACTGCCCTGTAGGTGTAAATAGACTGCGGAGTCCTGGCCTGGCCTGACGAGGTAGCTCTTCTGTGTTGTGTCATCTGCTTCTTACAATGCGGTGATTGCAGCCATTCCCCAGCTCTCTGTGAATGGCACTCCTGGCCATTGATCAAGGGGCAATTTGCATATCATTGATCATCGATCAATGTCAATGTCAATTTATTTCTATAGCACATTTGAAACAACATAGGAATGCGGTGGCCAAAGTGCTTTACAATAATAGAATAAAAGAAAAACATACAATTAACATGAATAACATAAATAGAAATAAAATAAATGAACATAAATAAAATAAATAATAAATAGAAGTAATGTTACATAATCACTATTAGTATTACTGAAGGTCACGGAATGGAAGTGAATAGAAATGAGTCTTTAATCTCGTTCTGAATTGCCGACGACTTCTTTATGTGACGAGGTAAAGAGTTCCACAGGCGAGCAGCAGCAGCATAAGCCCTGTCTGTCCCCCTTAGTCTTACACTCGGTATGAGGGACAACAAGAGACAACTGACCAGAAGATCTAAGCACTCTAGATGGCTGGTGTAAAACACACAATTCAGATAAATAGGCAGGAGCGAGCCCATGTAAAGATTTAAAAACTAGCAGCAAGATTTTAAAATCAATTTGAAAACTGACAGGCAGCCAGTGTAAAGAAGCTAATATTGGAGAAACAGAATCAGACTTTCTTGTCCCAACCAAGAAGGGGCCTGAGTTGCCTCAAAAGCTTGCATATTGTAATCTTTTTAGTTAGCCAATAAAAGGTGTCATTTTGCTTGGCATTTCTCTACATCCATAATGGCTACCACGGTAAAACACCCTAGTACTACTTGTCCCAACCAGAAAGTGAGCGGCAGCTTTCTGGACCAACTGTAACCTGCGGATTAGAGATTTGCTAATCCCAGAATACAATGAGTTGCAGTAATCGAGGAGAGAAAAGATGAGCAGTGTGACGGACAGCTGGGTCCCATGCCCGGCCGGGACGCCTCTACTGCATACGTCCCGGGGGAGCCACCATGGACAGTGCAATACCTTCCTTGGGGCGCCTGGGGGCAGCCTCCCTGGCCGTGGGTCCTTCCTCAGTCTCCCCCGTGGCTCCATGGGACAATGAGTCCACCACAGCCCGGTTGGGAGATAGGGTGGCCACTAGGGGGTGCTGCGGAGAGCCAGCCGCCACAAGGGACGACTTACCAGCCCCACCCGGAGATGCAATTAAGACCAGCTGGTCAGGCACCTGGAGCACTTAAAACGGGCCAACCTCCCTTCATTCAGGGCCAGAATCGGGAGGAAGAGGACGAGGTTGGCTGGGAGGAGTGGTGGTGCCAGGAAGGGTTGTGTAAAGTCTGTTTTGTGCTTCTGGGACTGTGTTGGGCCTGTGGGACACGGGGAAGGCGTGCCCCACGGCTGAATAAAAAACCTGTTTGTTGTACACGTGCCTCTGCGTAGTCTGTGCCGGGTCGGGCGCTATATAGCGCCTTTTACAGCAGCTTTCTCAAGATCCCTTGAAGATAAAAAAAGGCTTGATCTTACCTAATAGTCGAAGCTGGAAGAAGCAACTCTTGACTACAGAATTTCCTTGTTTCTCAAAAGAGAGGTTACTGTCAAAGATAACACCAAGATTGCGGACTTGAGGTTTGCAAAAGACAGAGAAAGAGCCGAGAAGTACGGCCCATTGTGAGTCAATGGTGTTAGTTCGGTCATTAGGTCAAGGTACTGTTGATAGATAGATAGATAGATAGATAGATAGATAGATAGATAGATAGATAGATAGATAGATAGATAGATAGATACTTTATTAATCCCAAGGTTGGAGAATCCTGCAGTCAACTGACGTGAGGGAGCGATGAAACGTATCAGAAAAAAAATGATGTCCAGATGAAGAGAATCAACTTTCTAGAATTTCCTTACCTGGATTATTGAGCATGCATCAAGACATTATTATTATTATTATTACTGGGGTGAGAAATAGCCCAGCACCACGGGGGCACACAGTCGTCTGTACTCACGTGACGATGATGGAGTGTGCCATGGAATGTGATTGGCCCGTAGGAGATGTTCCAGTGGAGTCGGTGAATTTGCTGATGAGGCAGGAGCAGATTGCCTCTCCTCCCGAGAGATAATCTATCGTATGTAGTATTGCTTTTACCGGAGAGTATTTTAAAAATGCACCTGAGCTCAGCTGTTGTCAGCTATGCCAGCCTAATTAGTGATGCTGTAACTTTCATCTGATTAACTCTTTGAGGGCTGAATATTTTTTCCAAAATACTCAGCACACAATGCACTGGTTTCACCCATCTGTTGCTACATGCTGTGGCAGCTGTAGGCCCCTCTTCGGCATCTCTGGCAGCAGTGGCTGCGTAGGGGCGGCTCGATAGCAGCAGGAATGAATGGCGGGCCGGCTACCTCTCTGGCTTCACACAGCAGGTGGGTGATGGTGGCAGTCACAGTGAGATGCGATATGGTTTGTACCTCTTGTCATCATAATTGGTAGTCCTCCTAGGCCAGGGGTGCCCAATACGTCGATCACGATCGACTGGTAGATCGGAAAGGAAGTGCGGGTAGATCACATTGCATTCAAAAAAATGTTTTTTTTAAAGTTAGTCTATCATATATCCTGCCTATGGCATCTGCCACGTGATTGGCATACAGGGCGGCCAGCCTGAGATCTCATTTCTTCTAACACACTGGTCATCCCGCACGCATGATCAAACGTGCGAGCTACTGCAAAACTCCGGCTATCTACTGTAAGTGATCTAGTTAGCCTTCCAATTTATATCGACTAAAGAAGGGATTTTTGAAAAGATTTATTGGTTACGGGCTGGATGAGGAATTGGGAGAGGATTTTTTTCTCTCACAATGTCACAATAGAAGTGCGTTTGTCTGATCTGTCAATCCATCATTGCTATGCCAAAGAAGGAAAATGTGGAAAGGCACTTTCGAACTGTTCATAAAAACTACGAAACTGACTACCTTCCGAAAAGCGATCTGAGAAAGAGAAAGGAGAGGGAACTAAAATCGCAGTTAATCGGACAGCCGTCATTTTTCACTCTGCTGAATTCAAAAGCAAAGGCAGACACACACGAAGCATTGTTCAGGGTGAGTCACTCGATCATTAAGTATAAGAAGTCCTTCCAAGATGGAGAGATGATAAAAGAGGCCTTCGTTGAGGCAGATGGCTAAGGAGAAATTCCTGCTGAGAATTCAAGACCCCTGGCCGGAGATAAAAGAGTTTCTTCTCGTCATTAAACATACAGAGTACAAGCAACTTAATAACGCTCAATGGCCTCTAGACTGATCTGACCAACATGTTGAATGAGCTTAATTTACAGCTGCAAGGAAAAGAGAACTCCATGGTCAATATGATTAGCTCAGTTAATGCTTTCAAAGGAAAAATGCATATATATATATATATATATATATATATATATATATATATATATATATATATATATATATAGTTAGGTTGATGAATATTTGGACAGAGGCAACTTTTTTCTCATTTTGGTTCTGTACATCACCACAATAAATTTTAAATGAAACAACTCAGATGCAGTTGAAGTGCAGACTTTCAGCTTTAATACAGTAGGTTGAACAAAATGATTGCATAAAAATGTGAGGCAACTAAAGTATTTTTTGAACACAATCCCTTCATTTCAGGGGCTCAAAAGTAATTGGACAATTGACTCAAAGGCTATTTCAAGGGCAGGTGTCTTCAAGTCCGTCGTTACGTCTTATCAATTAAGCAGATAAAAGGCCTGGAGTTGATTTAAGGTGTGGTGCTTAAATGTGGAAGATTTTGCTGTGAACAGACAACATGCGGTCAAAGGAGCTCTCCATGCAGGTGAAAGAAGACATCCTTAGGCTGCGAAAACAGATAAAACCCATCTGAGAAATTGCTACAATATTACGAGTGGCAAAATCTACAGTTTGGTACATCCTGAGAAAGAAAGCAAGCACTGGTGAACTCAGCAGCGCAAAAAGACCTGGGGCCTCGTGTATAACGCTGTGCGTAGTATTCGCACTATAACATGGCGTAAGCACAAAAGCCGGAATGTGTTTACGCACAGAAAAATCCAGATGCAGGAATCTGTCCGTACTCCAACTTCCATGTTCTTCCTCTACATAAATCCCGATCAGCGTGAAAAGTAACGCTCGTGCACGCGCTTTATGTAACGCCCCAACTCCTCCCAGAATTACGCCTCTTTGAATATGCAAATCAATATAAATCGCCCTTAACCTCAGCCTTCTGTGAAAAGACAATGGGAAAAGCACGGGGGAAAATATAAGAATCTCAGCAAATACCAAGTGGAGGCAAAGGAAAAACATACTATTTGTTCAAATAAACCGCGGTATAATCAACAAAAGGAAGTTGATCGAGTGACATAGAGTGTTGGAGAAACTTGAAAGCTCAAGTACACAAAGTCGCACAGTGCCGGAAATAAAAAAGAAGTCACATATCAAAGTCGCCCTGAAAAGACGAGTCGTAGCCCACTGTCTGAGTGTCATATGAAAGCTTATTAGGGTACAGAGAAAAAAAAAGGCAAATAGTGGGGAAAACAGCAGGAAATGTCAACTTCAGTCTCGAAATTTCCACTTTGATCACGTAGTTTATTTTGTCATTAAAGTAGAACATCATAAACTTCATCTTAAAATCGTTTAACTAGTTTCTCAAATCACATCATAATTAAAGTAGCACGTTAGTATCTATCTATCTATCTATCTATCTATCTATCTATCTATCTATCTATCTATCTATCTATCTATCTATCTATCTATCTATCTATCTATCTATCTATCTATCTAAATGATTTGTTTTGTATTTGATCTTCTGTGTGCTCTATGTGTGTGAATCACTACTTGCTTCTTAATCCGGCTCTCTTCCTCAGACTGGACACAGAATCCGTTACATTCGTGATATTACAGCTCTCTGAATAACTAAAATACTGAGATGTATACGTGATATTATTTTCATGATGCTAGGAGTTAAAGCGTGCAAAATTAAAATTTAAATTATTTATTGCAGCAGTAATCAGGGGCGGCTCTGTCCAATAGAGAAAGTCCAATGTCAATATGGTAGCTTATGCACGGTGGATGGCCACGTCTGTTGTAGACACTGCATAGCCGCCTCATGCTCATGACATAAGCGTTTAACTTTTATCGAAATTTGTTGCTGCGTTTTTAGCTGTGTCGTTATTTTCTCTTTCTGTTTTATATTCAATATATACATTATTGGCATGGCCGCCCATGCAGTCCTTGCTTTTCTTTCTCCAAGTAACCGATCCCCACACAATCAGCTCTGTAATAGACGTTAAGCCATCAGTAAGCTTAGAGCGCTGATTCTTCAAAACATACAGTTTGAAGATACAGAGATATAAATACTCCGAGTCGTGCAGTGAGAGTAATATGGAAAAAGATGATCCTCTGTGGCAACTTCTAACGGGAGCAGCTGAAAGAAGAAGGTGCAGTGAGAGTAACAACGCTAAAGCAGTTCTGGTATTTTGAATACTATGGCTGTTCCCTGGACCATTATATTGTTACAAGTTAATTACAGTCAGATGCGTTACACTAATAAACAATATGCGGTTAGTTTCAGTGTATTTATAAAGCCGCGTCAGGAAAATAAAAGAGTAACCACGCAGGAACAGTAGCACTGCTTTGACGCTGGGTGCCGCCATTCTGTAAAACCGAGCGGAGAACTTGCGTACGACAGGGTATGAGGTACCGTGGAACAGTGTGTGTCTTTATGCCAAGTGTAGGTTTTATACATCGCGATTTGAACGCGGAAAAGTTCTTACGCAACATTTCTGTGCATACGCACCATTTATACATGAGGCCCCTGGACGTCCACGGAAGACAACAGTGGTGGATGATTGCAGAATCATTTCCATGGTGAAGAGAAACCCCTTCAGAACAGCCCACCAAGTGAACAAAACTCTCCAGGGCTTGGTAGGCGTATCGATATCTAAGTCTACCATAAAGAGAAGACTGCATGAAAGTAAATCCAGAGGGTGCACTGCAAGGTGCCAGCCACTCATAAGCCTAAAGAAAAGAAAGGCCAGATTGGAGTTTGCTAAAGAACATCTAAAAAAGCCAGCACAGTTCTGGAAAAACATTCTTTGGACAGATGAAACCAAGATCAACCTCCACCAGACAAGAAAACAGTATGGAGAAGGCGTTGAACAGCTCATTATCCAAAGCATAGCACATCATCTGTAAAACACGGTGGAGTCAGGCAGTGTGATGGCTTGGGCGGGCATGGCTGCCAGTGGCACTGGGACACTAGTGTTTATTGATGAGGTGGCACAGGACAGAAGCAGCTGAATGAATTCTGAGGTGTTCAGAGACATACTGTCTGCTCAGATCCAGCTGAATGACGTCAAATTGATTGGGCGGCGGGCGTTTCATGATACAGATGGACAATGACCCAAAACATACAGCCAAAGCAACCCAGGAGTTTATTAAAGCAAAGAAGTGGAAAATTCTTGAATGGCCAAGTCAGTCACCTGATCTTAACCCCACTGAGCAGGCATTTCACTTGTTGAAGACTAAACTTTGGACAGAAAGGCCCACAAACAAACAGCAACTGAAAGTAAAGGCCTGGCAGAGCATTAAAAAGGAGGAAACCCAGCATCTGGTGATGCCCAGGAGTTCAAGACTTCAGGCTGGCATTGCCAGCAAAGGGTTTTCAACCAAGTATTAGAAATGAACATTTTATTTCCAGTTATTTAATTAGTCCAATTACTTTTGAGCCCCTGAAATGAAGGGAATGTGTTAAAAAAATGCTTTAGTTCCCTCATCTTTTTGTTCAACCCACTGAATTAAAGCTGAAAGTCTGCACTTCAACTGCATCTGAGTTGTTTCATTTAAAATTCATTGTGGTAACGTACAGAACCAAAATTAGAAAAAAGTTGTCTCTGTCCAAATATTTTTGGACTTAACTGTATATAGCATTTTTAATGTAGGTAGATCATTTTGATCTGGTCATTTTAAAATTAGCTCGCAAGCCGAAAAAGTGTGGGCACCCCTGTCCTAGACGAATGCTGCTGTCGGCGTATCAGCGCCACAATCAGCTGGGGACCAATCAGCCGATGCTGGTCCCTCATTTTCGATATCCCCCTCCAGATCTCTTACATCAAACTCAGAGTCAGAGTTCGTTTCAGCAATACTACGTAAAATGTGCATGGAGTATTTTGCTTTGCACATCTGCTTTAGTCTCGCCAGACGTCGATGCCATTTTAGAGGCTGTTTGCTCTTCACTACACATTCACACACAGGGAATCGAGGTCAAATCAACAAAGCAACGTAACTTTCCTTCAAGCAAAGAGAGTCAAACTAAAACGTAAGGGCGAGTTTTGTCGTATTTTACAGCCGATTACCGTCCTCTACCCCTGAATTTCGACAAAAGTCAACATCAGCCCTGAGGCAGAGTTTCGGCTCTTAAGCATAAGCTGTATGCTTTGATTGGTATTTAAAACTCATGGGATGGTGTGGTTTAAAGGAATCAATACGATTACTGTAGGCCAGAAAAGGCGCACACAGTATTTGATATAGTTAACCAAAAAAAAGGGAAAAAATAATCATAATAATAACACCAGCCGTGTCAGTCACCGCTTTAGAGTGATTCAGGTGGAAATTCAAGGCTGTCACCCCACAGCAAGACTACGCGACGGCCTATGTTTAAGTCTTCAACGGAAAAATAAATATTTTGTGCCAGTCTTCTGCTCATCTGCCTAAACATTGAGATGACATGAAAGTCAAAAGTATAACTTTGTCTTTCTGCCATTAATGGATGGCACATCAAAGCCCCTTCATCCAGTTGTTTTCAGAGTAGGAAATGTACACATTGGCCATTTTTTGTTTTTGGTGTTTCTGGGTGGGCATAACCTGCATACACTGGAAGACAAACCACATGGAACCTGTTATATGGTGAATGTGTTTTTATAAGGTGCTGTATGTTATACAGGGTGAGACAAAAAGAAGTAGGCCTACCACATTTCAAACAATTATTCTACCAAAAATGCTACAAGATAAAATAAATTTCATTACGGCACAAAAAGAGGGTACGCAAAATAGATTTCTTTTTCACTGTATTTTAACAATGATATCTTCAGGATGGGGTGGCGCAGTGGTAGCGCTGCTGCCTTGCAGTTAGGAGACCCGGGTTCGCTTCCCGGGTCCTCCCTGCGTGGAGTTTGCATGTTCTCCCCGTGTCTGCGTGGGTTTCCTCCGGGCGCTCCGGTTTGCTCCCACAGTCCTAAGACATGCAGGTTAGGTGGATTGGCGATTCTAAATTGGCCCTAGTGTGTGCTTGTTGTGTGGGTGTGTGTGCCCTGCGGTGGGTTGGCACCCTGCCCAGGATTGGTTCCTGCCTTGTGCCCTGTGTTGGATGGGATTGGCTCGGATTCAGCAGGTTGGAAAATGGATGGATGGACATCTTCAAGATGGTAATTAACAGTGTCATCTCCAGGCAGAGGAGTAGCTTCAGTGACAGACTTTTGTCACCGTCCTGCTCCACTGACAGACTGAGGAGATCGTTCCTCACCCACACTATGCGACTCTTCAATTCCACCCGGGGGAGTAAATGCGAACATTAATTTTATTTTAATTCTTTTCATTTTTATTACTATTTAATTTAATATTGTTTCTTTGTATCAGTATACTGCTGCTGGATTATGTGAATGTCCCCTTGGGATTAATAAAGTATCTATCTATCTATCTATCTATCTATCTATCTATCTATCTATCTATCTATCTATTATATAGTGCCTTTACTATCTATCTATCTATCTATCTATCTATCTATCTATCTATCTATCTATCTATCTATCTATTATATAGTGCCTTTACTATCTATCTATCTATCTATCTATCTATCTATCTATCTATCTATCTATCTATCTATCTATCTATCTATCTATCTATTAGCGATACACTCTTCGCTTGCATGACTTGTTTGGCCATTTCAAGGGAGAATGACGGCGATTTTGTGGCGGATATCGTCCTTGTGGGGCTTCAAGGTTTTGAGGTCGGTGTGTGTGTGTCTACCTTCGACTTGAGATCGAAATCCTACGGCGTGAGATCAGGCGAATGTGAAGACCGTGCAGGGAGATCAGCTTCCCCGGATACATTGCCCGCAGAACTTGAATGGATCTCCGCGCAGGCCGTATGAATTGTTGCTCCATCCTGTTGACACCAGGCATTCAGCACATCCATTTCTTCCAGTTGGGAAGTTCTCCAGCATTTCAATGTCACTTTCTGAAGTGACTGTTGCTCCCCATACTCCTCAAAAAAATAAGGAGCTACAATGCCAAATTCTGCAAAGGCCCACCAAACTGTGACAAGTGTGCTCACTTCGTGGGGGTCTCTGATGAAGTTCACCAGGGTTGGTTTCAGCCCAATAGTGAAGGTTTTGCTTATTTACGCAACCATTCAAATGGAAATGTGCCTCGTCGCTATACATGACGATGGCATCTCGGTTTGCAGAATACTGGTGTACAACTCTCTACGGCTCTCCCTGTCTCTCTCAGGGAGTTCCTGCAATGCCATCATTTTGTATGGATGGAAATGAAGGTCCTCATGCAAAATCAAAGACGTGTTGGAAAGGCAGAAACGTACTGAACATCTAGGAGACTGCAAAATGGATGCCCTTCCAGCTTAGATGTTTTTGTACATTCCGAGGACGGCCTGGAAATTTTCTGTTCAATGTTGTCCCTGTCTGTCTAAATTTAGCCACCCACTGAAGAATTGTTTTCTGATTCGGGAAGTGCGTTCAGAAGGTGCGTTGCGTAGTGATGATGGATTTGTTGTTTCTGAAGAACACTTCGCCAATGTTTTTGAATTCTTTACGACGTTCTACTTTGTCATCTACTCTTTGTCTTTTACTTCCAGCCCCGGGTGTGGTTAAATCTCTTGGCACAAATGGCGCTTTTCCACTGCATAGTACGGCACGACACGGTTCAGTTCAGCTCACTTTTGGGGGGTTTTCCACTGGGAACAGTACCTGGTACCTGGTCCTTTTTTTAGTACCACCTCAGCCGAGGTTCCAAGCGTGCCGAACCGTTACCAAAATGTGACATGTAAACTCTGCTGGTCACTGATTGGCCGGAGAAAATCGTCATTACTGCGTCACTGAACTTGCGACACGAGACACAACAGACCCGCTAGATTTTTAGCACATCCAGCGAAGGTTCGGACGCACCATTTTGTTTTAACCAAAAATGGCTGTTTCGTGGTCTATTGAGGAAGTACAGACGTTCCTCTCGTTGGTAGCCGAGGAGCGGATCCAGCGAGAGCTGGTTGGGGTGACGTGGAATGAAAAAGTTTTTCAGGAGGTCGCTTGTGGCGCGTTTACGATGATGTCACGGCAGTAGAGGCGGCGCAACTATAACGACACGTGAATAATCCCGCCCACTCTAAAGTGGTACCAAACTGCAGTCGAAACGCAAACCGAGCCGAACTGAGCCGAACCAAGGTGAGCTGTACTGAACCGTGCTGTGCCGTACTATGCAGTGGAAAAGCGCCAAAAGTCTCGACTTGCAGGAGATGAAAGCGGCTCTCTGAGAAAATCAGGTCTCGTCGCAGGATTAAAAGTCTCATCTCATCTCAGGATTTTTTTATTAGAATAGAAAGATATATACAGTAATCCCTCCTCGATCGCGGGGTTGCATTCCAGAAACCCCCGCGATAGGTGAAAATCCGCGAAGTAGAAACCATATGTTTGATGGTTATTTTTATATATTTTAACCCCTTCTAAACTCTCCCACACTGTTTAGAAATATTCCCCGCACAGTTATACAGTATAAACCCTTTATATTCTCTTAGTTATTAAGTAAGATTCGTTGAAATTATGTATGTAAACACACTGTTAATATACTAATCACAAACATATGTATCGTATATCGTTGAGTTTTAATACGTAATACAGTTTTAAACATACAACATGTAAATGCCGTACATAAAACCAAAATGTTTTCTTAATGATACTGTAGAGCGTCTCCGATATCACATATGTTACAGCCATTAAGATAGACAGGCCACCGGCAATAAATGCCTACAATGCAAGAAAAATTGTATAAAATGTGTGTACAATTACAATAAACGTACGTATGTGTACTAAGTATGTAGAGAATTAGTTATGGGTACTCACCAACAATGACATGACGACTTGTCCGATAACGATGAGTTTAATTTTACTGCACAACAAAGGAGAGCGTTACAGCTCTTGTAAAGGAGCCACTTCAGGTGATTGTGTAGCACCGCCATTGTTCTTCTTCCGGCAGTCTTCAATCCAAATCCCTAAAGCAGATTCCATCCGGACTACCATCTTATTACATCCACTTACAACTCGGTTTGCGCCCTGGTTAAAAGGACACTGCGGCCGTAGATCTTATATTCTTTTCCTCCTTTTTAAATAAAAAGAATCGCGGACTCATTGATGCCGTAATGGCGTCCTGCAGCGGTGTAGCTGTTCCCTTCCTTCAACATATCCAAAACTTTTACCTTTTCGGCAATCATTAGCATCTTCCATTGGCGCCTGAGCATGGCTCCTGAAGCAGTAGCAGGAGCAGATCGTTTTGGAGCCATAACGAAGGGCTTGACTACGCACAAAGATAAACACAACTTGATGCTAAATGAGCGAGACGAGACTTCCTGGGTAACGCAGCGGAATCGAATTCGGTGCTCCGTCGCTGAGCCAATCAGCACGCAGGAACCTAACTGCGTGCTTTGATTGGGTAGCTTCTCAGCCATCCGCCAATAGCGTCCCTTGTATGAAATCAACTGGGCAAACCAACTGAGGAAGCATGTAGCAGAAGTAAATTGTCTGCAGAAACCCGCAAAGCAACGGAAAATCTGCGTTATTTATTTAGATATGCTTACATATAAAATCTGTGATAGAGTGAAAAGGTCGAAGCGTGATATAGCGAGGGATTACTATATAAATCATACACACATTGGCACACACACATTAGCACCGGCCACTTCATTAGGTACGTCTCTTCAACTGCTTGTTAACATAAATACCTAATCAGCCAATCACATGGCAGCAGCTCAATGCATTTCGGCCTGCAGACCTTGTCAAGATGACCTGCTGAAGTTCAAACTGAGCATCAGAGTGGGGAGGAAAGGTGACTGAAGTGACTTTAAGTGTGATACGGGTGTTGGCGTCAGACGGACTGCTCTGAGTATTTCACAAACTGCTGATCTACTGGGATTTTCATGCACAACCCTCTCTAGGGTTTACAGAGAATGGTCTTTAAGAGAGAAAATATGAATGAGTGACAGTTCTCTGGCTGAAAATGCCTTGTTGATGCCAGAGGTCAGAGGAGAATGGAACTCAAATAAGGACTCGTTACAACCAAGGCATGCAGAAAAGCATCTCTGAACACCCAGCACATTGAACCTTGAAGCAAGTGGGCTACAGCAGCAGGAGACCACCCTGGGTGCCACTCCTGTCAGCTAAGAACAGGCACCTGAGGCTACAATTTGCATGCGCTCATCCAAAATACATCGCCATACATCAGATGAGTCTCAATTTCTGCTGTGACTTTTGGATGGTAGGCTCAAAATGTGGTGTCAACAACACAAAAGAATGGACCCATCCTGCCTTGTGTCAACGGTTCAGGCTGCTGGAGGTGGTGTAATGTTGTGAGGGATATTCTTCTGGCATACTTTGGGCCCCTTAGTACCAATTGAGCATCATTTAAATGCCTACCTGAGTATTGTCACTGACCATGTCCACCTCGTTATGACCACAGTGTCCCCATCTTCTAATGGTTCCTTCCAGCAGGATAATACGCCATGTCACAAAGTTCAAAACATCTCAGATTGGTTCCTTGAACATGACATTGAGTTCACTCTACTCAGTTGGCCTGCACAGTCAGCAGATCTCAATCCAATAGAGCACCTTTGGGATGTGGTGGAGCGGGTGACTTGCATCATGGATGTGCAGAAGGCAAATCTGCAGCAACTGCGTGATGCTATCATGTCAATACGGACTAAAATCCCTGAGAAATGTTTCCAGCACATTGTTGAATGAATTCTATGAAGAATTACAGACGTTTGGAATGCAGGTATACCTAATAAAGTGGCCGGTACAAACATATGTACAGAGAGAGCTAGAAATTCACAAAGGGAGAAAATGAATCACGTATCCTAAAGCATCCTTCATTCTTGAGCCCACAATATCCGGAAGAAAACAACCAGACACACAGGAATCTTTAGGCAATACGCAGCATCCCGTACATCCTTTTCCTAACCGGGTTTTCTATCAAACATGGGAATGTTTATGTTAAAAAATCTACATGATGCCGGCACTCAGATTCTGCCAGTGTTTACTGTGATTCTCATCATGCCATTTCAGAATTGCCTTTATAGATTGAAGGGGCATGAGATCAGTCACTGCGTGACATTGAGGGAACTAGACTCCAGACCACCGAAGCTGAGGGGCAACCCTGCTAATGAGTGAACTATTGTGACCTTGTTACTTCAATAATCCGTCATCCACCCATCCATTTTCTATGGATTTCTTTTTTCATTTTATATCCACAGGCAGCCAGAGGTTATCCCAGCAAAAAGGCAAGAAACCAAAAACTAAGTAGTAGTGGAGCTTCATACATGCAGGCTCAAAAACTGCCTAATGGACGGCCTGTTTAGAAGTGCCAGTCAAGTTGAAATATGCCAGAAGACCTACAGTATGAGGCACACACCCACGACGGGCTGATTCGTGCTGATTAGTAATCCTAACGTGTGTGTTGTTGGAATGTGGGAATTGAAAGCAGCCAATGGAGCGGTGAGACATACGCCCAACTCACTGTTGTCAGTTATCCGGCCGTTTTCAAAATCCACATTTTCCATTATTGGGTTGCTTGGAGCTGGACTCTGTAACGTCATTGTATGCTGCCATTCATATCTGAGCATTGATTTAATTACGATTAGCAGCCCCTCACCCTTCACATTATAGTCAGTCACTAGTTACTTGTTATCACTCTCCATTATTTTACTTTGCCTTTCTCAAGATATTTTTTATCTACTGTATGTAGCTTTGACATCAGTCCATCTTTTGGTCTAGTTATTCTCACTCTCTATTTATAAATGGCCAATCTCTTTGTATGTATTGATCATCTATCCATTTCTATCTATCTTATACAGTGCACTTTATGTATATATAAATATCCATCTATTGATCAATATTTCACTAGCCACCCCTACTATGTATTTCTCATTAGTCCCTCTCTCATTCTGTTTAGCATTAGCTGTTCCCTCTTTGTCTATCTAATCATCAGTAACCACTCACTTTCTATCAACCTGATTGAAAACGCCTTTCAAGATATGTTATCGTTTATCTACTTAATATAAAGTGCCTTTCACACAAGTCCATCTCTCTATCGAGCAATAATTATCTGTTCTTTTGGCCAATCCATTTTAATCAGTTAATCTTCTATAATGCCTTTCATGTCTATCTGTCTGGCACAAGCCCTTCTACTTAATTCTCATTAGCTACTCCCTGTTGTTGTTATTATTATTATTATTATTATTATTATTATTATTATTATTGATATATATCATTAGCCATTTCCTTTTCATCTATGTCATTTATATAGTGCATTTGATATCTATCTATCTGTCTATCTATCTATGTATCTATCTATCTATACAGTATGTATATATGCTGTATTATATAATGCTTTTCATTTCTATTTCTCTTTATGAATATTCTTATATTTCATATCTATTTTACGCTTCTATTCACGTCTAAATGTTCTAGCTATATGCCTCTTATTTAGTGCTTTTCATTTTTGTGTCTCTTTCTAAAATATTTCAAAAAGCCTTTCATATCAATATATCGATTATGTATTGCCTTTCTTATATCTGTCTACTAATTATTGCCTTTTGCATCTACTGTATTTCTCTATCTATATGTCTTTTATATAGCGCCTTTAATTTCTGTCTGTATATTTCTCCTTCTACAGTACTGTATAATGTCTTTCTTATTTAAATATTTATCTGCTAATAGCATCTAATAATAATACTATTGTATATATACAGTATATTCATTTAATTATTAGTCCCACCCTCTCTAGATAATTATTAACAACTCACCTTCTCTTAGTTTTTCTCTCTCTCTGTCACTTTTCATATCTGTTTATCTACATATGTTTCTATGTCAGCTATGTAGTGCCTTTTATATCCATTTCTTAATCTATATCTCTTTTATGTCGTATCTTTCATTTCCATCTACTGTATATTTCTGTTGTATATCTATCTATCTATCTATCTATCTAATTATATAGTGTTATATAGCGCCTTTCATATCTATCTATCTATCTATCTATCTATCTATCTATCTATCTATCTATTATATAGTGTTATATAGTGCCTTTCATATCTATCTATCTATCTATCTATCTATCTATCTATCTATCTATCTATCTATCTGTTATATAGTGTTATATAGTGCCTTTCATATCTATCTATCTATCTATCTATCTATCTATCTATCTATCTATCTATCTATCTATTATATAGTGTTATATAGCGCCTTTCATATCTATCTATCTATCTATCTATCTATCTATCTATCTATCTATCTATCTATCTATCTATCTATCTATCTATCTATCTATCTATCTATTATATAGTGTTATATAGTGCCTTTCATATCTATCTATCTATCTATCTATCTATCTATCTATCTATCTATCTATCTATCTATCTATCTATCGCTACTTGCCCCTACTTATTTTTAATTAGTCACTCTCTATCCATTTATCATTAGTTATAAATCCATTACCATTACTCATATTTGCATTATTTGTTTATAATTCACTATTTAAATCATTAACCCCTCCCCTTTCATCTGTCTATCATCAATATTTAGCCACTCCTTTTATAACTTTGTACTGTTATTCTGTCTAACATTGCTTTTATGGCTATGTTATAATCTATATACAGTACCTGTCATAAAGTGCTTTTCAGAATTAAGGGTTATCTATCTATGATATAGACAGTCAGTCATTGTTCAACCCGCTTTATCCTAACACAGGGTCACGGGGGTCTGCTGGAGCCAATCCCAGCCAGCACAGAGCACAAGGCAGGAACAAATCCCATGCAGGGTGCCAGCCCACCACAGATCTGTGATATAGTGCCTTTCATATCTAACTGTGATGTGGTGTCTTTCATATCTATCTATCCGTCTCATATAGTGCCTTTCATGTCTTACTCTTACAAGCCACTCCCTTTTTTATCCATCATTAGTCCTTCCCTTTCTGTTTATCTAATTATCTTTAGCCACACCCTCTCTATGAATCTAATTAAGAGTATTCATTAGTTGATCCCTCTCTATTTCTCAGTAATTACTTTCTTTTTGTCTCATATCAATGACTACCGATGGCCTTTTCAATCTATCATAGTGCCTTTCATATCTATGTATGTATTTGTTTACAGTACCCTTGTTAATTGTATTTATTTTTATATAGTGCCTTGTACAATGGGTTTGGTTGAATACTCCATTCTCATGCTGTTATCAATATCAGTGTGGCACATGGACAGACGGTTAGGCCTGCATTTTGATTTGTTTGTTATCTTGACCTTTTTTTTTAGCATATTCTGCCATTTTACTTTATTCAAGGCCAATTTCTTCAAAAGCTCAATATCCTCAGGAGTAATCCTGGACTTTTTTTATTTTGAGTTTGCAGTCAAATGTGAACTGTGCAGTGCAGCCAAGGCCTTCAATGAGATTCTTGTATCAACAGAATGGCCCTTTGGACCAGATGCGGCCATGCAGGCCGTGACACTCATTAGCAGGCGGACGACTTATTGCAGGGACAGCAGAAAAGCCCACCTTCGGCGGAGACGCCATTTCCTAATGGTAAATGATCTTGCAGCTCCTCTCGGTTTCCCTCGGCTGCAGTATTTCCAGTGGTATGAGAGCGCCGGTGTGCTGTCACCTCAGTCTTTTTAGCAAGTGGTAGTTAAACGTGCTGATGGTGCCACACAAATATTCTGCCTGGCATATGGGCAGCTGGCGGAAAGCCAGGACTGTGAACATACACAACATGAGAGGGTGGCGGCACCGCTCACCTTGGTGCATGACATGAATCAAAGTGTGCATCTGAAACAGGAGGCACTGATCGGGCTGAAGGTCAGCGTCGCAGACACTGAGAGGGGGAACCGGGGGCTACACCCTTCAAGGCCATAACACCGGATTGCTTTTTGTTTTTGGTGTATCTGTTTTTATGAACTGGTTTAAAAAAATATATACATGAATAAAAATGACATTCATTCAGGGTGGCATGGTGGCACAGTGGGTAGCGCTGCTGCCTCGCAGTTTGGAGACAATGGGTTCGCTTCCCGGGTCATCCCTGTATGGAGTTTGTGTGTTCTCCCCGTGTCTGCATCGGTTTCCTCCCACAATCCAAAGCCATGCAGGTTAGGTACATTGGCAATTATAAATTGTCCCTAATGGGTGTGCCCTGCGGTGGGCTGGTGCCCTGCCTGAGGTTTGTTTCCTGCCTTGCGCCCTGTGTTGGCTGGGATTGGCTCCAGCAGACCCCCTGACCCTGTCGTTAGGATATAGTGGGTTGGATAATGGATGGATGGATGGACATTCTTTCAATTTCTTAACTTAAAACAGAGTGCCAGTGTTCTGGTGTCTAATGCATCATCAAGCAGGTATGAGACACGAGCCAACCCTTAATGGCCATCAATAGCATAAATGCTCAAAGTAAAGCTTCAACCGGGCCTGGACGCTCCAACACTATTGTGTGACTGTAAGCAAGTCAATTCACTTGCTGTGCTGCAATTGGGAAAATCAAAACAGACGCCACCAGTTGTATTTCAAAAGCCAGAAGTCGCCTGGGATAATCATATGTAACTAGCAAATTGTGCTTGCGAAAATTTCCCAGTAATAAATGCGTGAATGAAATGGCGATGAGGGAGAGAAGAATATCACGTGCTACAGTAAGAAAGAAGATTACGTGAATAAGTAGTGACTTAATATTAGAATAGTCCTTGCAATTAGTATGGGATGTTATTCTAGTCACTTACAACAACAACAACATTTATTTATATGGCACATATTCATACAAAAAAATGTAGCTCAAAGTGCTTTACAAAATGAAGAATAGAAAAATAAAAGACACAGTAAAAAATAAAAATAAGTCAACATTAATTAACATAGAATAAGAGTAAGGTCCGATGGACAGGGTGGACAGAAAAAACAAAAAAAAAAAAACTCCAGACGGCGGGAACAAAAAAAATAAAATCTGTAGGGGTTTCAGACCACGAGACCACCCAGTCCCCTCTGGGCAATCTACCTAACAAATCAAACAGTCCTCTTTGGATTTAGGGTTCTCACGACAGGACTTGATGATGATGATGGTCATGTAGACTTCTGGTTTTTAGTCCATCAATGCTGGAGCATCAAGATGCTTTGTGTAGGTGGTGGCCTGCGCAAGAAACCGGAATAAGAAACAGAAGAGAGAGTTGGGGTCAGTACGGATATTAGAGCCACCATGAATAGTTATTATGATGAATTGAACATACAGAGTATCAGGATGGGCGGCACGGTGGCGCAGTGGTAGCGCTGCTGCCTTGCAGTTAGGAGTGGAGTTTGCATGTTCTCCCCGTGTCTGCGTGGGTTTCCTCCGGGCGCTCCGGTTTCCTCCCACAATCCAAAGCCATGCAGGTTAAGTGGATTGGCGATTCTAAATTGGCCCTAGTGTGTGCTTGGTGTGTGGGTGTGTTTGTGTGTGTCCTGTGGTGGGTTGGCACCCTGCCCAGGATTGGTTCCTGCCTTGTACCCTGTGTTGGCTTGGATTGGCTCCAGCAGACCCTTGTGACCCTGTGTTTGGATTCAGCGGGTTGGAAAATGGATGGATGGAGTATCAGGATTAAGTTTAAGTGAAGTTATGAGAAGGCCATGTTAAAGTAATGTGTTTTCAGCAGTGTTTTAAAGTGCTCCGCTGTATCAGCCTGGTGAATTCCTATTGGCAGGCTATTCCAGATTTGAGGTTCATAGCAGCAGAAGGCCACCCGCCTCACCACTTCTTTTAAGTTTTGGTCTTGGAATTCTAAGGAGACACTCATTTGAAGATCTAAGGTTACGATTTGGAATATAAGGTGTCAGACATTCCGATATATAAGATGGAGCGAGATTATTTAAGGCTTTTTAAACCATAAGCAGAATTTGAAAGTCAATTCTTACAACAGCAATACAAAGTGTAACGTGAACAGGTTCAGAGAACATATTGGATAAGAAGAGAAATGCAGGGCACATGTCAGTCAGTCTGTGTGAAGTGTGGCTGTCAGGTCATGTAGTATACTGACGTCAGAAAACGCAATTTGTTGCATAAACGTTGTTGTCAGTTGTGGCGGTCGGCTGGGGGCTTATGCCCAGCCGGGATGCCTGGAAAGACCAGGAGCAGGATTATACCTCCCCTGGACCACGAGAGGGCTGCCGCCCTGGTCTATATGGGGGCCACGAGAACCAAGCATGGAAGCCCAACCCTACTGGGGCCCGTGGCCACCACAAGGAAGCGCCCAGAGGGTTGAGCAGCCCCACACCAGGTAGTGCCGCAGGGAGATGGTCAGAGGGCACCTGGAGCACGTCCGGGTGGATATAAAAGAGGCCACCTTCCTCCAGTCATTAGCCGGAGTCGGGAGGAAGAGGACAAAGCTCGGGAGAGAGGAGCAGAGGCTGTGAGAGGAAGGACTATTGAGAGGCCCGGACTTTAGAGAGGTGTTTGGTTCAGAGGCCACTGTGTTGTGTGCAGAACTGTAAATATTGTAAATACGGTGATTAAAAAGTGTGTGTTTGGGACTTCCTGTGTCTGTCTGTGTTGGTGTCCGGGCTGGTTTCCACACTGCGAAAATATTCCCCCTGTGTGTAACATGCAAATACCTGTACGTTTAACCCAGGTTTCGATGTAACTCTGGAAAAGGTTGTATACAACTGGCCATGGTTATTGTGACAGATAGAGGGCGCTATCGTCCTCTTGAAACCTCAGACTATACTTCAGAGACCAGGTAAAAGTCCACAAGTTGACTTTATTATTAATAAACAGTGCACAAAGCACCCTCCTCTCCACAATACTCAGAAATTAACCAATACACAATACAATAAACCAATCCTCCACTCCCAGACGCCTTGCCACCCTTCCACCCAGCTCAGCTCAACTCTGGGATCTCCCACAGTCCTTTATATAGTCCGTGACCCGGAAGTGCTCCTGAACCCCTGTCCATGTGACTTCTTAGCACTTCCGGGTCAGATCCAAAAGTCTTCTTTTCATCCTGGAAGTACATCGGTCTTTTTGTTCATGTGACTATGACACACTTCCGGGTTGTATGCGAAAGTCTCGCTGCTCCTCCCTGCAGCGCCTTCTAGTGGCCCCTGTGGTATCCAGCAGGGCTGTGGATGAAAACTCCAAAGTCCATAATTCCCTGCTGGCATTTGGGGCACCTCCATGCTGCAGGGAGGGCTCCATCTGGCGGCCTGGGGGCCATAGTCCACATTATAAACATTCATCCATCCATTATCCAACCCGCTATATCCTAACTACAGGGTCACGGGGTCTGCTGGAGAAAATCCCAGCCAACACAGGGCACAAGGCAGGAAACAAAAGCCCACCACAGGGTATAAACAGGGCCTGGCAAAGAAACTCTGTCGTTATTAAACATTTGTCGTTATAACTTGGTGATAGTCATACAATACGCTAAACAAATGGGGAATTGCCTCTGTCGTATTATAAAGAGAATATCTTGTTTTGAGTTGTTATTTTTATGGAATCCCTGTAGTTTTGTCCATCGTGATGTTTCTTGTTGTCTGGCAGTTTGCTGCTGCTCTTCAGAAAGGCTGTGTGTGTAATTTTGTTTTTTGTTCACTGTCTAGGTGTGAGACTTGCTGCCGCTGATCCTTGGATAATGTCGCTCTGTGGTTTGTCATACGTTGCCTTTGTTGTTCTAAGGCATCTTGCCATTGCTGGTTGGACTGGCATGATGTCGATGTTTCTGCTTCTATGCGTTGGTGTGAGTATGTAGGCCAGCGAGACCATTTCTGTTGGTCACAGTTAGGCTGTATGTGCCTTTTCATTTTGTCAGGAGGCTTACATTGAAGTGAAGGAACAAGGAGGTGTAAAATGGTTGGGTCATAATGCAGTTTCGGTCAGTAACAAAGTATGCACCGAATAAACAGTCAAATACCACAGTCGATAATTAGTCACATTAAAGAGCTGAAGACTTGAAGATAAGCTGAAGACCAAAACTCTACCAGGAGCACCAGGATCCTTCGATATTGTCGTGCAGAGATATATATTAGTTGTGTCACCCGTTGTCAATATCGAGCACGGACAGACACAAGCTAATAATACTGGGAGATTCACTCGAAATATTCTGTTGTTAACTCCAGTTAGGATGAAGCAATCTGAACCAAAAACAATACACTCTATACCTTGACGTTTGTGTAATCGATTGCATTACATGCGATGCTGGAAGTGTTTTCTGTTTTCTGCCATTTCGACGTGGCCCTCCATGTTCGTGAACATTTCGGCAAATGTCTCTTGAATACCAGCAATTTCACGTTGGATGCTTTCCTTCAAATCTTCCACAGTTGCGAGGCTTGTTGAGATAGGCTTTTCCTTTGAGCAGACCCCAAAGGAAGAAGTCTGGTGGTGTCAGATCCAAAGCCCCTTTGAAATGACCCTGTTGCCGAAGAATTTCTGCCATGCCCCTTGCCGATGTGTGACGCGTTGCTCCGTTTCGCTGTTAGTAACCTTCCGTTAACTCACGATCATCCAGTTGATCCTGACATCGCTTTATTAAACGAATTGGTGACCCGATAGGTTTGCACCATGAAGACGCGCTGCTCAATACTGTACACCACCATCCTGATGACAAGTCCAGTGACTGAGTGAAGGGGTACGGGCGGTACGCACCCAGAAGTTGCAAAACGTCACGACGGCTATCCGGCACCCACCTCATTGCTCTGACTAAGGGGCATCCCGGCTTCATATACTGAGGAGCACATTGCTCATTGTTTCGTTCAGGTTGCTTCATCCTGGCGAGAGTTATTACAGAATATTCTGGGCCTCTTTCGAGTGAATCTCCCTATATCATAAAAACTATCGAATATAAAACACAGGACGTTATACTTAAACCATATAATGCACTAACTAGTAAGACCTCGTCTGGAGTGGTGTGTGCAGTTCTGGTCACCACACTACAAGAAAGACATAGCAGCTGTGCAGAGGTGAGCAACCGGGTGCATCATGGGACTGAATTCAATTTTATATTCTGACAGACTCAGAAAACTAATCCTGTTTAGTCATCGAAGAGAGGAGACTGTGCGGGAACCTCATCCAAGTACACAAAATCTTCAAAGACATTTATTAAGTGGACCCCACGTGAATCCCAAGTGAATCACATACTCAGACGCAGGGACGTCCCGGCTTGTTCGAAGCTCCATATACCGAGGAGCACAGATTGCTTCTTCCTAGCGAGAGTTATTACAGAATACTCGGGGCCTCTTTCGAGTGAATCTCCCTGTATAAGGATACTTTGCTACCAGAGAGATGCCGGGCTTTAAGGCACTCTGAATTATTTCATAATAATAGACTCTAACTGCCCTCAAAAGCCTTGAATTGTAGTAAGCATATCTTGACTCTTACGTACATTTCATTCATATAGTGCCTTTGCTATGCTGGAATGACTTTGCAAGTATTTAAAAAGTGCACCAAAGGAACAGTGAGATTTCAATGATTACCACCGCACTGAAATAAAGCAATGGCGTCTTCCACTATTAGTATCCTCCAGATAACTGTACAGTGCCTGCATCGATCCCAAAGCTAGGTCTCTTCACCCAGCCGGTGTGCTTTTCAAAATCGGATGCCATATGTGCCCATGCTTGCCGTGGTGTGAAGCGATGAAGATGCTTTGTAATTTTTTTTTTTTCTTCTTCCAAATTCAGACCTTTGCACAACATCCTTGAGAGCACAAAGTGGTTGCCTGGCAACTCCTGCTACTGCCATGAGAGCTGTTAAAAAACTGCCTTCCATCTTAAAAAAAAAAAAAAAGAAAAAACTAAATAGGGGAAAATGTTGGTTTGCTAGGATAAAAGAAAAAAAAATCAATATTCAGTAAAAGATAATTTAAAAAATGAAAACAAAAACTACAGATGGAAATGTGGCATTCACTTTAATATTAAAATCAGCCACCTTAAAATATACCACCATGGTGTCATTTGTTGGAGTGAAGTGCGCACCGCCAGCTCGTCATACCCCTGAAGGTCATTAAGGAATCATTTTTTATAGTTTCGATTGACCGCGTGAGTGTTGGCTGCGTACTGGCATGGTTGGTGGTGTTTGGATTTTTGTTACTCAGCTGGTATTCATGGGTCTGGTACACCCGCAGTGTTTTCGGGTACACATAATGTTTTATGTCAAGCTGCTTAACAGATGTGGATGTTTTCTCTATTATATAGTGCCTTTTCTATCTATCTATCTATCTATCTATCTATCTATCTATCTATCTATCTATCTATCTATCTATTATACAGTGCCTTTCATATCTATCTATTATATAGTGCCTTTCATATCTATCTATCTATCTATCTATCTATCTATCTATCTATCTATCTATCTATCTATCTATTATATAGTGCCTTTCATATCTATCTATCTATCTATCTATCTATCTATCTATCTATCTATCTATCTATCTATCTAACAGTGCATTTCAAATCTATCTATTACATAGTGCCTTTTCTATCTATCCATCTATCTACTTGCTCATATTTATTTTTAATTAGCCACTCTCTATCCATTTATCATTTGTCATATATCCATTACTATTATTCATATATTCATTACTTATTTAAGATTAGCCATTTCCATGCCATTCAATTATCATTAGCCACACCCTTCCTTTAAATCATTAACCACTCCCCTTTCATCTGTCTATCATCAATAATTAGCCACTCCTTTTATATCTTTATACTGTTATAATCTATATACAATACCTGTCATAAAGTGATTTTCAGACATTTCGGTTATCTATCCATGATTTAGTGCCTTTAGTGCCTCTATTATATAGTGCTTTTCTTATCTATGAGGTCCGTCTATTAAATTACGAGACTGACACAAAAACTCACTTTTATTTATATAACAGTTCTAATGCTTGTCCCTTCATTGTACTCCCCATTCTCAATTATACATTGAGGCAGTCTTGCTTTCCTCTGGTTGAAGGCGTGGAGCAGATCATTTCTTCAGAAGACATTTTCTTCTTTACTTCTTTACTGCATCCATTGACTCAAAACGTGTTCCTTTAAGCACCAATTTCAATTTAGGAAAAACACCCGTGCACGAGACCTGCAGTCTTCCCAGTAAGCATTTGAAAAGATTCAAATTCCAATTTTACTAAAAATTTCAAATTTGACCCATTGCTCAATTTTTAAACTTAGCATGACTCTGGCACACAAGGGGAAACACAACTGCATTAAACTGTGCCTGACAATCGACTAAACGGCAGGGAGTGTTGTCATCTGTCATTCAGGTTTGGACAGGTTTAAACTGGCACACCAAGTAAGTACTCATAATCAGCTCTCACTGCTTTGCTTAAGAGATAGAAACACAGCATATAATTTGATTTTTGTGTAGAAATCATAAAAATCAAGACGTAAGTTTAAATATATTATTAATATTAAACAAATATCAATGAGACAAGTTTTGATATTTAATGTTGTGAATTGAACAAATTGAAAAGACATACGGGGTTGTATTGAAATGATACAATTAGCCTGACTGAACAGAAATTTATAGCATCTATGCACCACATGAAAGGCAGACGTTCAAAGTGTTGTCCATGCCATTGTATTTTTTGCATTTGAAGCTTGTAAGCTGGGCCTTTCAGCTCTTCTTGGGTCCTCGAACATCACAGCGTTTACTCTTGCAGTGACTGTAGTACCAACCTAGAATGATTAAAATGCTAGCTAGTGCTAAAAGTCTACTAACATTTCTAAGCGTCTCTACTCCTCTCACTTTCATATTGTAACAAATCAGACAAAACAAGAAAAAGCTTAGGGGTTCCACCCTGTATATTATAAATAATGCTGTGAAGCAAACTGTGATTATGCCGAGTAATCTCAAAAGACCAAGTCCAAAATGGGACTGCTGAGTCTGGAAAGTTGGGGGTTTTTATAGCTGGGAGGAATGAATAGGCAGGTTTTGGAGCTGTCGCAGGAAGTGACATCAGGATCTGGGTTAGGACCGGCAGTCCTATCGGTCGAGGAAAGACTAGGCAGGTTTTGTTGTTCTGTAGGGAGAGGAGAAAAGTCGTTAGTATACCCTGTCCACCCCTCATCCAGTCCAGTGTTCGATTAAGCCCCTTGACTTCCTCCTATGCACACGTGTGTGGCAATACAGTAGAGTCTCGCTTATCCGACATAAACGGGCTGGCCGAACGTCGGATAAGCGAAAATGTTGGATAATGGCAGGTGTTAAGAAAAAAACTATTAGACGTCAGACTATGTTATAATTTTACACATTACGAACCTAATAATAATGTTTTACAACAAAACAACAGAATAAATTAACTGAAAAAATGAACTTACAGTTACAGAATTGTCTAACGTGAAATACAGTATGTACTGTACTTAAAAAGTTCAGTCCTGTGATGATTTAAAGACATTTTTGATCGTTGTCTGCTTTCCTGACGAGTGTCGTTTCTTCGCTGTGAAGTCTCGCCATCTTTGCAGCATCATTATGTCGATTCCTGTAGCTTCTTCTTGTTGCTCAATGTAATTAATTGCAGTTTCTAGAGCCTTAACTCCGTCACTAATATAGTCAACATTCGTACGAGCGTATACGGTTTACTACAGCATTGTGACCGCGTGTGTGTGTTTGTGCTGTGACGTGCGAGTCCCTGTCTTGCACCCGAAAACTCGAAGCTGAGTCTCAGTACTTTTAGCAACACCAGCTTTGTTAAGCTTGAAACAGCAACAGCGCGGTTATTTAATGTAGCGGGATCTTTCATTCTCCTATACACAGGCACAGCAGTCAGGCAGGGTCGGGCGGAAAGTAATACTGAGCCCAGCGCATTTATAATGTCCCTTGTTCCTTGTATCACCCATCGACGGCAGGAGCTTACAGCATGGCCGTGATCTTTTCGGATTGGCTTTTACATCAAACTGCTACAACGCTGGGAGACTGCGATTGCTTTGGGACGCTCGTCCGCGTGGAATCACACCAAGAGTTTAGAAACTCACTCACACCAGCCATGATTCTTTTCAAAGGTAAAGTGCAGGTTAATTTGCTTTATGTATTTTTTACTTTATATTTTGTATTAATCATTTTTATATGAATAGTTTTTGGTTGTGAAATGAATCATCTGAGTTTCCATTATTTCTTATAGGGAAATTCGCTTTGATATACTGTACGAGTGCTTTGGTCTGCAAGCACATTTCCGGAACGAATTATGCTCGCAAACCGAGGTTCCACTGTAATTAGCTGCGGTACAGTCGGGAGCAACAAAAAAATAGACTACGCTCACAACTTACAGTTCTTGTTGCCGATTGATGCGTATTTTTTTTTTTTTTGTTTGTTTTTTTTTTGCAGTGGGATGTCGGATAATATGGAATGTTTGAAAAGTGAAGGTAGGATAAGCGAGACTCTACTGTATATAGTCAGGCTGACTCATATATACAGTATATGTATAAATTCAGGCTGATTCACATTTACTTCTGCTTCTGGAGTTGGTGGTCCTGTGGCTCCAGCATCCTCCTCCTTCACCCTCCTCACATTTGTCTGCAGAGGTAGGGGTCGTGGGTACGTGTTGTCTCCTCTGGATTTGAGGTCTTATCAGTTCACAGCACAGTGGCTCATTCCACAGAAAAGAATACCATTCAATTTCATCATTTTTTTGACATCCATATTTCTCCGGTTGTCTGAGAGTCAGTTCTCTCTATCCTCTTCTTCAAACTCACTGTCAGAGTCCAAATTGACGTATTCTGAGAATCTTCCAAAGTGAACACTCCCTCCATGTTGTCTCGTTTAAATTGATGTTGATTTGGAAAGAAGTCACACATGCAGAGCTAATTACCTGATGTGTCCCTCCACAATTCCATTTTAAAAGGAAATTAGAACAATTGGTCTGATGAGATTAGGGATTGTATATGAATGGGAAATTTATAGCTGGAGGTTAGATGGGCATGGAGGAGTTGATGGGGGTATTCATGGTTGATGATGATGTAAATGACTGGTATGATGGAATAAGGTCTGGGGTATGTGGAAACAGTGCTTCTAAAGTGGTGTTATTGTTGCCTTATAGACAGTTTTCAGACATGCATTGGTCCAAGGTATTGTTGGAGGTTAGACGGGCATGAAAGAGTTGATGAGAGCATTTATGGTCGATGGTGATGTAAATGACTGGTATGATGGGTTTAGGTTTGGGACATGTGGGAAGAATGCTTCTAAAATGGAGTTATTATTAGAACATTAGAACATTCTAGACGAGAACAGGCCATTCAGCCCAACAAAGCTCGCCAGTCCTATCCACTTGTCTTACAGACAGTTTCTAGACACGCTATAGTCAAAGGATTGGAAGTTGAATGGGCCTGGAGGAGATGATGTGGGGTATTCATGGTTGATGGTGATGGAAATGCCTGGTATGATGGGGATTAGGTTTGGGGTATGTGGAAACAGTGCTTCTAAAGTGATGAAATTGTTGTCTTAACAGACAGTTTTCAGACATGCATTAGTTGAAGCTATTGTTGGAGGCTGGATGGGCATAGAGCAATTGATGGTGGGTATTCATGGTTGATGGTGATGTAAATGATTGCTGTGATTGGTATGATGAGTTTAGGTTTGGGGTATGTGGAAACAATGCTTCTAAAATGGTGTTATGGTTGTCTTACAGACAGAGTTTCCAGACATGCATCAGTCAAAAGTATTTTTAGAGATTGCATGGACATGAAGGAGTTGATGGGGGTATTTATGGTGGATGGTGATGTAAATGACTGATATGGTTGGTATTATGTGATTAGGTTTGGGGTATGTGAAGACAATGCTTCTAAAGTGATGATATTGGTGTCTTAACAGACAGTTTTCATACATGCATTAGTTGAAGCTATTGTTGGAGGTTGGATGGGCATAGAGGAATTGATGGTGGGTATTCATGTTTGACAGTGATGTAAATGATTGCTGTGATTGGTATTATGGGATTAGGTTTAGGGTATGTGGAAACAATGCTTCTAAAATGGTGTTATGGTTGTCTTACACAGAGAGTTTCCAGACATGCATTAGTCTCAAGTATTTTTGGTAATTGGATGAGCATGGAGGAATTGATGGGGGTATTCATGGTGGATGGTGATGTAAATGACTGGTATGATGGGATTAGGTTTGGGTTTTATGGAAAAAGTGCCTCTAGAGTGGGGTTATTGTTGTCGTAACAGACAGTTTTCAGACATGCATTAGTTCAGGTACAGTCTTATGGGAGATTGGATGGAAATGAAGGAGTTGATAGGGGTATTCATGGTGGATGGTGATGTAAATGATTGCTATGCTTGGGTTAGGTTTGAGGTATGTTGAAACAATGCTTCTCAAGTGATGAAATTGTTGTCTTAACAGACAGTTGTCATATTCAATTTGGAAGCAATACTACTAAAGTAGAGTTACTGTTGTCTTAATAGTTTCTAGACATAAATTAGTCGAAGGGTTAGAGGTTGGATGGACATGTAGGAGCTGATGGGGGTAATTATGATTGATGGTGATGTAATTGATTGGTATTATGGGATTAGGTTTGGGGCATGTGGAAGCAGTGATTCTAAAATGGAGTTGTTGTTGTCTTAACAGACAATTTCCAGACGTGCATTAGTCCAGGCGTTTTTGGAGGTTAGATAGACATGGAGGAGTTCACAGGGATGCTCGTGGCTAATGGTGATGTAAATGATTGCTATGATTGGTATGATGGGTTTAGGTTTAGGGTATGTGGAGACAATGCTTCTGTCTTAACAGACAGTCCAGGAATACATTAGTCCAGGTGTTGTTGGAGGTTAGATAGACATGGAGGACCTGATGGGGATATTCATGGTGGATGGTGATGTAAATGACTGATATGATTGGTATTATGTGATTAGGTTTGGGGTATGTGAAGACAATGCTTCTAAAGTGATGATATTGGTGTCTCAGCAGACAATTTCCAGACATACATTAGTCCAGGTGTTGTTGGAGGCTGAATGGGCATGGAGGAGGTGAAGTGGGTACTCATGTTTGATTTTGATGTAAATGATTGGTATGATGGGTTTAGGTTTGGGGTATGTGAAGACAATGCTTCTAAAGTGATGATATTGGTGTCTTAGCAGACAGTTTCCACAGGTTTATTGCTCCTGGGTTTCGCAGACCCAATACCACCAGTGAAATGTAAATGTGTTGGGGGGGTTTACAGTGTGTACTCAACGAAAAACTGTCCCATAACATCGTGTTTAAATTAAAATGAGCCAAGGACATCGAAGCTCAGTTTTTTTTTTTTTTTGGAAACATTGAAAATGGGTCCCTCATACCCGATAGCCACACAAGGGTTAAGTGTGAAGCGCCGGCCTGAGTGAGCTCTGCAGATCTGAACAGACGCTGCCATTCACCGAGTCCTATTCATGGCCGCTGAATGGCACCGCCTGCCAAAAAAAAGCCCACTTGCAACAAAACCAGTTTGTTCCGAGCTGAAAGGAGAAACTGAAAAGATGGAGACAAAAAAAGAAAAAATAGTATACTCTGCGTATGTCATCAGTTAGGACACATCAATGCAAAGTACATCTCGCGAATGACGGCAGGTGCATCCTGCAGACATGAAACCTGATCAGGCATAACTCCACTCAGTTTCAGAACACAATGATCGGGGTCAGGACAAGATCCCCCCCACAACACTCAGTCACAATCGTCAATCAACTGGCGGGTGGGATTATCAGGGAATGAAGCCACACTGACGACATGCAAACTCCACCAGTGTCAGTGCTCAGGCCAGAACTGTGAAATAGTGAAACAGCCAGAAGGGATAATCACCCTGCTGCCACCACCATACTGCCATTGTGATGCCCTGTGCCTATCAAAGCCTTACATGACCTGGAACAGTGGGCATTGAGTTGTTTGAGACCGAGGTCAGTGGTGTAGAGGAACGAGACACAGGACCAAAAGATATAGCAGAGCACACATGGTGATCGTTTACTTACGGTGAAGGGAGGTGCAGGCGGTGTGGTGTAGCGGTTAAGGCTGTGGACTGCAAGCCATGAGGGTCGGAGTCCAAAACTGATGAAATATGTAATTGTCACCAGAGAACAGCCTTCATGTAAAGTTTGAATGAAATCATCAGTCAGTCAGTCATTGCCCAACCCGTTATATCCTAACTGCAGGGTCACGGGGGTCTGCTGGAGTCAATCCCAGCCAGCACAGGGCACAAGGCAGGAACAAACCCCGGGCAGGGCACACACACACACACACACTAGGGACAATTTAGGATCGCCAATGCACCTAACCCGCATGTCTTTGGACTGTGGGACAAAACCGGAGTACCTGGAGGAAACTCACGCAGGCACAGGGAGAACATGCAAACTCCATGCAGGGAGGACCCGGGAAGTGAACCCGTGTCTCCTAACTGCGAGGCAGCAGTGCTACCCACTGTGCTACCCGTGAAGGAAATCTATTTGGTAAAAGTGGGTAAAAAAATTGATTGCAAAATTTGACCCAGACAAGCAGAGACGGCAAGTTGAATAAAATAAAGGTCTAATATGGTTAGCACTTGACCAATGTTGCTTAATTTTCACGTTGAAATAATTTGACAAAACTTCAATATCAATTAGTCATTTTTTTCTTTTAATTAAATTTGTCTGCATTAGTCTTGAACTTTCGACTGTTTGAGGAAAAGTCCAACACGCTAACCACTTGACCAACACCGCTAATTTTCCATATATATGTGTGTTGGCTAAAAGCACTATATATGCGTATTCATTAAAAGTAGAATATAAAGAAATGAGAAATTAAAAATTGACATACAGTAATTAACATACAGATCCAGGGTCAAAACTAATGAAATATTGCTTTGTCGACGAGATCAGCATGCACGCAAAGTGTGAAGGAAATGGGTTCTGTAAAAGTGGGTTAAAAATTGATTGCAAAATTTGACCCAGACAAACAAGTAGAATAAAAATGTGTAATAAAAACAGGCAAAACATATAAAAGAAGCCTCAGAACATCAAGGATAATAATATAAATCCACTTTAATAAAAGGATGTGTCTGTGTTTATGTCCATCTGGCTGCTATTTCTCGGTCATTTCAACAGATGGTACATCAGAAGCATTTCCATCCATCCATCCATCCATTTTCTAACCCGCTGAATCGGAACACAGGGTCACGGGGGTCTGCTGGAGCCAATCCCAGCCAACACAGGGCACAAGGCAGGAACCAATCCTGGGCAGGGTGCCAACCCACCGCAGATCAGAAGCATTTCTTATAATAAAATGCACTGCATTTGCCATTCCAGCCGATGGTGTATTACATTATTTGTAGTAATGAAATGCATTGCAGTTGTCATTTCAACAGAAGGTGCATCACGAACATCAACACTACTTTTACTACTCCCATACTAAATGGCATAAAACAGAGACATATGCATTGTGTGGTGCACTGCAATCGATTAGTTAGATTTCAGCCAGTCTTAGATATGTAGCATGGCTAGTTCCCCTTAATTAAAGTTCAAGTGACTGTCCATCCGTCTGTGCATCTGGCTGGTTGCTTTGTCTCTCTGATTCCAGAAGTAGGTGCATCACAAACATTTGTTGCAACAAAATGCACTTTATTTGTCATTCCAACAGATGGTGCATCACAAACATTAACACTACTTTTACTACTTCCATACCAAATGACATATACCTGAGACATATGTATTGCATGGTGCAGTGCAAACAGTAACACTGAGGTCTACGTTGATTACTTAGATTTTGACCCATTTTAGGTGAGTACCAAATAAGGGTCTAAAAATAAGAAAATTGGTCTTATCAGCCTGTTCTGTTTTCCAACGTTATGATTTGACAACAGCAGTGTGTTTGAGGCTTTTTTTGCCCCTTCATGGGCTACGTGAGTGAGGTTAATAGCTGTAAAGCTAACAGCTGATAACTTTGCGTAGTGGGCAATGGATGAGTGAAAGTAAGGATAAATTGTCCTGGTTTAGCGACTCTAGCCTAGTCATGTCAAGACTTTGGTTTTCTGACACGCATGTCAATGTGGCAGCAGCCACCACCTAATTTACCTAGCAAAGCACATACTAAAGTGAGGCATAATGTCAGTGTCTAATCGCGAAACTAGCAACGGTTGTCATAAGCAGCATTTATAGTTTGACTTGTAAATGAATTCAATATACAGATAAAGTTCTTGCTGTGCCGCCATCTTAAATAGGGAGTGCCTGATGAAGTGATGTGTAGCAGTAAACATGAGTTTACAAAACTAGCAATGGTTGGCTTAAACAGCATTTGTAGTTTCATTTGTAAGTGAACACAGTAGACAGTGTGGCCTGCAGGGGGCACACCAACTGTCCAAACCCAATGCAGACAGACACCAGGCACAATTTCAGCACACCACTCATGTTTATTAAGTGGAGAAGTGTTTCTCCCTCACTCGCCACAGCAGTGCAGTACAAGAAAGTACCAATAAAGCACAAGTCATAGCACTTTCTTTTCTTCTTTCTTTTCTCCTTATTTCTCTCTCTTTCATCCAGCAAGCTTTGTCTCTCTCCCTCCCGACTCTGGCTCCCGGAGTAGTGGCAAGCTGGCTCCTTTTATTCAGGCACCCAGGAGTAGTTCCGGTGTTCCAACAGCGTGATCCGGAAGCACTTCCGTTTAAGGCAGAAGCCCGATAAAGTAAAGCTCCATAGCCCCTGCAGCAGCCCCTGGCAACAACCCTGGAACCCAACAGGGCTGAGCCACCAAACTCCAATTCCCAGTGTGCCTTGTGGGAATCTGTGGTGCCATAGCAACCCAGGAGGGTGTCACCTAGTGAACTGGGGAATATAATGCCCGGTGCACACTCTCTGCCCTGGTCCTTCTACTAAAAAAGCGTCCCACCCAGGTAAGGGTCCTGGCTGTCCGTAACAACAGATAAAGTTCTTGTTGCCCCGCCATCTTCAATAGGGACTGCGGGGTTCAGTTATGTATAGCAGCAACATCAGATCAGGAGACTTGCAACAGCTGGCATAAATGACATGGTCACAGCCATGCGAAACTAGTGATGCCAACAATGCAATGGTACTCTTAGTGATGTCATCATCTGAAAGATAAAATCGTACTGAGAGGTGCATAAGCAAACCATAAATATGCAGAAAGGGCAGAATGAGGATTCTAAAATGTAGGTTACGACATTGGGACAGGTGACATGGATGGGTACCCCATATAATTTTATAGCTAGATAGACAGATACTTTATTAATCACAAGGGGAAATTCACAATTCACAAATTTGAACCTTTTACTTACACCTTCTTCCAAGCTGCACCAGGTTGCCTCTCCTGTTTTGCTAAGAAATTGCCCTCAGGTCTTTAAGCTCCTTAACGTTATATGAACAATTAGAAAAACAAGAAAAATATTACTATGTGTAACAGAAACACGCAAATACCAAACAGTAGAAAAGATATGTCTAGCGTCCCCCTACTGTACGGATGCAGATTTAGTACATGTCCTTCGTGTGAGGGCCTGATGACGCGTTTTCTTACAACTTTTTTCTGTTGCTTAAGCGTAAGACGGTAGAATGTCGTGTTCTGCACGATCAATGCACCCTTTGTGCGATTGTAGGATACCACGGCGCAAGTCTGGCTGACTTCCATATTTCCACCTGAAACAAACATTCACAGTTGCTGCATTGTCAACAGTGCTTAAGGGACTAACGTTTTTCTTGTCCTTCCACTTGTTCACAATCATTTGGCCTTTCTGCCACTCACCTACTTGCACCTTCAGACGACCGAATTCACCAGGCATGTGACGGCAGTTCGGTCGTACAGCGCGATATGTTTCACTGTTCATGTCAATGTCCGATCACCTGTGTGTCATCGCTGTCACTTGATTCAACTAATGGTTCATTTTCAGTTTGTTCTAAGCTGGCTTTACAGCTTCTCTAATTTTGGTTATAGGCTCCGCCCCACTCACGAATATTAATGAGTTGACATAGAGTGGCAAAATGCCTGAACTCTTGCAGCATGATGTTATTTTATCCACTAGATGGCAGCAGAATACTGTCCCGAGAGTTATTCAGGCTTACCACTTGTGATCCGCGGGACAAACCATAAATTGTCACCAATGATTGTTGGGGTACCAACTGGGTGACTCCATTTAATATAAAAAGAAAAGATTAAGGGGGACGTGGGTGCACAAAGTTAAAAATCTCCACTCGAAATAAGATAACATTTATGTAGCAGCTCTGTTATCTTTGGCAATCTCATCAGAGTGAGATGCCACCTTCCAGGAGCTGTTTTGACTGGAAGGGGCGGGGTCTGTTCTGGCTATTGGGGGCGGGGTTAGCTGACTTCTCTGGATGGCTTGTCAGAGCTGTGGGCAAAATAGAAGACACAGTTAGTGGCAGCGAACCCTCTCTTACTTTGAAAGAGCTAAAGCAGATTGCTAAAAGTCACTCTGTGTCTGACTCGGGCTTAACCGTAACTACACAGAATCCTGTGTCCGAGTCCGGGCCATTTTCAAGGTTAATGCCAAGGAGGTAAATGAAGAAAAGAGGATTTAAAAAGTCTGTGTTTATTGAGACAGGCAATTCTAATGTGGCTGGGGCAACGGGCAACATTTATTTTACCTTTTAAAAGCCTCTGCGTGATTTAGCAGTAAAATATCACATAAGAAATGGAATTTTGCGACAGCATGGCTTTGGCTTTCTAACACTGAAGGCCAATAATCCTGGGGAGAGCACTGAAGGGCTTGGAGAGGAAGACGGTGTAACACTTGGCGCTGCTAACAGGCAACTGCGGAAAAGGAAAACACAGTGAGCTGGATAAGTATGATGAGGCTGGGTGGGAGTTTGGGGGGTTGGCTAGAACCGGAGGTCCTTTTGAGTTTAATTACAACTGCCAAAAAAAATTAACTTTAAAGGGAATTTTTTTGTCATTGTGTCAAAAGCTCGATTGCTGATCGTGTGCCCTTTACACCAAACTAGCCGTCATGTGTTGGAGTTGAAATATAAACACTTCCAGACGTGAAGATTTCTGGGAGTCACTGGGGTATTTCATGCTGTCTTCACTGAGGGAGAGCACGACAAACAATGGGAGCTCTCGGGGCATCCCTCACGCCGCCGAGCCGATCTTCATCAAGGCTTCACTGCACTCGAGTGAACTGCAAAGTCACACAGCACAACTCGGGAATCTTTTTAAAAATCTCTTCTTCTTTAAGGAGTAGCACAATGCAGTACAATTTAGGGACAGAAGTGAGCTCATCTCCAGCTAAGACAGTACAGATGGCACATGGAATATGGCTGCAGCTCCTGAGACTCAACGTTCACTGGGCAAGACAAGCACAGCAAAGCAAAGCAAAGCTCCTTCAACCAAAAAGCTGCCGCATAGCCCATGCATGGAGGGCTTTGGATTTGTTTTCTGTGTATAGCTTGATGCGTCCTCTTTTATTATAATTCAGCTTGGAATCTTAGGGTGGCAGAGTAGTTTGCACTGCCTTTATACCAGCAGCCGTACACCTGTATAATAATAATAATAATAATAATAATAATAATAATAATAACATGTTTAATTTATACAGCACCTTTCCCATGCCCAAGCTGCATATCACCTCAGAGGGAAAGGGACTGCAAAGTCAGAGGTTTTCTTTGTTTTTGATCATTCTGTTCAGAACATAGTGGGTGTGTGAGTGAGCATCTATCTATCTATCTATCTATCTATCTATTATATAGTGTCTTCCACATCTATCTATCTATCTATCTATCTATCTATCTATCTATCTATCTATCTATCTATTATAGTGCCTTTCCATCTATCTATCTATCTATCTATTATATAGTGTCTTTCACATCTATCTATCTATTATATAGTGCCTTTCCCATCTATTTATCTATCTATCTATCTATCAAATTTCTTATATATATGTATATATACCCACACACACACACATATATATATATATATATATATATATATATATATATATATATATATATATATATATATATATATATATATATATATATATATATATATATATATATATATAAAACTTCTTAAGTTCTTAAGTTCACTTTGTAATTCTGGTGTATTGAGTCTTGCTTGATGACGGGGAAAAAATTATCTAAAAATCACAAAATAACAAAATGTGCAAAAAGGGAAAGGGTCTGAATACATTATAAATTCATTAAAGATAAATACATGTGAAAGACACTATATAATAGATAGATAGATAGATATGAAAGGCACTATATAATAAATAGATAGATGTGAACGGCACTATATAATAGATAGATAGATAGATAGATAGATAGATAGATAGATAGATAGATGAAAAGGCACTATAAGATAGATAGATAGATAGATAGATAGATAGATAGATAGATAGATAGATAGATAGATAGATGAAAGGCACTATATAATAGATAGATAGATAGATAGATAGATAGATAGATAGATAGATAGATAGATAGATAGATAGATAGATAGATGAAAGGCACTATATAATAGATAGATAGATAGATAGATAGATAGATAGATAGATAGATAGATATATGCCCTAAAAGGTACCATGTCACTTTATAGATACAGAGAAACATATCCAATGTCACACCAATGGCATAAGACCCTTATAATCCCACATGTATATTTTGTATTCACATATTTTGTATTTATTCATTTTGTGATCTGTTCATTTCCATTGTATGCCTTTAGTTTGTCAGGACCAATAATGTTAGGATAAAACACAATGTTAAAAACAAACCCACATGATATTTTTATCTCTATTGTTGATTGTCAAAATTTGGCAAAACATTTTTTTGCATCAACTATGCTGTGATTGTATTTCCTGAATATCTCCCTG
Source organism: Polypterus senegalus (assembly GCF_016835505.1). Classification (NCBI taxonomy): domain Eukaryota; kingdom Metazoa; phylum Chordata; class Cladistia; order Polypteriformes; family Polypteridae; genus Polypterus; species Polypterus senegalus. The sequence continues at coordinate 11,711,855 of NC_053154.1, read as the reverse complement.
GAATTTTGCTGTGCTGTTGGCATAGACACACTTTTTGTTCCCAGGGCCCCATGACGCTTTGTGAGGCCAGTGGGAGCCTGGATTACAGAGCCTGGATGGGAGATCCCTTATCTGCCTAAACCCAACGCTAATCCAAGTACTGAGATAAAAAATAGCAGAAAAATTTAAAATCAATTTAAAACCAAATGCACGTGCAATAGGAAACTGGAATTGTGTCAGTGTGCTTGTGTCTGAAAGTTAATGACTTTTTCTGTTAATTTGTATGTGACCCGTGTGTGTAATACGTGAGTGTACCCCTTTATTAGAATTACCCAGAATGCCATGCAGTTGCTGCAAACAGGAAGGAGTGAAGAATCCATGTGCTGCACTTACTTGTGGTAGCAGTGGCAGTGAACAAGCAAAAGCGGAAGGGAAAAAAACACCAAACGTCCCTGCTGTTGAATCTGAGGGATGCGAGCCTTAGTGAATTCATGCTTCCTGTCTGCAGGACACTTTACTGATCTGATGTTTAATTCGATTAATTTTATCACAGGGAGGCACAATGGTTAGCACAAGTGGTCAGTTTCTTGGCCACTTTAATCAATCCAGTATACTTGGCAGATGCTTCTGTCACCCTCAGGGGTGCTTAAAAGACCACCACACCATTATAATCCCCTCAAAACTAGTTCAGTTTCCCTTTTTCCCATTGACTTCAATGCGTTCTTCCAGAGTTTGGTGAAGATAGATGTCAAAGGCGCTATATAATAGATAGATAGGAATTCTGTGTTTTTCGAGGCAAAGCGAACTTTCTGGGGTTCCCTCATCACTATCTGTCTGTTGCAGGGATCATTCGCAGCAAGAAAAATGATATCTGTACTGTAAATAAAGAAAACTTCTAAATAAATAGAATAAACCACATAGAGAAATGTTAATCTTGGTATGCATGACCTTGAGATGTACGTCACGTTAGAATATAAAGGTCGACCCCATGATGATGGGGCTCAAAATGAGACAGCGGCCATCACCAGCGTCCCACCTCGTAAATAACAGCAACAGAGCTTCGATAAGCCATATTTGTCCTTTCTGCTGCAAACAATGTTTCGGAAAGACTTTCTATGTTTATACTCGGGTGTTTTTATTGTCTGAGGGAGTTTTTTTTTTTTTTGGTAAAGATTTTTATTTTGTCTCAAAGCACTTTATTCCATTCCCTTACAAGGCGAACATTTGTCTTATTGATAAATTACAATGCTGACAGGCCATTCAACAAATGGGCAGCAAGCATCAGGGGAATTGTTCAGTTTGAATAAATGAACCAAAAGGCAGGCACACTTAAAAATTCATAGATGCAACACTTAGTCAACTATAATATATATAAAAGCTTGTAACAATTTATATTATATACAGAATATACGTATATATATATATACATATATATATATATATATATATATATATATATATATATATATATATATATACTTGATTGTAAAAGGTTTGACATACTCAGACATATTAATGTTGCACTTCCACAAGCCTCTAGAGGGCAGCCTGCTGTCACCTCGCTGGGTTACCTCGAAGTACAGCTGATTTGGCTCTGCTCTCCCCAGGACATTTCTACTGGGGGTGATTAAAAGAGGGCCTGAAAGTCCACCGCACCCCATTGTTACACAGATGGGACTCTAGGACCAAGTTTAGAGGTTCTTCCCCAGACTCCATGGCCATTGAAATCAGAGTTGAGAAGGCAGAGCTATGAGGACTCATCTTAGGAGAGAGAACGAAGCCAGAGAAGAGGAGAGGTGGCAAGTGGAAAGATAGGCCGGGGCGCCTGTGTCCCAAGTTTCCTAGACTTGTGATCGTATTCTTGTTTTCTTCTCTCGTTATATGGTGTGCAGAACCCGTGCCCACACGACAAAGAACAGAAAGAGAGCAAAGTAAAAACTCGCCCCGTGCGGGGTATCTTTGGTTACGACTGTCGGTGCCCAAGTCATTCACAGCGATCAGTCTTGGCTCGTGTGATTCAGTACCACTCTGCATGGTTAATGCCACCCCAAGTCCTGCTCCTACCACTTGTTACTTGGATTCTTTCGCCAATGGCACAATATCAAAAAGAGGGTCACGGTAATACTGGGAAAATTCTAATATTTTGTAATGGAATAAATAGCAGGAGAAATGAGTCAAGTATCCGGGATATTCCCCGTATAATGACGGTGATCCTGAGAAATCTTAACAGACTGATACAACGGTCAAAATTTGTGACTACAGACATTGGACGGGGAGAGGATTGTTCACAGGTCTTTTATGGTTAATAGACAGGAAATTACAGTGGTACAGGAAATGATGTTGGTGTTGAGAGCCGGAAGTGATGTCATCAAACAGAGACCGGGGTGGAGTCTTCTTGGAAGCAGGAAGTGATGCTATTGCATGTGTTCGGAGATAGGCATGTGTTTGTTAGTCTTCTAGTTTTTTATTGAGAGAAGAGAAAGGCATTAACACTCCATTCAAATCTTTGTTCATTCACGCTCATTTAGGTCCTTTCGACTGCCCCCTAAGAGCATGTGTGGGACAATCTGTAATGTAATTATTTGAAAATTATAGGCTATGCTCTATCTATAATTAGGTTTTCCCAAACCATTGTGGTATCGTGATCCACTTGCCAGTGAGTCTACAACCCATCAAGGTAGGGTTGGGGGTGATTTTCCACCACCGTTGAGCTTATTGGGGTCATCTGAGACAGTGGCAGTGACGTGAATCAAGTGTGATCATCAAAGTGGTGAGTTGGGTCCCGCATTATCACCAGAGTGCCAGTGTGTTAGACATGATGATATAACATGATTGTCAATGCTATTCCTCCTTGCTGAATCAAGCATGATAATCAAAGTGGTGGTGGTTTGGGGTTCCTGTGCAATCACCAGAGAGTTAGATGAATGAAGCGAGATCGTCCATACTTTACTTCCTTGATGGATCCAGCACAATCGTCAGAGCAGGGGATGAAGAGATCGTCCACCCAGGACTGCGATAGCTGAGCTGTGAATCGAGTGTGATCTTCTGACCGGCGGATAGAGTTCTTCTGGGGTCAACAACAATTCACTTGTTGTGAATTGAGCGTGACTGTCGGACCAGTGGATAGGGTTTTGTCCGGCGTCAACCACAATGATCTACTTGCAATGCTGCTGCTGCTGTGTGTGATTGTGGGAGTGGTGGGGTAAGGGGGGTGGGTGGAGTTTGAGGGGCTGGGGTTTCTTCTGTGGTTGGCCCACCTGAAATGCCACCACATTTCCTGCAGTCATGGGCATTCCCTTCCTTCGGGACGTTTTGTAGTTATGAATTGAGATGGACCCGGGCAAGTGAGGAAACGGACAAGATTTTATGATTAAAAATGTGCAGAAACTTAATACATCAAAGAATTTAAACAACAAAATGAAAGTAAAAATGGTGCTTAATTAAAAAAAATGTTCTATGCTGCTCTATAAATAAATATTTTTAAAAGCCATCCACAATGAATTTCCATTTTCCATTGTCAGGACCCGAGGACGAATCCCTTACTTTCGGGTACCCTAGTTTGTCACGTCTGCTTAAACCTCAGTTTTTAGGATAGCAATCTGCATTTATTCCAGAATGTTCTGAAGTGCGATCAGATGAATTGCAATTATTTGCAAAGTCTCTCTTTGCCATGAAAATGAACTTCATCCCCAAAAACCCATTTGCACTGCATGTCAGCCCTGCCACCCAAGGACCAACTGACGTCATTTCAGTGACCCTCTCGTTAACACGGGTGAAAGTGTAGACGAGGACAAGGCTGGAGGACAAAATCACGTGAAAATTCACAGAAAGTTATAGCGCGGATTGTTCACTGAATGCTAGCAACTGGGGTACTGACGCTCGTGGGCAGTCATGGCTTTGTCTTGAGAGAGGTAAACAAGGGTAGCGCACAATGTTGTAGCATGCGAGTCGTATTCCAAACAAAGGTCGTATACCAAGTAAAATTTTTCATGCCCAAACAGGACGTATACCAAGTTGGACTTATTCTAAAGCGGACGTATACCAAGGTACCAACTCCCTCTTTGCCATGAAAATGAACTTCATCCCCAAAAACCCATTTGCACTGCAGGTCAGCCCCGCCACCAAAGGACCTGCTGAAGTCATCTCAGTGATCCTCTTGTTAACACGGGTGAGAGTGTTGACGAGGACAAGGCTGGAGGTCACTCTGTCATGCTGGTTGAGTTAGAATAGAGAGGTTCAATTGTGGTGAAGAAGGCTTCAGGGTGCCCAAGAAAGTCCAGCAAGCACCAGGACCATCTCCTAAAGTTGATTCAACTCGGGGCACCACCAGGGCAGAGCTTGCTCAGGAGTGGCAGCAGGCAGGTATGAGTGAGGCGAAGACTTTTGGAGGATGGCCTGGTGGGTGTCAAGAAACCAAGAGAAACATCAGGGACAGACTGATATTCTAGGATTGGACTGCTGAGGACAGCTGGGGTCAACTCATTGTCTCTGATGAATCCCCTTTCTGACTGTTTGGGGCATCTGGAAAAAAGAAAAGGTGAGCGGCGCTACCATCAGTCCCATGTCACGCCAACAGTAAAGCATCCGGAGGCCATTCATGTCAGCCAAGGCAGTGGGCTCACTCACAATTCTGCCTAAGAACACAGCCATGAATAAGGAATGGAACCAAAACATCCTCCAAGAGCAACTTTTCCCAACCATCCAAGAACAGTTTGGTGACCAACAATGAACAATCCAGCATGATGGAGCACCGGGCCAGAAGGCAAAAGTGAGAACTAAGTGAATCGCGGAACAAAACATCGAGATTTGGGTTCCATGGCCAGGAAACTCTCCATTGAGAACTTGTGGTCAATCCTCAAGTGGCGGGTAGGCAAACAAAAACCCACCAATTCTGACAAACTCCAATCACTGATGATGCAAGAATGGGTGGCCATCAGTCAGGATTGGGCCCAGAAGTTGATTGACAGACAGGTCTTGAAAAAGAAAGAAGGGCCAACACTGCAAATATGTGCATAAACCTCATGTCATTGTCAATAAAAGCCTTTGGAACTTCTGCAATGCTGGTAATTCTACTTCAGCACACCATAGAAACATCTGACAAAAAGATCTAAAAACCGAAGCAGCAGACTTTGTGAAAACCAACACTTGGGTCATTCTCAAAACGTTTTGCCACGGCTGTAGAGAATGGTCACCTAAATCATCGTTAGCTCGAACCAGTCTGGCCATTGTCTTCTGGCTTCTCTCAGATCTACTGCTCATGGGAAGGTTTTTGTTTTTTGTACCAAAATTCTTTAGACGGTTATACGTGAAAATCCCAGGAGATCGGCAGTTCCATAAATACTTGAATTTGCCTGTCTGGCACCAACAATCGCATCCATGGTTGAAATCACCAAAGTCATTTTCCCCTTTCTGGTGTTTCATATGAACACTAAGTGAAGCTTCTGACCTTAATCTGCAGATTTGAATGCTGCCATGTGATTGGCTGATTGGATGATTGCATGGATATGCAGGTGAACAGGTCTTCCTAATAATTCAGCCAGTGAGTGCATGTGGGTGACGATATTTTACGACTACTAAATGTACTGCGTGTTACGTACTGTCACCCTGGCCAGGTCTCTATTGGTGCCCCCAAAGTTTCTTGAAGCAGACACAAGCTCCCTGTGACCTTCCATAGGATATAAAGGTTACGAAATGGATAGACGGGTGGCTACATAGATATACTGTATATCATACCATACGTCAGAAAATAAGATATTTAATTCAATTTTTTTATTTAGTAAATCCTCCATCTTACTTAAATCATTATCATGTAATTGCTGCACATAATTTTCCTTTAATTAGCTCATGGCTGTATAATATACATTAAAAAAAGGAGACTCTTAACTCAGGAAGAAATTATCTTTCTTGGATGCTTTGTCTGATCAGATTTATGGCATTTTGTATAATGGCTCTGTGGAGATACGGGAGTTTGCTGATTTATAGAACTGGCTCGAGCATTACCAGTTATGTGGAGATGGCGTGATGTATTTTCACCTTCAGTATGTGTTAAAAATGAAAGAGGGGAAAATTTATAATAAGAAGAATTGCCCCTATTATCATGAAATGCTGTCGTTTGAATACACTAAGGAGCCCGTGGCAAGCGTTCATGAGTTTCGTCAGAACTCACTTACTTCTCACAGGCCACCATTAAAAACAGCTGAAACTCTGGTACTGCGAAGCAGACATAACGGCTCAGAAAGTTCCAAAAGAAGCAGGCTAGGACATCGAGGAGACGTCACTAATATTTAGGACATCAGCTCATTTGAAGGATATACAGTGGATTCAGAAAGTATTGAGACCCCTTGGCTTTCTGCACTCTTTATTGTGTTTTAGATTTAATTTTAAATGGATACATTTCCTGTATCTGCCTATCAATCTGCACTCAATGTCCCATGACAACAAAGTGAAAACATCCATCTATCCATCCATTATCCAACCCACTATATCCTAACTAAAGGGTCACGGGGGTCTGCTGGAGCCAATCCCAGCCAACACAGGGCACAAGGCAGAAAACAAACCCCAGGCAGGGTGCCAGCCCACCACGGGGCACGCACAGCCACACACCAAGCACACTCTAGGGACAATTTAGAATCGCCAATGCACCTAACCTTGGACTGTGGGAGGAAACCCACACAGACATGGGGAGAACACATTTTCAGAAAGTTTTACATATTTATTTAAAATCAAAAACTGAAATCTGACCCTTATTTTCATCACTTTGTAGAAGCCCCTTTGTCAGCAATTCCAGATTTGAATTTTCTTGAGTAAGCCCCTACCCTATAAGCTTAACCCCCTTAGTATGAGAAGTTTATTATCCCGTTCTTGCCGGAAAATCATTTCAAGATCCACTGCATTGGATGGGAATTGTCTGTAAACTGCCATCTTCAGGTCTCTCCATCCGTATTCCATGGGGTTTAAGTCTGGGCTTTGGCTGGGCTACTCAAAGACTTGTCCTGAAGACCCTTGAGCGCTGTTAGTGTCCTCTGTTAAAAAGTTCTTTACCCCACTTCCTGGTGTAAAACTAAACCTGTCTGAATGGGGCCTACAAATTACCGAGGTCCTCTGGTAATAATTATTTTACTCTACTTCTGAAATGAATCCTGCGCAAATGGGGCCTACCAATTACAAAGGTCCTTCAGTAATAATTATTTAATCCCACCACCTAACCACCTCCTCCTCCTCCTGTTGTAATCTGAATCCCATCTGAATAAGGCTTAATAATTACAGAGGTCCTTTGGTAGCAATAATATTACACTATTTCCTTGTATAAAAGCAATCCAGTTTAAATAGGGCCTAAAAATTGCAGAAGTTCTCCAGTAATAATTACTTCAACCAACTTCTCCTGCACAAATCGGGCCTGAAAATTATAAAGGTCCCCCAGTAATAAATTATTTAATCCCACCTCCTGGTGTAAAACGAATCCTGTCTTAACGGGGCAGGTCCTCCAGTCTAATTACTTTACCTCACCTCCACGTGTAAAACCAATACCATTTGAATTGGGCCTAAAAGGCCACTTCTGGATTCCCTCTTGAAGGATTCCACAAACCAAACGATCACGCAATGCATCGTTTAGCCCGTCACCAAACTGACAATATTCTGATAACTTTTTCAGTTCTGCCACATAAGCCGCAATTGTCTCTCCCTCGTTTTGATTACGCTTATGGAATCTGAAACGTTCCGCGATCAGTAATGGCTTTGGTGACAAATGATCCCGCATTACACGGACTAAGTCGTTAAAACTTTTCTCAGCGGGTTTGTCTGGGGCAGTTAAACTACGGAGGAGGCCATAAGCTTTCCCTGCCATGGCACTCAGTAGCACAGGAACGTGTTTTTCAGCTGGAATATCATTTGCAGCGAAATACTGTTGCTCCTATCAACTGTCCAGAGCACTTACCATCTCCTTAAGCACCACAAGTACAGAGCCCATGTGTATTATCTCCATCACCTTCTGCAGAGGCTAACACTGCTGTAACAATTCAAGAAAAATTACCCTGTGAAGAGAGACGTTACCCAATTCGCATATGCAAGCCTCCACAGAGACTAATTGAAACTTAAATGTAAAGACAGAATTCAATGTTTTGATTTCTTCAGAAAAAAAAAGAGAATACGTTAATTACTTCTAATTTTTAGAGGGGAGAAATTGTTATATATCAGTATAAGTGTACATTTCAGTTCAGCTATTGATGTCTGATTGTGGGTTGACACCTGGTGATTTGATTGGTAATGCCTTGCACATTTTTGTTAGTTGTTGTTCAATAAAGACAAGAAAGAGAAAGGCATGTGCTGTCTGCTTGTCCATTCTTATCAAAGGAAAAATGGGCAACGATAGTGTACTGTATTATTAATACATGACATACCCCACTTCCTGCTGTAAAAATAAACCCATTTGAATAGGGCCTAAAAGTTACAGAGGTCCTCCAGTAAGAATTATTTTACTCAACTTCTGAAATGAATCCTGCACAAAAAGGGGCCTATGAATTACAAAAGTTCCTCCAGTAATAATTCTTTAATCCCACCTCCTGTTGTAAAATGAAATAAGGCTTAAAAATTACAGCGGCCCTTTGGTAACCCTAATTTTACGCCACTTCCTGGTGTTTAAATGGGGCCTAAAAATTACAGAGGTCCTCCAGTAATTAATTTTTTCACTCAATTAACTATTGTAAAATGAATCCCGTCCCAATAGGGCTTAAAAATTACAGAGGTCCTTCAGTACTAATTACTTTACCCAACTTCCTGGTATACAACTAATCCAGTCTGAACAGGGCCTAAAAATTACAGTGGTCCGCCGGTATAATTACTCTAACCCACCTCCACGTATAAAACTAATCTTGTTTAAATAGGGTCTAAAAAATTGCAGAGGTCCTCCGGTAATAATTACTTTACCCCACCTCCACGTGTAAAACTAATACCATTTGAACCGGGCTTAAAACTTACAGCGGTCGTTCGGTAACAATTATTGTATCCCACTTCCTGGTGTAAAACTAAACCAGTCTGAATGGGGCCTACAAATTACAGAGGTCCTCCAGTAAGAATTATTTTACTCAACTTCTGAAATGAATCCTGCACAACTGGAGCCTATGAATTACAGTTCCTCCAGTAATAATTCTTTAATCCCACCTCCTGTTGTAAAATGAATCCCGTCTGAATAAGGCTTAAAAATTACAGCGGTCCTTTGGTAACCCTAATTTTACGCCACTTCCTGGTATAAAATGAATCCTTTTTAAACAGGGCCTAAAAATTACAGAGGTCCTCCAGTACTAATTACTTTACCCAACTTCCTGGTATACAACTAATCCCGACTGAACTGGACCTAAAATTACAGTGGTCCGCCGGTATAATTACTTTAACCCACCTCCACGTATAAAACTAATCTTGTTTAAATAGGGTCTAAAAAATTGCTGAGGTCCTCCGGTAATAATTACTTTACCCAACTTCAAAAATTAATCCTGCACAAATTGGGCCTAAGAATTAAAAGGTCCTCCAGTAATAAATGATTTAATCCCACCTCCTGGTGTAAAACGAATCCCGTCTGAATAAGGCTTAAAAATTACAGCGGTCCTTTGGTAACCCTAATTTTACGCCACTTCCTGGTATAAAATGAATCCTGTTTAAACAGGGCCTAAAAATTACAGAGGTCCTCCAGTAATTAATTTTTTCACTCAATTAACTATTGTAAAATGAATCCCATCCCAATAGGGCTTAAAAATTACAGAGGTCCTTCAGTACTAATTACTTTACCCAACTTCCTGGTATACAACTAATCCAGTCTGAACAGGGCCTAAAAATTACAGCGGTCCGCCGGTATAATTACTCTAACCCACCTCCACGTATAAAACTAATCTTCTTTAAATAGGGTCTAAAAAATTGCAGAGGTCCTCCGGTAATAATTACTTTACCCAACTTCAAAAATGAATCCTGCACAAATGGGGCCTAAGAATTAAAAGTTCCTCCAGTAATAAATGATTTAATCCCACCTCCTGGTGTAAAACGAATCCTGTCCGAACGGGGCTAAAAATTACAGAGGTCCTCACAGTATAATTGCTTTACCCCACCTCTACATGTAAAACTAATCCCATTTGAATTGAGTTTAAAAGTTACAGAGGTCCTTCGGTAACAATTATTGTACCCCACTTCCTGGTATGAAATGAATCCTGTTTAAATAGGGCCTAAAAATTACAGAGGTCCTCCAGTTATATTTTTTTTAACTTAATAAACTGTTGTAAAATGAATCCCATCCCAATAAGCTTAAAAGTTACAGAGGTCCTTCAGTACTAATTACTTTACCCCACTTCCTGGTACAAAACTAATCCCATCTGAATGGGGCCTAAAAATTACAGAGGTCCTCCAGCATAATTACTTTACCCTACCGCCCTCCAGGAACGACTTTGCCCACCCCTGGACAATCAGATTGCTCAGAGGGACAGGACATGAACGTCTTAGAATTGTAATATTTAGTAGATTATGAGTTCATTACATTTTTTTTTTCATTGACTTTGTGACATCATTATGGTATGATTTTGTATTGTTCTTGTGCCACTAAGTTTGGACTTGCTGTTTAGAGCAATGCTGTACATTGCTGGTTATTTATTTTTTGCCACCTTTTCAGTAAATTCATCACCTGCACCAGTTTCTGAATCTCCCTGTTTAAGGGCTTTCCAAAGGGATTGGTAAGAACGTTTCATAAGGTCAAAAAAATACAAGCTGGTAAACAAAGCTCAAAACAAAAAAGGGCAAAGCAAAAGTCCGAAGCGAAACAACAAATGAAAACTAAACAAATACAATTTATAAATAATATTGGGTACGAGTTTCAAACTAGTAGAATCCATTTCAAGGTAACGGGGTGGCAGCATAAGAGTGAAAGAGAGGAATCAGTCGTGGATGGGTACTAGTGCGTCACAGAGACCACTCATAATAACCACAATAAACCCACAAAGTCATAATTTAAAATTGCCAGACAGTCCTGCACAAGCATCTTCGGTTTATGGGAGGAAATCCATAATAGCAGGATGAAAATATGAGGCCAAAGCTGTAACCACAGAGCAATATACTGCCTTAAAATTAAAATTAGGTTGCATCTTAAATTCAAAAATTGTCATTTTTTGGGTGTAAACAAGCAGTTCTAATCACGTGTGGACTTGTGAAGGGAATGTCATTTATCCGTACTCGTGACTGGCTTCTGAAGGGAGTGCGATGTCCTGCTGATGTGACGGGAATGCGATCTTACGAAGTTGTGGGCTGTTCGTGTAGGGAATGTGATTTCCTGTAAGTATGGGCGACATGTGTAGGTGCGGGAGTTTTGCAAAGGGAATTTGATCTTTTATGGGAGCTGGTGGCCTTGTGAAAGGAATTTGATCTGCAAAGAGACAAAATCACCTGGTGTTATATTTCTAGTCAGAGGTGTGCAGACTGAAGTGAAGAGGAGACAGGATTGGTCATGGTGGGGCTCCAACTTTGCTCACACAGTCCTTGAGTTTCACAAACAGTGGTCTGCCCAACAGATCTTATATTATCCAGGACACCTTCGGCTCATACATCTGAGCTGACCCCTTAACAGGGATGGCTGGATGGTATTGAAGGTGCTGGAGACATCAAAAAACATCATCCTCACAGTGCGGCCGGCTTTGTCCAGGTGAGAATAAGCCTTGTGGAGCAGACAGAGAATTGCATCCTCCACTCCAGTCTTTGTCTGATTGGTAAACTGCGGTGGGTCCAGATAGTCTACAAGAAGGGGACTCATATAGTTAATTACCAGCCTCTCAAAGGTTTTCATGATTTTCTTTGGAACAGGAACAATGCAGGATGTTTTCCACAGCAGTGTCAGTTTCTGAAGCATTAGGGACAGACTGAGCAGGTGATAGAGGACACCACAAAGTTGGTGGATTGACTAGCTAACTGCATCTTCCACTCCAATCTTTGTCCAGTAAGCAAACTGCTGTGGGTTCAGGTGGTCAACCATAAGAGGACTCATATAGTCAATTACCAACCTCTTAGAGGACTTCATGATATGAGACATAAGTGCCACTGGTCTGTAGTTATGAGGTGAAAAGGTGCCTGTCATCTTTGGAACAGGAACTCGAGGACTGACTCCATCACCAGTGTGAGGTGTACAGAGTGAACAGAGGGGACTGGGCGGTCTCATGGTCTGGAATCCCTAAAGATTTTATTTTTTCTCCAGCCGTCTGGAGTTTTTTTGTTTTTTCTGTCACCCCTGGCCATTGAACCTTACTCTTATTCGATGTTAATTAATGTTGATTTATTTTGTTTTCTTATTGTGTCTTTTATTTTTCTATTCTTTATTATGTAAAGCACTTTGAGCTACTGTTTGTATGAAAATGTGCTATAGAAATAAATGTTGTTGTTGTTGTTGAGAAGCAGACAGGTCTTCTGTCCCTTGTGGTACACCAGTGTTGCTCATACAGTCCTTGAGTCTCACAGATGGTAGTCTGCCTGACAGATATTCCATCATCAGGACACCACAGGTTCATCCACCTGCATATCTCTGAGCTGAGCCCATAACAGGGATGGTTGGATGGTACTGAAGGCACTGGAGAAATCAAAATACATCATCATCACAGTGCGACCAGCTTTGTCCAATAGGTAAACTGCAGTGTGTCCAGATGGTCTACCACAAGACAAGTATAATTACTTGTGAGACATCAGTGTCACTGGTCTTATAGTCATTAGGTGAAGAGTCTGGCTTCTTTGGAACAGGAACAATGCAGGATATTTTCCACAGCAGAGGCACTTTCTGAAGCCTTAGGGACAGACTGAGCAGGAGAGAGAGGACAACACAAGATTGTGAGCACAGGCCTTAAGAACTCATTGGTCGACTAGATAATTGCATCCTCCACTCCAATCTTTGTCTGATAAGCAAACTTCAGTGTGTCTTCTACCACAAGAGGACTTAACTAATCCCGGACCAGTCACTCAAAGGTCTTCATAATGTGATCTTCTGCAGGTGCAGGCAGCTTGTGAAGGCAATGTCATCTCTCACGTTTGCAGTTGTTTTCTGAAGAGAATGAAATCTCCCACAGCAAAAGGTGGCTTATGAAGGGAATAAGAGGTACAGTTTGCTTGTGAAGGGAATGTGATCTTCCACAGGTGTGGACAGCTTGTGAAGGAGTGGGAGAAAAAGAGAAAGAGCTGGAGAGTGCCAACCCCTGGTCTGGTGGGAACATGCACTTATTTGAGCCTATAAACTAATTGCACGTGTATTACATTAATTATATTTCTTAATAGCAAAATACCCGTGCTTCGCAGCGGCGAAGTACTGCCTTAAAATTTTTATTAAGAAGAAAATTAAACCTTTTTAAACTGAGGGAAAATATACCAATAATTATTTGTTAAGGATCTCTTTGTATACCACATTGTGAGTTCAGCCCTCCGGTTGTAATATGACCAAGCTGTGCGCTGAGCTTACTCTTGAGCATGCAATGTTCAGTTGGCCATGTGAACAGTAATCTTGTTTCAAATCTCATAGCTTGGATTGCTGCTGTCATAATCGGTTTGAGTTTCATGGTTTGTTTCAATGACGACAGTATTTGTAGGACTTGTGTTGAAGAGACATTCGGCATCTGTCAAGCGTTGTAAGCATACAACTGGTTTCATTGATAACTTCACATCCAACTTTTGAGAGTCTAAACATTCATAAACATCAAAGTGTCCACTACTGAAATCGTCACCTGTCAATCTAAGATGTTTAAGAGGCATTGGCGGTTGTCAAAAGGTGTAAAATATTTGGCCATTTCGGTACACTTGAAAGTGACAACCGAACAATTCAGCGGCAGCCATCAACTCACATGCAGAACCATAGGTGAAGGGCTTAAGCATTTCACTCTTCTAGTGCTCCTGTGTAGTCTAATTATCTCCTGTACCGTCATCAGTCCACACCTTGAACCTGTCCCAGTCATTCAATACATAAGACACAATGTTCCTCCGGATATCAAGAGTGAGCCTGATATGGCCGTGCAATATGTAACAAAGAGAAGGCAAAAGGTAGGTGGTATCTCCGGGCATGGAAACCACTCGGTAAGTGACAGTTGTTGATCACCTCGATAGACATGTTAATGGGATTACGGTTGGAACGATAAAGGAAATGAGTACCTGAACAATGTAAAGTAAGTCTAAAATACCTACACAATAACTATAATCGTAATAAATGAACAATAAAACAGCAGAGAAGCTGTGGATTAAATAAAAAGGCTGCAGTTATCAGCAGGAAGATGTGAAGATGTGGGACCCAACGCCGCCTCACACGGTGACCGAGCTGCAGGCTATGGACGTATATATGTACATAAGTAGGATTCAGTTAGCGTTGGGAACCCGCGTACCAAATTTCTTGAAGATGGGCCCATAAGTAACAAAGACCATTGAAAAGTTCAATATGGCGGCTGACAGTGGCATCATACCACCGAAATAAGTATGTACATTGGTTTCGGTTAGCGTAGGGAAGCTGCTTACCAAATTTTGTGAAGATGGGGCCATAAATAAGAAAGTTCACCATGGCGGACGTTGTCGACCGTTATGACTGTTACGAGTGGAATTTCGAAATGAAACCTGCTTTACTTTTGTAAGTAACCTGTAAGGAATAAGCCTGCCAAATTTCAGCCTTCTACCTACACGGGAAGTTGGAGAATTAGTGACATTGGAAAGTTCAATATGGCGGCCAACAGTGGCATCATACCAACGAAATAAGTACGTACATCAGTTTCGGTTAGCGCAGGGAAACCACCTACCAAATTTTATGAAGATGGAGCCATAAATAAGAAAGTTCAACATGGCAAACGTTGTCAACTGTTATGATGGTTACGTGTAGAATTTCGAAATGAAACCTGCTTAACTTTTGTAAGTAAGCTGTAAGGAATAAGCCTGTCAAATTTCAGCCTTCTACCTACACGGGAAGTTGGAGAATTAGTGATAAGTCAGTGAGTGAGTGAGTGAGTGAGTCAGTGAGGGCTTTGCCTTTTATTATTATAGATAATTAGAGTGTATAAGAAAGGGTTTGCGAATGGTTTGCGGATGGGTTGCCGTTTGCATAGCTGAAACAAACTCCCATGATGCTTTTCATTTGTGATTCTTCAAGGGGGGTGTCGGTAATGGTCAGTGGCGATTCCCCAAAGGCAGTCCCCACCCCTAAACAATGGCCGGTGGTGATTGGACATTGATCAGAAGGAACTGCACTGTGATTGGTCATTGTTCCGTGGTGAGTACTGGTCACAAAAACATGCAATAGGCAAAATTAGCTTGCGGAAAAAATAAATTTAAGATCCACTGTTCCAAATAAGTGATAACAAATAATAAATTTGATGAATACTCATCAAAGGATTGATAATTTCCTGCACTACAAGGTCACATTTGCATTTGTTGTTGATCAGCAAACAAAATGGCAAAATGCTGTGTTAAGGCATCTATAACATCCATAAATAGACCAGGGTTCTCCTTAGTCTGCCCAGCAAAGACTTCACACAAAGCAGCCCTGACCCAAAACTTCATAGGCAGGAAGGCTTTGGCCTACACAGGCTCAAAAAGTTCAAAATGTACCTACAAAATACACACAAAAACCTATTAGGGTGAGGAACCGTGAAAATGTATGGCTCAAGAGACATGCCCAGTCCGAAATAAGAATAGCAATCCCCAAACCTTAATGATCCACTGAAGAATCTGCTGCTCAACCTCACGATATATAGGATGTGGGCGGTCCATCAGCATTTCTGTCATAGCGGCTCCGCCTCTTGGGGTTCAATCCACAAAACTCATTGAACATAAGAAAGTATCATACTTAAAAATGAAATAACTTAACAAAATACAGTAGACCCCCACGAAGTTACAGTTAAGGGTTCACGGCCTCAGTCGTTCACGGATTTTTCCTTAGAACCTAACTAAAAAGTGTTAGCAGAAACTGCAAATATCCTCAACAATTTTTTAGGGATTTTTTCGTGGTAATACTTTACTGTAGAGAGAACACAAGCAACCGTTGAGCAAAAAGCTGCTCATGATGGTGAAAGTATCCAATCTGAGAGCGTTATTCATTTCTCCTTGCTGCTGATTGGCTGTTGCTCTGTGATGCATCTCGGGCAGATGCAGCCGAGCATTCCCGTGTCATAACAGTAGTTGTCTCAAGTGTTTCACTGAGCGTTCTCGTGATTTTCATTTTGTCAAAGTCCAAACACCCTGCACCTTCTAAGGCTTCTGGCAGAAGCAGTTTAAGACACTCCAGGAGAAGGCTGAACTTCTGGATTTGCTCCGGGAACTAAAATGTTATGCCACAGTAGCCACCCGAGGAGCTGTAAACCCTCTGCTTTGCTGTGCAGTTATTATCTTCATTACATACCTTCATGGTCCGTGTACTTTTTGGTATAGTATTTGAAATTTCATTTTAGAAGCAAAAATGAAAATGAAAGGAATTTTCAAATTTTGATTTTTGAATAAAGAATAAAATGAAGGAAATAAGTTATTTTTTAATTCTATGGTAACAAACAGCAGCCATAAACTTAAAATTACACATAGTTTTCTGGATTTAATTGTGATTCAAATAATCAAAGTGTAATAGCTCAAAAACAACAAAACAGAGACATTTATCTCCAAATGTGTGTCAGAGAGTCGACAGCCCAAGATTTGCTCAGCACAAAACATTCTAACATGTCATGCAGAAATCCTTCGTGTTCATATGACAGACGCTCAGATATCATTTTCGATGACAGGCCTTGTTTTGCCATCTCTAAAATCACGTCTGAGTACTGTTCCAACGTCATGATGATGGTCCAGTCTACACACCAGTGACCAGTGTTTGCTGCAAATGGCGCATTATCTGACCAGGTTGTTGACTTACAAAAACGTCCAATTCAGACAAAATAAATAAAGGGCTGTGACGATGCTGGTTCCGCTCCATGCTCCCATCTTGCTTCTGGGAGCTCTGAACCCGACAGCGTCTGTAATGTCATCGATGAGCTGGACAGTGAGGCACAACAATGCAGCAAAGGAGATGGTGCAAAAGTGCTTTTATTAAAAACAATAAAAATCAAAGTGTCCAAATAAATAGTGCAGTGCTTCAAAGTTAATAAATAATCCAATAAAAACGAGTGAACAGTGGAGGTTACAAAAACACAATAGAACAAAATCCTTTAAAAACCCGAGGTTAAAACAATGGCTGGAAGCCGTCCTTTTGAAAACAGATCCCGGTGCCTTTCTACTGGTGATTACCGTCCAACCTATGCACCAGGGGAGCCACCCTACCTGCAGCTGACCTTCTTACTGCCTTCTACTGCTGGTCTGTTCGCCTTTCCGATCCCTGGCTCCAGTAGGCTTCATAAGACCATGACTTGGGCTCCCCAGTGACCCGGGTGCTCATGCTGGGGCTTTCACTTCTCAAGTCCTGACTCCCGCTGCCGTCTCGGTCTTATGCGGTGAGCCATCCTCCTTCCGGTCACTCCCGCTCCTCACTAATGCTCAGCGGGAGCGACCACTACCGACTGCTCCCGGGGTACTGCACCTTCGCTCGTTCTTCTTCTTATCCTGTAGCCTCCGTTCATCTTTTTTCTTCCTCCCCCCGTCTAGCCGCCTCACACTTCTATTAATTATCACGGGGACGTGGATCAGGTGTGGTAATTAGCAGCTCTCGGCATCAAAAATGGATGCGGACGACTCCTCACTTGTGCACTTAAGCGAGGACTGCCTGCATCACGAATTCACCCGGGAACCTGCTCCGGCCACACTACTACACCACCTCTCTAAGCCACGAGTGTGACGACTATTTATTTAAAAAGTGGCCTTTTTGAATTGAGCTGTGGACCTGCTACACCACAAGGGCATTTTCTTGTTCTTGTTGCGAAAGAACAAAAGGAAAAAAATAATTGTTTTGTGTTTTTCATTTTTCCTTTTTAAATCAAATAAGTGTCTCTTTTTCCTTTGTAAATTATATTTTCTGAAATGAAATTTCAAATACCAAAAAGTACATGGACCCTTCATCATACTGCACAGCTAGTTCATCATCATCATCATCTGCGATCAATATCATTCATTATTGGTGAGTACCCGGACATTTTACTGTATTTTTTATTAAATTAAATTATGACCAAAGAACATGACAGCACATACCAAAGAAAATGCTCTACATCTAGGTGGAACATCGGTATTTTACATTCTAGGACTGCGGGAGACATAGTAGTGCAGTACTGTACAGTATACGGGTTTACCTTTATGTTCTTACTTTTAGGGTAATGTATTAAGCCGAGTATGAAATGACATGAAATTGTTTGGGGGGCATGTTTAGGGTTTAAACTATGAAATTAGACATTTATAGGCATATCCACATCCAAAATTCACGGTTTTTCACAAATCATGGGTGATCTAGCAACATAACAATACAATACAATTTATTTTTTGTATAGCCCAAAATCACACAGGAAGTGCCGCAATGGGCTTTAACAGGCCTTGACTCTCTAAGAAGACAAGGAAAAACTCCGAAAAAAACCTTGAAGCGAAATAATGGCAGAAACCTTGGGAAAGGCAGTTCAAAGAGAGACACCTTTCCAGGTAGGTTGGATGTGCAGCGGGTGTCAAAAGAAGGGGGTCAACAGAATACAGTACAATACAAAGAACAGAACAAATCCTCAATACAGTATACAAATAAAAATTTTAGAAGTACGGAGCAGAATTTAACAGTAGATGATATCACATAATAAGATTTGGATTTGTTTAGAGTCCTGGAGACCTCATCCATCAAGCTGCCTCCCCCATTTGGTCATTCCACAACTGGAACAGCGCTGGGCCAGCCAATCCGATGAAAGAACCCCTCTTTCCCACGATTCATGCGATCCTCCATCAGGGATGACTTTACCTTAGGCAGGCAAAACAACTTGGCAGGTGGGCCGTGGGCACCAAGTACCACATTTGAGTACCGAGAAGAGAAACAGAATAGGTGAGGGTTAGTAACAAATTATAATTATCATGCTACTTATGTTTTAGTGCTAATGACTAACAACAGAGATGCAGTCTGTACAGTTAATCAGCAGCTCTAGTCAGGGTGTGCTAAACTGAAGTTGTGAGTCTTCAGCCGGGATTTAAAAGCCAACATCGAAGGGGCACTCTAATAGTAGTAGGCAGACCATTACACCATAACTCCCACAAATTTCGGGGGGTCGTCTGTATATTCAAAGAAAAACATGATTTTACAACCACAAACATAGCGAACAACATGAAGAGGCAAATAATATTCTGAGAAGCAACAAAACCATCAAATAAAGAAAGAATAAGCTTGAGCCAGAGCTTCAATCCTGGCTAATCTATAACACAAACGAGACAAAGAGCTGAAAGATCCATCAGAGATGTATTGGAGGAGGAATGGCCAATAGCCAGTTGTTCCAAGAAAATAAAAACAAAATAATAATAAAAGGGAGTAAAGAGGAAAAAGTCAGTCAAGAATTCCACCAAAGCAAATGGTCAGAAACACAAGACAATCAAACAAAGTAAAACTTGAAGCTACATTAGCAAAACGATGGAGTAATGAATTGGGGGCCAACAGCCTGGTTAAATGAATCCATCCAATTAAGGAAAAGCAGCTCAAGGGAATGGTCGGGTAATGAGTGTTGCCAGGCAAGGGTAAAAAGTGGGGTGGGGAAGGGGTGGAGTCACGATCAGGAATAAGAAAGCTTAAGCTTAATGGAAGAGTTTCGCAAATGAGCAGCGGGGGTCTTCAAAATAATGATTCATTTGCAGTAGGTTAATATGTTGTGATGATGGAGCCTCTGGATACCTGGCCTTGTGCCCGGTAAGAGAATCACTCTTGGCGTGCCATCAGCATTTGACAGCGATTAGAGCATTTCTGTTTAATAGGTTAGGCCTGATAGAACTCCTACAATAGATCATATAATGACAGCAGGGTTTTTTTTAAGGTCTGGCAGTCAGTGGAACCGAGGATGAGACTCACCAGGGTGACTGTTTGCTTTAAGCTGGCTGAGGAGTCCAATTCCCCAGTCATAAATTCTGGGACAAGGAAGGCAGGAGGTTTCACATGGGAATAACATCTACATGTCTGGTTTCTCCTCACATTCCGTTGCCATTTCCTGTGCGCGAGGCATTCATTTTTGGTCTGGGCAGCTGCTTGATGGATTATGCGGTGCCATAGGGGACTCTCTATGGGCAGCGCATCCCAATCTTCAATGTACATCTGCTCTGAAAGCTGTTGTGGCCAACTAGCTCCGGCTTGCTTTCTGCATTGTGTTTGGATATTAAAGGAAAAGGCAAACAGCAGTCGTAATGGGAATGGAGTGGGGGGTCACAAAGGAAAACGACTTCTCGCAAATTCCACTTCAGCATTTACATTGTGTCTCTTATTTTCATAAAGTAATCCATCCATCCATTGTCTAACCCGCTGAATCTGAACACAGGGTCATGGGGGTCTGCTGGAGCCAATCCCAGCCAACACAGGAAGCCAACCCACCGCAGGACACACACAAAGGCCAATATAGAATTGCCAATCCACCTAACCTGCATGTCTTTGGACTGTGGGAGGAAACCCACGCAGAGAACATGCAAACTCCACGCAGGGAGGACCTGGGAAGCGAACCCGGGTCTCCTAACTGCAAGGCAGCAGCGCTACCACTGTGCCACCGTGCCGCCCTCATAAAGTAATCATTTCCTCTAAATCATAACACATATTGCATTTATATATAAGTATTTACTTGAATATCCTTTATATACAGTGGATGCAGAAAGTATTCAGACCCCTTCACTTTCTGCACATTTTTATTGTGTTGTAGATTTAATTTTGCATAGATAAATTTTATATTTTACTTATTTTATTTTATATTTATCAGGCTGAAGAAGGGGCCTGAGTTGCCTCGAAAGCTTGCATATTGTAATCTCTTTAGTTAGCCAATAAAAGGTGTCATTTTGCTTTGCTTTTCTCTACATTCATAATGGCTAACACGGTACAACACCCTAGTACTATATTTTTCCAATCGATCTTCCCTCAATAACCCATAATGACAATGTAAATTTATTTAACTCCTTGTAGACGATTGTCACGAAATCTAAAGCGCTTCCGGCCTGAATGGAGCCGAGGTGGTGTATGTATCCCTCCAATGCCGGTTGATGTGTATTTCAATACGTACCTATGATTGTATTGGAAGCACTGGTCATGCCATCCAGCAGTTGTAGTGGAAACTACATCCGTCTGATGGAAGCGAAGTGTTGGTGTGACTATGCACGTGGATTTTGGCTACTAATTTCGAGAAATTGTCCAAATTTGAGGTAAGTTGTAGTAAGATAAAAAATACGTACCAGCTAATTGTTTGCTTGTGTACTAAATTCAAATTAACAATCTCCACTTAATTTCAACAAAGTGTAATTGCAGACCGCAGTACCTATGAGGTCAGTCATGTAATGCCCCAACATCAAGAAACGTCCTCAACATCCGTCATATAACACCCATCACATTAGACTATGATTAGCATTAGGGCCTCGGTACACTGTGGTTAAGATTAGGATTGTAGGAGGGTTATCTGATTTAAAGGGCGTTTTATGACTAATGTTGTTGGCATTACCTGCCCTACTGTATGTCATTGGTATTGCAGGCTGCAGCTAGACCCTTCTCCTTAATTTATTATCTGCTTGACAGCAAAAACACAAATCCATCCATTATCCAACCTGCTATATGCTAACGACAGGGTCACAGGGGTGTGCTGGAGCCAATCCCAGCCAACACAGGGCGCAAGGCAGGAAACAAACCCTGGGCAGGGCGCCAGCCCACCGCAAAAAACACAAATCATTTGTTTTTTAAAATAATTGTAAATACATTTAGGCAACAAGGGGTTAAAATTAAAAACTAAGATCTCGCATTCATAGATGTATTCACATTGTTAATTTCGTACCTTGCAGAAGCCCCCCTAGACAGCAATTACAGCTTTGACTATTCTTCTGTAAGTCTCTATAAGCTTTTCACAGCTGGATTTGGGCATTTTATTCCATTCTTCCTGGCAGATCCTCTCATGCTCCATTAGAGTGTTTGTGAACTGCCATCTTTTAGGTTGTACCGCTCCCCAAGCTGGCATGATTATAATATGTGCTGTCATCCTAGAGCGTCAGCAAAGAGAAAAAAAAAAAATGAACCAGGGACACGAGCGAACAACACTACATCCCTACTACACCACCACAAATACAGAAGCACACCCGCGAAAGCGAAGTTGAGTTACAAAAATGGTTATTATCCAGAAAATAAGAACTTGGACACAACTAATAAAACCCCTATATTCTTAGTATCGCACTGCAGCACTTCCCACCCCACACAAATTACAGCATAAAACACTCAACCACAAACGCCACTAATCTAAATATATATATAAAAGCCAAATATCACTGACTCACTCATCACAAAATCTCCCAAACCATGAGGACTTGAAATTTGGAATGAGCCCGAAGGTGCTCGCTAAGAAACGGTTTTAAAAATTTCGCGGTCAAAGTGTGAAATTTCTTATAGTTTTTTAGACCTGTTTGTATGTCTGTTCACTTTACACGAGAGAACTACTTAACGGATTTAGATCGGGTTTGTTTCTATAATTTGCTTGAACATTCCGTTGATTTTGTGACTTTCTCATCGTGCTAAGTACCATAGTTCGCTTGCGGTACTAATTTATTAGCGTGAATCTGAGAGAGACTCATCAGGCTGCGGAGCTCTCCTTACTTACGCATCTGCCTCGAGGTGTAACCTTAACTCTGCTTCGTTAGCGAACAAGGGAACCACTTAACGGATTTAGATCTTTTTTTTTTTTGCTTGAACATTCCAATTGATTTTGCGACTTCTCTCATTGTGCTAAGAATCATAGTTCACTTGTGGTACTGATTTATTAGTGCGAATCCGAGATAGACTCATTGGGCTGATGGGAAGGGGGCGGGGCCCTCCTCACTCATGCGTCTGCCTCGATGTTTACCCTCAACTCTGCTTAGTTACCGAACGAGGAGACCACTTAACAGATTTAGATTTTTTTTTTCTATAATTTGCTTGAACATTCCGTTGATTTGGCGACTTTCTCATCTTGCTAAGTATCACAATACTGATTTATTAGCGTGAATCTGAGAAAGACTCATCGGGCTGCAGGGCCATCCTCACTCACGTGTCTGCCTCGAGGCGTTACCTTAACTCTGCTTAGTTAGCGAACGAGACAACGACTTAACAGATTTAAATCAGGTTTTTTTTCTATAATTTGCTTGAACATTCTGTTGATTTTGTGACTTTCCCATCATGCAAAGTATCACAGTTCGCTTGCAGTATTGATTTATTAGCGTGAATCCGAGAGAGACTCATCAGGCTGCGGGGCTGTCCTCACTCACGCGTCTGCCTCAAGGCGTAACCTTAACTCCGCTTAGTTATCAAACGAGACAACAACTTAACAGATTTAGATCTTTTGTTTTTGTATAATTTGCTGGAACATTCCAGTTGATTTTGTGACTTTCTCATCGTGCTAAGTACCATAGTTCGCTTGCGGTACTAATTTATTAGCGTGAATCTGAGAGAGACTCATCAGGCTGCAGAGCTCTCCTCACTTACGTGTCTTCCTCGAGGCGTAACCTTAACTCTGCTTCGTTAGCGAACAAGGGAACCACTTAATGGATTTAGATCTTTTTTTTTTCCATAATTTGCTTGAACATTCCGTTGATTTTGCGACTTTCTCATCGTGCAAAGTATCACAGTCTGCTTGCAGTACTGATTTATTAGCGCAAATCCGAGATAGAGTCATCGGGCTGATGGGAAGGGGGCGGGGCTCTCCTCACTCATGCGTCTTCCTCGAGGCGTAACGTTAACTCCGCTTAGTTAGCGAACGAGACAACGACTTAACAGATTTAAATCAGGTTTTTTTTCTATAATTTGCTTGAACATTCTGTTGATCTTGCGACTTTCTCATCGTGCAAAGTATCACAGTTCGCTTGCAGTACTGATTTATTAGCGCGAATCCGAGAGAGACTCATCAGGCTGCGGGGCTGTCCTCACTCACGCGTCTGCCTCAAGGCGTAACCTTAACTCCGCTTAGTTATCAAACGAGACAACAACTTAACAGATTTAGATCTTTTGTTTTTGTATAATTTGCTTGAACATTCCAGTTGATTTTGTGACTTTCCCATCTTGCTAAGTATCACAATACTGATTTATTAGCATGAATCTGAGAGAGACTCATCGGGCTGCAGGGCCCTCCTCATTTACGTGTCTGCCTCGAGGCGTTACCTTAATTCCACTTAGCGAACGAGGGAACGACTTAACGGATTTAAATCAGGTTTTTTTTCTATAATTTGCTTGAACATTCTGTTGATTGGGGGCGGCACGGTGGTAGCGCTGCTGCCTCGCAGTTAGGAGACCTGGGTTCGCTTACCGGGTCCTCCCTGCGTGGAGTTTGCATGTTCTCCCCGTGTCTGCGTGGGTTTTCTCCCACAATCCAAAGACATGCAGGTTAGGTGGATTGGCGATTCTAAATTGGCCCTAGTGTGTGCTTGGTGTTTGTGTGTGTCCTGCGGTGGGTTGGCACCCTGCCCAGGATTGGTTCCTGCCTTGTGCCCTGTGTTGGCTGGGATTGGCTCCAGCAGACCCCCGTGACCCTGTATTCGGATTCAGCGGGTTAGAAAATGGATGGATGGATTCTGTTGATTTTGCGACTTTCTCATCGTGCAAAGTATCACAGAGTGCTTGCAGTACTGATTTATTAGCGTGAATCTGAGAAAGACTCATCAGGCTGCAGGGCCCTCCTCACTCACGCGTCTGCCTCAAGGCGTAACCTTAACTCTGCTTAGTTAGCGAACGAGAGAACTACTTAACGGATTTAGATCTTTTTTTTATATAATTTGCTTGAACATTCCGGTTGATTTTGTGACTTCTCTCATCACGCTAAGAATCGTAGTTTGCGTGCAGGAGCGATATATTCGTGTTAATCCAAGACAGAGGCTGAGGGTCGAGGGGAGAGGGATGAGTGATGTCAGGAGTGGGGCGCCCTCCTCACTGTCCTGTTTCACTAATATGTGGTCGAAGCCAAGGAGGATGGTTAGTACATAAATATGAGAAAGAGAAAAGAAAAATTGAATGAGTCCTTTAAATATCTACAGTCTGTTGCGGGGAATGATGCGCCGAGCCATACCTTCCATTCTGGGAAACGTATTACTAAACAATGCCTTGTGCTGGCCCGTCAGGTACTCTCCCAAATGCCTCATTCACAAGAAAATATTTCTTCCAGAAATGAACTCGGGTTCACCTGACTTTTCCCATGCGGGCTGAATAGTTTTCCTGTTGAGGTTTAGATCAAGCATCAGTGTTTCTTGTTATTGGTTTTAGAACTATTGACAATTAAAAGGAGTTGCTTGACATCTTTTTAAGTGGCGTAGTGAGGCCCTATTAATTACAGGCTGCTGCTTTTGTTTTTAATGTTGGACTCTTGCTTGCTTTGTTTTTTAAGGACCAAGGACGCTGTGTTTTTTGAGGGAACTGAGGAAACAAGTTTTTATTTCCAGACAGGGCGACTCTGCTGGGCCCTTTGACTCACCAAAGTCTAAAACAAGTTTTTGGAAAAACTTTCAACACCCCCATACTTAAATGACACTAAGTAAACTTGCACACTAGCACATAAACCCTTTAAACATATAAACATTTTAGCATTTAAGTGTATATATTAAGGCTCATGAACATTTCAGATGGTCGGATAAAAAGCAGGCTGTATTGTGCTAGTTAGGTTGAATTATACAGAAGTGTTAAGAATTGATTATCAAGGTTAGCCCCTCTATGTGTTATGTAGGCTTGCTGCAAAGAATCGCACGTCAGGACAAAACAACAACAATGATATTTATTTCTATAGCACATTTTCATATAAAAGATGGAGCTCAAAGTGCTTTACAAGATGAAGAAAGAAAACATATAAAAATAAGACTAGGGAATACTAATTAACAAGGAATAAAGTAAGGTCCGATGACCTGGTAGGACAGAAAAAGCAACACAAAACTCCAGACGGCTGGAGAACAAAAAACAAAATCTGCAGGGGTTCCAAGGCCACGAGACCACCCAGCCCTCTCTAGGTATTCTACCTAACATCGATGATCTCAGTCAGTCCTCATGGTTTTCAGGCTTCACATGGAGGAACTTGGTGATGCTGGCCATGTGGACCTCTGGCCTTCAACCCAGAGGTCCTGATCAGGGGATGTGGGTGCACCACAGAAAAATGGAAAAAAACAGCAGGGAAAGTAGGGGTTAGTATGGATTTTGGAGCCCCCAAGAATGATAATGATAATTAAATGCATATACAGAATATCAGGGCTTAACTAAAATGAAGCTATGAGAAAGCCATGTTACAGTAATGTGTTTTTAGCAGTTGTTTAACTCTTTCAGGATGCATGTCGACTTTTGTTGAAATTCAGGGGTAGAGGATGGTAATCAACGGTAAATTGTGACAAAACCCGCTGTTATGTTTTACTTCGACTCTCTTTAAAGTTAGCTTTGCTGATTTGACTGAGATTTCCTGCATGTGTACGAGTAGCGAAGAGCAAAACAACCCCTCAAATGGCATCGACATCTGGCGAAAGACCAAAGCGAATGCGCGAAGCAAAATACTCTGTAGATGACATTTTGTGTATCATATCGCCGAGTCAGACTCTGAGTTGTCGGATTTTGATGTAAATGATCTGGAGATCGAAAACGAAAGTGATGGGCCAGCGCCAGCTGATCGTGCTGCGGAACACGTTCGTGTTGCTGATGCGCCTACTTCAGCGTTCACCTGGGAGGACTGCCTCTTACGATGACAAGACATATAAACCAGATTGCGTCAAACTGCGACTGCTACTGCTGTGCAAAGACAGCCGGGGCAGTCGGCCTATCATGGATTCCTGCTGGTCATTGACCTGCTCCAGTACAGATGCTGCCCCCGGAGTCGCCAAACGGGCGCTAACAGCAGCCACGGCACGCAGAAAAAAAAAATTTTATATTGATTTATGTGTGAAACCATTGCTTTGTGTGCTTTTCAGAAAACTGGAAAAGATAGATAGATAGATAGATAGATAGATGGCACTATATAATAGATAGATAGATAGATGGCACTATATAATAGATAGATAGATAGATAGATAGATGGCACTATATAATAGATAGATAGATAGATAGATAGATAGATAGATAGATAGATAGATAGATAGATACTTTTTTAATCCCAAGGGGAAATTCCCATACTCCAGCAGCAGCATACTGATAAAGAACAATATTAAATTAAAGAGTGATAACAATGCAGGTATAACAGACAATAACTTTATATAATGTTAACGTTTACCCCCCCGGGTGGAACTGAAGAGTTGCATAGTGTGGGGTCTCCTCAGTCTGTCAGTGGAGCAGGATGGTGACAGCAGTCTGTCGCTGAAGCTGCTCCTCTGTCTGGAGATGATCCTGTTCAGTGGATGCAGTGGATTCTCCATGATTGTCAGGAGTCTGCTTAGTGCCCGTCACTCTGCCATGGATGTCAAACTGTCCAGCTCCGTGCCTACAATAGAGCCTGCCTTCCTCACCAGTTTGTCTAGGTGTGAAGTGTCCATCTTCTTTATGTTGCCTCCCCAGCACACCACCGCGTAGAAGAGGGCGCTCACCACAACCGTCTGATAGAACATCTGCAGCATCTTATTACAGATGTTGAAGGATGCCACCTTTCTAAGGAAGTATAGTCGGCTCTACCCTCTCTTGTACAGAGCATCAGTATTGGCAGTCCAGTCCAATTTGTCATCCAAGTGCACTCCCAGGTATTTATAGGACTGCACACAGTCACCTCTGATGATCACAGGGTCCATGAGGGGCCTGGGCCTCCTAAAATCCACCACCAGCTCCTTGGTTTTTCTGGTGTTCAGGTGTAAGTGGTTTGAGTCGCACCATTTAACAAAGTCCTTGATTAGGTTCCTGTACTCCTCCTCCTGCCCACTCCTGATGCAGCCCACCATAGCAGTGTCATCAGCGAACTTTTGCACGTGGCCGGACTCCGAGTTGTATTGGAAGTCTGATGTATGTTGGCTGAACAGGACCGGAGAAAGTCCAGTCCCCTGCGGCGCTCCTGTGCTGCTGACCACAATGTCAGACCTGCAGTTCCTGAGACGCACATACTGCAGCACTTCATCAGTCAGGCGTTTATGTTGGAGTGGATTAGATGGAAGCCACTCTTGAGTAAAAGGCATATGCAGCCATCCTGGTATTTGTTTTGGTCTGAAGAAATAAAAAGTATACTCTTTGAGCAGGACACCAGGCACTACGTCTGGTAAATCACCTTCCTAACAGCATCCCTACAATGAAGCAGGGTGGTGGCAGCATCTTGCTGTTGGGGTGCAGGGATGGGGAGACTGTCCAGAATGGAGGGAAGGATAAATACAGCCAAATACAGAGGGGCAATGACATGATGTTTATGCACAGAGTCCATATTTGCAGTGTTGGCCCTTCTTTCTTTGTCAAGACCTCTGCATTTCACCCTGGCAGGCTGTCTGTCAATCAACTTCTGGGCCCAATCCTGACTGATGGCAGCCCATTCTTGCATAATCAGAATTGGTGGGTTTTTGTTTGTCCACCCACCTCTAGAGGATTGCTCATAAGTTCTCAGTTGGGATTAAGGTCTGGGTAGTTTCCTGGCCCCCATGGACCCCAAATCTCGATGTTTTGCTCCCCGAGCCACTTAGTTCTCACTTTTGCCTTCTGGCCCGGTGCTCCATCATGCTGGATTGTTCATTGTTGGTCACCAAACTGTTCTTGGATGGTTGGGAGAAGTTGCTCTTTAAGAGGATGTTTTGGTCCCATTTTTTATTCATGGCTGTGTTCTTAGGCCAAATTGTGAGTGAGCCCACTGCCTTGACTGACATGAATGGTCTCAGGATGCTTTACTGTTGGCCTGACACAGGACTGACGGTAGCGCCGCTCACCTTTTATTTTTTTCCAGATACCCCAAACAATAGAAAATGAGATTCATCAGAGACAATGACTTGACCCCAGCAGTCCAGTCCCAGAACATCAATCTGTCCCTGATGTTTTTCTTGGCTTCTTTGCTGCCCTTCTTGACACCCACCAGGCCAGCCTCCAAAAGTCTTCACCTCACTCCCACCTGCCTGTTGCCATTCCTGAGCAAGCTCTGCCCTGGTGGTGCCCACAGCTGAATCAATTTTAGGAGATGGTCCTGGCACTTGCTGTACTTTCTTGTCAACCCTGAAGCCTTCTTCACCACAATTGAACCTCTCTATTCTAAGCCAATCGTCATGACAGAGTGATCTCCAGCCTTGTCCTCGTCGACACTCTCACCCGTGTCAACGAGAGGGTCACTGAAGTGACGTCAGCAGGTCCTTTGGTGGCAGGGCTGACATGCAGTGGAAATGGGTTTTTGGGGTTCATTTTCATGGCAAAGAGGGACTTTGCAATTCATTGCGATTCATCTTATCGCACTTCAGAACAATCTGGAGTAGATACAAACTTAGTCCAAATTAATATTTGTGTCATTCTTAAAAATTTTGGCCATGACTGTGCAGCCAAGACAACGCTGTAGTGACTCTGGGACAGGTTTTCAAGTATCCTTGAGCAGCACAGACGTAAAACTCCAAAGAGTATCAGTGGAAAGGCCTAAAGATGGCAGTTTACAGGCGCTTCCCATCCAATTTAACGGAGCTTGAGAGGATCTGCCGGGAGGAAAGAGATAAACTGCCCAAATCCAGGTGTGCAAAGCTTGCAGAGCTTTCCCCGAAGAAGACTGAAAGCTGGAATTGCTGACAAAGGGGTTTCTACAAAGTACTGAATTAAGGACAGTATATATTTATAATATAAAGAGAGATTTCAGTTTTTCTGTGTGTACAGACCTTACTAACATGTATTCACTTTGTCATTAAGGGTGTAGATTGATGGGCAAATATGGCCAATTTATCAATTTAGAATTAAAAACAGAATGCAATAAAGTTTGCAGAACATGAAAGGCTCTGAATGATTTCTGAATCCACTGTAGACTGGCGAAAGAGAAAATAGAAGCGCTCACAACTGACAGTAATGGGCAGATTGGTTTGATCACGCTGATGTAAATTCTAACAAATCTACACCGTTTCAAATCCAGCTACGTTCAGGCAGAGACTTTGAAAGCCTGGCGACATGGGCCCAGAGAGTAAGCCTAGCTGGCTTCAGTACACTGGGCACCTTTGTGTGGCAAAACAAGCGATCAATGTTAACCCAGGAGCTTACAGAAGCACTGAAGATGTGAATGGAAGCAAAAGCATAGAGAAAGAACACTCCTTTGTCTACACGACCATCCTGTTTCCCATTCTAGCAAATCATTATAGCATTTCAAATTGAATGTGTAACGAGGATTGAAATAACGAGGACCTCACACTTCGTAGATTCATTTCTGACATAATTTTTTAAAATTTTTTACCATTATTCAGCTTTGTTTTATTGAATGTTGCTTGATTCATTCATTTATTTTTGTATCCCTCTAATTCTATTAAACACTTCAATCAATCAATCAACATTTATTTATATAGCACATATTCATACAAAAAAAATGTAGCTCAAAGTGCTTTACAAAATGAATAGAGAAATAGAAGACACAATAAAAGATAAATATAAGTCAACATTAACACTTGAAGGAGGCAGCACCAGACGCCAGAGAGGGCAACAGTCTATCACTGGGCATGCTGGCACAAACAATGAGCCAATTTAGAATGCCCAGTCAGCATACTCTGCTTATCTTTCAGGTAGCATTGCTGGGAGGCCCTGCCCCTTGGGCTTCACAAAAAGAAGGAAGGGCAATAGGGAAACATTTGTTGAAATAACAAATTCAATACATTTAATTACCGCAAATGTTTATAATGCACCATCTGTTGGAGTGACAAATGCAATGCATAAGTCTCTGTTATATGCCATTTAGTACGGGATTTGAGTGTTACTGTTTGTGATGTGCCATCTGTTGAAATGACAAATTCAATGCATTTTATTGCCACAAATGTTTTTGATGCGTCATCTGTTGGAGTGACAAATGCCACACATATGTCTCTGTTATATGCCATTTAGTATGGGATTTGAGTATTACTGTTTCTGTTGTACAATCTGTTGAAATGACAAATTCAAAGCAATTTATTAGCACAAATGTTTATGATGCGCCATGTGTTGGAGTGACAAATGCAACAAGCCAATTTAGAATGCCCAGTCAGCATACTCTGCTTATCTTTCAGGTAGCATAACTGGGAGGCCCCACCCCTTGGGCTTCACAAAAAGAAGGAACGGCAATAGGGAAACATTTGTTGAAATAACAAATTCAATACATTTAATTACCGCAAATGTTTATGATGCACCATCTGTTGGAGTGACAAATGCAATGCATAAGTTTCTGTTATATGCCATTTAGTACGGGATTCGAGTGTTACTGTTTGTGATGTGCCATCTGTTGAAATGACAAATTCAATGCATTTTACTACTGCAAACGTTTATGATGCTCCATCAGTTGGAGTGACAAATATAATGCATGTCTTTGTTATTTGCCATCTGATAAGCATTTGAAAAACAGTGTTAATGTATTGTCATGCATCATCTATTGGAATGAGAAATTCAATGCATTTTATTACTAAAAATGTTTGTGATGTCCAGTGCCAGGGATAGGTTACTGAGCACCCTAGAAACGCTTATTAGCGTGCCAACCAACTGTTTGGTAACTGACCTGTGTGGCTGTGGCGAATGTCTAATTTGCCTTCATGGTGGCACCAGCCTTGGTGATGTGCCATCTGACCTCCGAAAAGGGCAGGAGAAGTATTATAGGAAGCTAATCAAAGACTTTGTTAAATGGTATGACTCAAACCACTTACACCTGAACACCAGCAAGACCAAGGAACTGGTAGTGGATTTTAGGAGGCCCAGACCCCTCACAGACCCTGTGATTATCAGAGGTGACTGTGTGCAGAGGGTACAGACCTATAAATATCTGGGAGTGCAGCTGGATGATGAATTAGACTGGTCTGCCAATACTGATGCTCTGTGTAAGAAAGGACAGAGCCAACTATACTTCCTTAGTAGGTTGGCGTCCTTCAACATTTGCAATAAGATGCTGCAGATGTTCTATCAGACGGTTGTGGCGAGCGCCCTCTTCTACGCGGTGGTGTGCTGGGGAGGCAGCATAAAGAAGA
Source organism: Polypterus senegalus (assembly GCF_016835505.1). Lineage (NCBI taxonomy): Eukaryota > Metazoa > Chordata > Cladistia > Polypteriformes > Polypteridae > Polypterus > Polypterus senegalus. The sequence continues at coordinate 11,679,707 of NC_053154.1, read as the reverse complement.
AGGACGCCTCACGCCTGGACAAACGGGTGAGGAAGGCAGGCTCTATTGTAGGCACGGAGCTGGACAGTTTGACATCCGTGGCAGAGCGACGGGCGCTGAGCAGACTCCTGTCAATCATGGAGAATCCACTGAACAGGATCATCTCCAGACAGAGGGGCAGCTAAGTTACAGACTGCTGTCACCGTCCTGCTCCACTGACAGACTGAGGACACCCCACACTATGCGACTCTTCAATTCCACCCGGGGGGGTAAACGCTAACATTATTCAAAGTTATTGTCTGTTTTTACATGCATTTTTATTACTCTTTAATATATATATATATATATATTTTTTTTTTTTTGTATTAGTATACTGCTGCTGGATTATGCGAATTTCCCCTTGGAATTAATGAAGTATCTATCTATCTATTATATAGTGCCTTTCGTATCTATCTATCTATCTATCTATCTATCTATCTATCTATCTATCTATCTATCTATCTATCTATCTATCTATGCGAAAAAGTCAATTTCCCCTCAGGGATTTATATCATGTATCAAAAAAAAATATCTGAAAAACAATCTGTTGGAATGACAGAGGCATAGTAACTGGACAGACACACAGATACATACTTCTAAAATTGCCCTCTAGGGGGGGGATTACCATTGAAACCCCCTACTAGAAACAAAAGAGGCCGTGAAGAATCTTTATAAAATACAAGATTTATTTGTAACGAAATGCTCTGCAGTAAAAGTAGCCCCTTAAAGCACAAAAGAAATTGTCTGAGAAGGCAAAGAATTCAATGGCACAGATGGCCCCCAACGGGGAAGTCAAAAACAGAGCAAGGGTTCAAAAATCCTGGAAATCACATGAAGTACAAGTAAACACTCCACTTCCTAGCACATTTTAAATTGGTGCCACACAACGCCAAGCTCCTGGCTTATTTTCACACCTAAAAAAGCATTTGTTGAGTGAAGAGTGCCAGCTTGGTAGTTTGGCATCTTTGTAGGGGTTGGTTTAGAGAGTTTGCCCTACAGAGAATCACTTGCCAAACTGGTTTTGGCAATGCCCTCCAACCCTGCCATAAAATTCCTCACCCTAAGTTCATCCTAAAGACTTTTTTTTGTTTAAACACGAATGTATTGCTGCCCTCATCAATGAAATAAAACACTAATATTACATCTGACTTACAAATAAAGACATACAAAGTATTTCTCAACCTATATACAAAATTCCACACCACACCATTACCTGACCTCCAAATGCTCACAAATCCCCTTAGACAAACTCCAAAACTTGCCGAAAGAAGAGTGAAGGCTGTCATAGCTTTAAAGAGTGGGGGTAATGCCATATTAATGCCCGTGGTTTTGGGTGGAATGGGACGTCCAGCAAGCTCCAGCTCCATATCTTCTAGTGCTGTCCAGTCTATAGCACCCCTTAACGACACCCCTTAGCGTCCGTCCTGCACATCTAATCGTTTTCCGTGTAAACCTCACAGACACAGACCCTTCGTACATACCGGGTAACGTCAACAGCAGTCCTGCGGCGGCCTTTCAGATTTACATAATCCTCCTTCAAGTCGCCAAGAAATACAGCAGGTGCTGCAAAGTTTCTTGGAGCGTAACGATTGCAGAGGAAATCTATCAAAAAGCTTTAATTTTTTATATATTTTTATTTTAACTGCTTGACTTGATGTTAAGATTCAGAACCTCCTTAATGCAAATTGACTGTTGGTGCGACATCTGCTGCCTTCCTCTGCAGAATCTAAGTGATGTTATTAATGTAAAACATTACACTTTTCTGTTACATAAAGGGTGACGCAGCAGGTCACATCAAGCAGAATTGTGGTAGTCGTTCTAATGACCTCACGTTGATGAATTTGGGTGTAATTCCTCTGTTTGTCTGGACGGGGTACCCTTGATTCGGGCTATTCTTAACCAATGAACATGTCTACAGACAGCCATTAACTTCAGTAGTGCCTGAAAAGGGTCAACATCAGAGGCAACTAACCTTCTGGAAAGGAAGAATCAAGCTAGTTGGCTTTCTGTATCCCAGATAAAACTTTAAAACCGCAATAACAGGTGAAGGATGACGAAACCCAAAGCTGTTTGAATAAAAATAACTCACTTCCTGCCAGCAGCCTATCCTCGCTTGAGCGTATCAAAGGCCGGGTTCATTTTCACGAGCTCTCACTTTCCTTCACAGCTCAAGTCACATCTCAAGTGCAATAAACATATGGTAATTTTATATTACCACGCCGGGCTAATTGTCTGACTGCGCGTTCATATTTGAGTGAGATTTCAATTATATCCAAATCAAATACATTCATTCGAAATGTCACAATGGAGTCTGTATTTAGATAAACAGAACATCAAGGACAAGCAGGAAATTAACTTGCAGTACACAAACATTGATTCATGGCAGCTCTGGGTCTCGGGAAACCAGAAATTCACTCACAATAACAAGAGCTTGGATGGGACCCCCCGTTGCGGCACTGGGAGGGGTCCGACACACTCTGTCCTTCAGGTCTTACTTTTACAAGTAGATTTTTCTGTCAAAGACAATCCTGCTAAAAACGTAATGCTGGATTTATGAATGTTGTGACATTGTGATGGGAATCGTGCGAAACCTGCTGACGTCGCTTCGCCTCGAGTTCGGTGAAAACGTGGAAATGTTCAGGAATTTCGACTAAAGGCGACGGCGAAGGGATTATGATGGTGTAATGGTCTTTTTTTAGTGTCCCTGAGGACTGGCCGGAATATTTGCCCACTATACTGGAAAGATTATGGTGGCCTATATGGTGACCTGAGCGGTGTCACACACGCGTGTTTAGGGCTTGAGTACATGTAATTCCACGCCGGACCAGGGGGAGGCGAAGTGCACTCATTCTCCGTCTCGATCTCTTACAGACCATTCTAGGGATATCCCGCCCGGCTCTGGGGCAGCCAGCGACATCACTTCCGGTTCCAGCCCTGATGACATCACTGCCCTTACTGGCCTTTAAAGCCGCCATCTTGTTTATACTAAATCAGTTCTGTTTTGGACTCAGTTGTGTGAACATGTCTGTGCTATTGAATCAGTTTGTTCTTTTATTTCACCTTATACAATTTCTCGTATTAGGAATTTGTTCGTTTTCGCATACACCTTAGGGTCAGAGTGCAGGGTCGGCCATTGTAGCGCCCCTGGAGCAATTGAAGGTTAAGGGCCTTGCTCAAGGGCCCAGCAGAGTAGGATCTCTTTTGGCAGTGACGGGGATTGGAACTGGCAACCTTCGGGATACCAGCGCAGATCCGGGAAAAATTATACGGGTGGCAGCCCCAAACCTTCTCAATGTCTTATGGTCATTCTTGTTACAGCGGTGCCACCGTACCTACCTGGCATAAAATAAAACCATTGATTTTATGTTAAGGGATGTTATGCTTAAAACTAGACACTACATCTATACAGTTGGGGTTACCATTCAGCAAAAAAGACATAGCAGCACTTGAAGCTGTGTAGAGGACAGCAACCAAGTGCATCATGGGACTTGAGTACACGGCATACCATGACAGACTCAGAGAATTAAACCGATTGAGTCTCAAGCAGAGGAGACAGCATATGGACCTCAAAGGCATCGATAAAGTAGATCCAGCAACATTCTTTCAGCTTAAGGTTGAATTACATGTTCTAGGACATCGGTGGAAAATAAGGGGGAAAAGGAATACTTTCCACAAAGAATTGCGGGACTCATGGAGTTGAAGCAGAAACATTGACAACCTTTAAGAAGAATCAGGATGAGATGTTGGGACAGCCAAAATGTCAAGGACATTGCATGAGGTAGAGGCAGCCGAGTGGGTTGGGGTGGTGGGGGTCCTTTGATCCCTTATAGTTTTCATTTGGCCACATGCCTTGGTCTGGTGCACACCGTGCTTTCGCTGTCAAAGTGTTCTTCAAAAATAGCAAATCCATCATCACAACGCAACACGCCTTCTGAACGCACTTCAGCATCCCTCCTAACGGTGACGTCACAAATCGGAAAACAATTCTTCAGTTAGTGGCTAAATTTAGACAGACGGGTACAACGTTAAACAGAAAATCTCCAGGCCGTCCTCGGACTGTATGAATGCCTGAAAACATCCAAGCTGTAAGGGCATCCATTTTGCAGTCTCTTAGACGTTCAGCACGCTTCTGCCGTAGGCATATCCAACACTCCTTTGATTTTGCATGAGGACCTTAACTTCCATCCATACAAAATGATGGTAGTGAAGGAACTCCCTGAGAGAGACTGAGAGAGCCGTAGAGAGTTGTGTGCGCCAACATTCTGCAAAGCGTCCATCGAGATGCCATCATCATGTGCAGCAATGAGTCACATTTCCATTTGAATGGTTGCCAAACGTTTGGTATTGGGCTGAAACCAACCCTCATGAACTTCATCAGAGACCCCTGCACAGTGAGCACACATGTTACAGTTTGGTGGGCCATTGCAGAATTTGGCATTGTAGGCCCTTACGTTTTTGAGGAGGTGGGGAGCAACGGTCACCGTCACTTCAGAACGTTACATTGAAATGATAGAGAACTTCCCAAAAGGAAGAACTGGATGTGGTGGATGCCAGGTGTCAACAGGATAGAGTGACAGCTCATACGGCCTGTGCGGAGGTCCATGAATGGTGATGTTTCTGGGGAAGCTGATCTCCCTGCTGTAAGAATTGAATTTGAACCCTGGTCCAATGTGCATCTAGCATTTGTCTGAGTCTCATATCCTTCTGAGCTTATGCTTAAAAGCAGATGCTGTTATTTTGTTATTTATTATGATAAATGCATATTTTGTTATTTTATATAACCCTTAAGAGAAAATGTTATATTTTTGGTATAATCTTTGCTCTATTGTTATGCGCTAAGTTTCCTCTTGATGGTAAACTTAAGTAACAGATGGTTCAGAACATAACAATGAACATGGACCCTGGTGTACTTTTAACCCTCTTGAAAAGTCTTAAGGACTATAAATCAACCTACAGTAGTTGTGGTTATTTAAGGTATCAATGTTTGTCATTTCCCATTACCAACTGGGTGTAACCAATTATGTTGAAAGTTTTCTGATTAAGTAATGAATTCCGTTTTGAGTAATGACCTAATCAATGGATTTTATAAATAGAACACAGAGGGCACTTTTTTCTTTGTAAAAACACTAATGTGACATGTTTTTTGCCTCTTGCAAGATTTAGACAAAGAATAATGATTGATGCTTTCTCCTGCCAGTGTTTTATTACTTAAATCGGGGCATTCCGGTGAGGGGTGTCTGTATTTAAAATTTTCTTCCAAACTGCGCAGCGATGTCGAGGGCCTTTCACGTTCGCCTGATCTCAATCTGTGCGATTTCTTCTCTATACACACCAACCTCAAAACCTTGAAATCGTCAAGGAAGCCACTCGCCACGAAATTGCCGCTATTCTCCTTGAATTGGCCGAACGAGTCAAGCGAACGTCCAGAAATTAGTGTATAGATAATAATGGCCACCAACATGAAGATGTCATTTTAAAACACCCTTTGTGAATTTCGCCTTGGGATTAATAAAGTATCTATCTATCTATCTATCTATCTATCTATCTATCTATCTATTATATAGTGCCTTTCACATCTATCTATCTATCTATCTATCTATCTATCTATCTATCTATCTATCTATCTATCTATCTATCTATCTATCTATTATATAGTGCCTTTCACATCTATCTATCTATCTATTATATAGTGCCTTTCACATCTATCTATCTATCTATCTATCTATCTATTATATAGTGCCTTTCACATCTATCTATCTATCTATCTATCTATCTATCTATCTATCTATCTATTATATAGTGCCTTTCACATCTATCTATCTATCTATCTATCTATCTATCTATCCTTGTGTCATAATGAAACTTATTTTATCTTGTAACATTTTTTTAAAATAGATGTTTGAAATGTGGTACTTCTTTTTTTGGCTCACCCTGTACTATTGGCAGTATTCCAGCCTAAAATATCCAGAAATGGGAATTGTGTAGGTTCTGAATTATGCATTGAGTTTTGGTGATAAAACGTATTTATCAAGACAGAGGTAGTTTTGCCCACTTTTTAAAGCTATTCTTGCTTTTTCACAGACACAAACCAGACTTCTAACATTACATCCTCAATCGTGCTTAGTTCATTATGGGATTGGTGGCATTGGGGAACAACCCTGGAGAGACCACCAGTCCAGGACAACTCACTTAGAGTCAATTTGGAAAACATCAGTTCACTTAACACTTGTGTCTTTGAGAATGAGGGAGGAAAATCAAGGAAGACACAGAAGGTACTTGTAAACTCCACACACACACACAATGACCTATGGCCTCATGTATAAATGGTGTGTACGCACAAAAATGTTGCGTAAGCCTGTTTCCACGTTCAAATCACGATGTATAAAAACTGAACTTGGCCTAAAGCCACACACATTGCCTTGCTAGTTCAATCCTTGGCATACGCAAGTTCTCTGCTCGGTTTTGCAAACTGGCGGCACCCAGCGTCAAAGCGGTGCTACTGTTCCTTGGTGGCTTTCCCTTTCTTTTTTAGATCCACATCCATGACGTGGCTTTATAAATACACTGAAATACACGCTGCTTCAGCCAAGCTGTCTATTGAGCTGCTCTCATACGGCAAACGCTTTAGAGCCTTTCCTGTACAGACCTCACAGTTCAGAAACAGTTTCATCCCAAGAACTCTAAACGCACTCAATCAGTCCATCAAGTGCTCCTTGTAGAACTGTTTGTACTTATCGGTACAATCACCTCACTGTAAACTTGCGATACAGTTATAATATTGCACAACCTGAGCCACTTTATAAAGCGCGTATTTACATATGATGATGATATCATTTTTAAGATGAAATGCAGCAAAATATGTTATACAGATAAAATGTTAACATAATTTAAATAATCTATACTGTTATTAATTAAACATGTGAGGACACTGTGGCGCAGCGCTCAGGGATTGTTCCTGCCTCGCACTGTATTCTTGCTGGGGCTGGCGCGACACTAGATGGATAGATGAATAGAATAATTAAACACATATTATGAAGATATTTCAATGTTTCTTAAAAGTTTTGAAGAATCAGTGTTCTAAGCTTACAGATGGCTTAACGTCTGTTACTGAGCTGATTATGTGGAAATTGGTTACTTGTAGAAAGAAAAGGAAGGACAGGAATTGGGGGTTAGTACTTTTGAAAGAGACAGTACTGCTGCAATAAATTATTTTATCGAAGGTCGCACAGGGCACAACGAGCTTCATGCGGTGGGGCAGGAAAAATCTCTGGACGAGGCACCAGCTCATTACTATCACTGCGTCACCGTGTTCCCATGTGGCTTTAACTCCTATCATCATAAAAATGATATCAAGTATACATCTCAGTATTTAATTTATTCAGAGAGCTGTAATATCACAAATGTGAAGGATTTTGTGTCCTGTCAGCGGAAGAGAAAGCCCGTTTAAGAAGCACGTAGTGATTCACACACATAAAGCACATATAAGAACACACAGAATACAAAGCATTCAATGTACTACTATAATTACGATGGGATTTGATCAACTAGTCAAACGATTTAAAGATGAAGCTTATGATGTTCTACGTTAATGACAAAATAAACTACGTGATTCAAGTGAAAATTTCGAGATTAAAGTTGACATTTCGTGCTTTTTTCCCACTGTGTCTGTCCCTATTTTTTTTTTCTCTGTACCCTAATAAGCTTTCATATGACATTCAGTCGGTGGGCTACGACTCCACTTTTCACGGAGACTTTGATATCTGACAACTTCTTTTTTATTTCGGGCACTGTGCGACTTTGTGAACTTGAGCTTTTGAGTTTCTCCGACACTCTATGTTACTCGCTCAACTTCCTTTTGTTGTATATACCACTGTTTATACAACAAATAGTGCGTTTTTTCTTTGCCTCCACTAGGTATTCACTAAAATTCTTCTATTTTCCCCTGTGCTTTTGCCATTGCTGAGCTTAACAGCTATTTATCTTGATTTGCATATTCAAAGTATTCTGGGAGGAGTTGGGGAGTGGCAGCAGGTGCGTGCACGTGCATTACTTTTCACGCTGATCGGGATTTATGGAGCGGAAGAACGTGGAAGTTGGCTTACGCACAGATTCATGCATCTGGATATTTTTGTGCATACGCACATTTCCGCTTTTGGCTGTACGCCATGTTTTAGTGTGAATTCTACGCATGGAGTTATGCTTGAGGCTCCAGGTGCCACATTGCAATGTGGGACAGTGGATATGTGAATCAACAGCACTGAGCCACCAGGCTACACCCGTTGGAGTAAGCCTTTATAAAATAAGCATTGTCACCCACCCAGTCTAGTTAGAAGAATAAACAAAAAACGTAAATCCAAATTATGCCCACCTTCTGCTTCATCTTCACTATACTCTCAGTGTTGTGGGTTATTCAATTTTAATTCAGTCATTTTTTTTCTTGCATAACACTTTCTATCGAGTACCAGCTCTGACCTTGAGCAAAACTATCTCCCTAGAATATTTTACAAATTTCTAGAGAGATACAGTGAAAGAGAACTTCTTCTTCTTATTATTTTTTAATCTGTATTGTAAATCTGAGCAGCCACCTACTTTGAATTCAGGGGCCTGAAGAAAAAAAAAAAGAAAATGCAAAATTACAGCACAACATGTAGGCAGAGAAGAAATCAAACAGCCCTGAGTTTTGTTAAGGAGTCTGGAGGAGGATTTAATGAAGGCAGTCCTGCCAGCTAAGCATTGAGCCCCCTTAACCCTCCGTTCCCCCAACCCTTTGTCGAGAGATTTCATATCATATGGAAGGTGGGCATCAGATGGACTGGTGATGTTTTGCGGTGAGTCAGGCATTGATTCTGACTTCCACACTGGTATACGAAGTTCTTTGTGAAAAGCTTATTTAAGGAACACTTATGAAATGAGAGAAATGAAAGCAACATATAAAAAAAAAAAGCCAAAAGAACCTGTTATACTGTAACAACATAACATAACATGACGTACTGGGACCACCTGGACCCCCTGCAGTTTGCCTATGGGACACAGATTGGAGTTGAGGATGCAGTTATCTGCTCCAGAAGGCGGCACAAAGCTGGCAGCACTCTGAGGATTCTGTTCTTTGATTTCTTCAGTTCCTTCAATACCTTCTAGGTATTCCTGTTAAGGGGTCAACTCAGAGATATGCAGGTGGATGAGCCTGTGGTGTTCCTGATGATGACCTATCTGTCAGGTGAGACCACCATCTGTGAGACTCAAGGACTGTGTGAACAGCCACCATGAACAGGCCTGACTGCTTTTCTCTTCACTCTGCACACCTCAGACTAGAAATATAACAGCAGGGACCAGATGTCAACAGCTCTCAAGTTCTTATGGCCTGTGCTGACCAACTTTGTGATGTCCTCTGTCATCTGATCAGTCTGTCCCACTGTGACACTGCTGTGGAAAACATCCTGCATTGTTCCTGTTCTAAAGAAGGCAGGTTCCTGTTCACCTCATGACTACACACCAGTGGCACTAATGTCTCGCATCATGAACACCTCTGAGAGGCTGGTCCTGGACTATAGGAGTCCTCTTGTGATAGACCACCTGGACTCACTGCAGTTTACCTATAGGAGATCTCTTGTGATAGACCACCTGGACTCACTGCAGTTTACGTATTGGACAAAGCAAGCAGCACTCTGAGGATTTTGTTTTTTGATTTCTTCAGTGTCTTCAATGCCATCCCTGTTAAGGGGTCAACTCAGAGACATGCAGGTGGATGAGCCTGTGGTGTCCTGATGATGGGCTATCTGACCAGCAGACCACCATCTGTGAGACTCAAAGATGCTGTGAGCAACACTGGAGCACCACAAGGAACAGGCCTGTCTGCTTTACTCATCACTCTGTACACCTCCGACTAGAAATATAACAGCAGGGACCAGATGTCAACAGCTCTCAAGTTCTTATGGCCTGTGCTGACCAACTTTGTGATGTCCTCTGTCATCTGCTCAGTCTGTCCCACTGTGACACTGCTGTGGAAGACATCCTGCATTGTTCCTGTTCTAAAGAAGGCAGGTTCCTGTTCACCTCATGACTACACACCAGTGGCACTAATGTCTCGCATCATGAACACCTCTGAGAGGCTGGTCCTGGACTATAGGAGTCCTCTTGTGATAGACCACCTGGACTCACTGCAGTTTACCTATAGGAGTCCTCTTGTGATAGACCACCTGGACTCACTGCAGTTTACGTATTGGACAAAGCAAGCAGCACTCTGAGGATTTTGGTTTTTGATTTCTTCAGTGTCTTCAATGCCATCCCTGTTAAGAGGTCAATTCAGGGACATGCAGGTGGATGAGCCTGTGGTGTCCTGATGATGGGCTATCTGACCAGCAGACCACCATCTGTGAGACTCAAAGATGCTGTGAGCAACACTGGAACACCTCAAGGAACAGGCCTATCTGCTTTACTCGTCACTCTGTACACCTCCGACTAGAAATATAACAGCAGGTACCAGATGGAGTCAGTCCTTGAGTCCTTCTTATGGCCTGTGCTGACCAACTTTGTGATGTCCTTTGTCACCTGTTCAGTCTGAGGCTTTAGAATGTGACACTACTGTGGAAAACATCCTGCATTGTTCCTATTCCAAAGAAGGCAGGCACAGATAAATAATCTCATCTGCTCCACTTCGATTGTATCCTTTTGTTGAATTCCAGCATGCTAGTAAAACACGACCTCCCTCTTCTGACCCCACACTGTTCAGTAAAACTCCTGTTCTTGCCATGTGCTGCTCAGTCTCATCCTTAATAATTCCCTCCATTCATTTTCCTGTAAAAGCTTACCGGCCTACAGTTGCTTGTGCTGCCGGCCTCAGGCCTACGGGAACCTGGGCCACTGTTGCTACAGGGTGAAGCCAGAGTGACATGCTGTCAAAATACGATATGCGGTCATGAGTCTCAGACCATACTTCTCTGTTCTACTTTATTCTCCTTTACCCAGAGGTATACATCTGCTTCAGTCTCCACATAGATCAGCATGACAATCAGTTAAACAATTTCCTCTGCGGAACAGTAGCATAAACACATTTACTTTGGTTCAACAGTAGTGTTGTTGTCAGCTATCAAGCACTTGATTAGAAGCCAATGTCCCCAAAACTCGTTAATTTTCAAAGGAAGCAGGCAGTTCTGTATCACCATATTGTATACTGATGAGATACCAATCAAAGCAGTCTGACTATTCAAAGCAGGCGACTCTTTTGTAAGACAGGTAAATATTCATGTCCTGTAGACAGCCATCAACATAAACCTGTAGCAGAATTTTCCAGGAAATTTGCCTTTTCTTTAAAACACTAATTTATAGCTCATTACACGTGGATCTGCCCGGTCACCCTTTTATCGGAATTTCCCCAGTGTGTATTAACACCACTTCTTAGTTGTTTTCATTTGGTGGCCCGTCATATTTTTTCCACTTCTGGTGGGTTGCTGTGAATCATCCAGCAGTAGCCCACCATCCTACTGACATCTCAAGATCCATGGTACCTCCTTGTCCTGTTCTTGATCTCCTAATGGAATCTTTCGCTCTGCTCTTCACTCACCACTACAAGGTTTTCAGGAATACAAAACCCTAAATACAAATTGTGGAAGAATAATGTAAGGGTGACATACTGTAGCTTTCATGTTAAAGAAATAGCATAAAGGGTTCATAAATGTCAGAAACCTTTGCAGGCATATCGGGAAACCAGATAAAGGTCAAGTGAACAACAAAATGTACTGAAAGACGACCAAGAGATGACTAAAAAATCAGCAGATGTCCTGTAAAATAACCAGAATGGTGTGACCCGACATTTGATAGACATATGCGCGCTGACAAAATCGCAAAAGTTTCATTAAATATGAATTACTAGTTTATAGCATATATAATAATGTTTATTTTAGAAGTAAATATTATGAGACAGCACGGCACGCAAATAGTCCTTAAGATCACACCCTGCATATGTAGGAAGAATTGCAGCAAGGGCGTCCCACTCTCTTGGCCTCTCTCGCGCATTTCTGGAAAACCAGTTAGCGAGTTTGTCGGCGCTCATTTGTCCGTCGCGGTTTTTGTCGGGGCGCATATGTCTATCGCGTTTTTGTCGGTGAACCCCAGAATTGACAGTTAGGATATGCACAGGGTGGTGGCTCAACTCAAAGGTATAAAAAGAACCCAAATATAACAGGCTTTTATTTTATACAAGAATGAACCAACCAGAATAAAATGCATGCATTGATTGATACTTTATGTAAATTCAGTAGTTTATAAATCTCTTTTCTATGTTCTCTAATCATTCTGACCAGAATTGCTTTTAAAGAATGCGCCCGCTAAGGCATTTTGCCAAGGAGCAATTAAAAGTTACCATGAACAGCTTTTCTCCTCCCTGATTACTGATTTGTCCTTTTAGAGGACTAGGGGGCTCTGCCCCCTGCTCGCTTCGCTCGCCCACCCCCGTGTTGGGTTTACCGGATATACAATACAATGCAATTTATTTTTTGTATAGCCCAAAATCACACAAGAAGTGCCACAATGGGCTTTAACAGGCCCTGCCTCTTGACAGCCCCCCAGGCTTGATCCTCTAAGAAGACCAGAAAAAACTCTCCCCAAAAAAAAACCCTTGTAGGGAAAAAATCGAAGAAATCTTGGGAAAGGCAGTTCAGAGAGAGACCCCTTTCCAGGTAGGTTGGGTGTCAAAAGGAAGGGGGTCAATATAATACAATACAATACATAAAACAGAATAAATCCTCAAAACAGTATAAAAATAAAAATTCTAGAATTACGGAGTAGAATTTCACATGAGATGATATCACGTAATAATATTTGGATTTGTTTTAAGTTCTGGAGACCTCATTCATCAAGCTGCATCGCCCATTTGGCCATTCCACAGCTGAAATAGCGCTAATCCGATGAAAGGACCCCTCTCTCCCACGATTCCTGCGATCCTCCATCAAGGATGACTTTACCTTAGGCAGGCAATATACAATTTAAAGAGATTGTTATTTTCTTGGGAATTGTTACGTATGCATTATTTTGACTTTTACCTTACCTTACCTTTTCGGCTCCGTGTGTGGTTACATCTCTTCCTCGCCAGACGTATAACGCTGCTCGTGTTGTGAAGGGGAGGCACGTCTGAACGTACACTAAAGATATGCCGTCGCATCATCTGCCGTCTTCCTGCTGCTGGCGAGCTGCACGTTTTGTTGTTGTTTTAAGAGTTGGGAGCACATGATGCTTGTCTGACAGATGCAATCGAACAACTGCTAGAGTTAGATGTCTGTGGACTTGTTTTAAATGACGGCTCACTGGCTGGTCTCGCCTGACGTTCTAAAAACAGTACTTGTCTCTTTATTTACGGCCCCGGGTGTGGTTAAATTCTTTCTCGCAGGACGTATAATACTGCTTGCTCGCTCGCGTGGGGATGGGGGTATGTTACTGCTATTGTGCTGCCCTTCTCTGTCTTTTTTCTTACTTTGTGTCTCTGCTGCTCGCGTTGTGATCGCTTCTCCGTCATCATAAATATACACCTGACCAAATTGTTTTTTCTTTGTAATTGCAATTGAACTGTTGCGGGTCCACAGATTCTCATAGTGTATGTTCCATTATTGTGTAAATCTATGTTTTGTGCATTGAATGATGTGCACTGAGACACATGTATCTGTGTGTGCTGCTTCCCTTTACACAACTGTTTTTTTTTTTGGCCCATTCTCTTTCGTCTCATCTTTTCTTACTCTTATTCGATGTTAATGTTGATTTATTTTTTTATAATTATGTCTTTCATTTTTCTATTCTTTAATATGTAAAGCACTTTGAGCTACTGTTTGTATGAAAATGTGCTATATAAATAAATGTTGTTGTTGTTGTTGTTTTCTCGCGGTTTTTTTATTTGTCTTTCGTGATCTTAACGTGAAGATCACGTATCGTCTACTAGTCATTCATTCGACGTTTCATTTCTACCTTATTCATTTCATTTCTACCCTATTGACCTTATACGCTTTATATGCACTGAGAGCCCTGGAGCTGTGTGTGCTGCGTGACTGCCTTTACACTACTGATTTGTTTTTTCTGCCCGTGGTCTTATTTGTTGATTTTGCTTGTAAGTAGGGCGTGTCTTGCAAGAATCTCGTTCTATGTTTCCATGAGATGCACCGTGGCAAGTCTATTTTGTCTCGCAGGTCTTTTAAATGTCTTCCGAGAAGATCACGTATCGTAGCCTTGCTTTTGCTTTCCAGGACAGGATTTCTTTCTATAATAGAGAGATAAGTTTCTATATTTAATAAGATGTTAAATTTCGACCACGGTTTTTGGTGCCCAACAATCTAAAAGAAATGAACCTTTTGAGACTCATGCCTCAACGCAATTCCTTAAACATAACTCATACATTTCATTCTTTAAAATCTGAATCTTTATTATTACCTAAAAACATAAAAATGGCTCCTGTGAATGCTACCCAACCCTCTCATTTCACGCTGTGCCTCCAAACTCAGTTTTCTCCTATAAATTGTGTACCACACTACTTGGTCACTTATCACAAGTGTCGTATCGTATCCTTTGTGTAAAGAAAAACTTCCTAATGTTTGTGTGAAATTTACCCTTCACAAGTTTCCAACTGTGTCACCATTGTTCTTGATAAACTCATTTTAAAGTCACTACTGGACTAATTCACTTCATAATTTTAAACACGTCAGTCAGGTCTCCTCCTGTAAAGGTTCAGCTCTTTTCATTTTTCTCCATAACTCATCCCCCGTAACCCTGAATCAGCCTAGTCGCTCTTCTCTGGACTTTTTCTAGTGCTGTTATGTCCTTTTTGTAGCCTGGAGACCAAAACTGCACCCAGGACTCCAGATGAGGCCTCACCAGTGTGTTATAAAACTTGAGCAGAACCTCCTGTGACTTGTACTCCACACATCAAGGCGCTATATAACCTGACATTCTGTTAGCCTTTTCAATGGCTTCTGAACACTGTCTGGAAGTCGATAGCTTAGAGTCCACTATGACTCCTAAATCGTTCTCATAAGGTGGATTTTTGATTTTCAAACCTCTCATTGTGTATTCAAACCTCACATTTTCACTTACTTTACATTTACTGACAAATTGAAAATTTGTCTTTCTATTTAGCTTCAGACAAACCTGGAATAGTTGAGCACAAATCCATTCAAAAGCCTCCATCTTTTGACAGGACCTGCACAAAGTGCTTTGTTAAGCCAAGCTTAATATGGAGCGGTGGGAGAACCGCCTGATCTGAAGCCACCAAGCTTGGTCTCTGAATATTTTTGGCACCAATACTTGTGTCAATGGGATATTCCAGTTTTCTCTATTTTTAATAAATTTCCATAAATTTCGAAATTTCTGTTTTTCACTTTGTCACCTTGGTATACTGAGTTAGCTTAATGACGGAAAAACATGAATTTAAGTTAATTTAGCATAAGGCTGAAACGAAACATTCCGATACTTTCTGAATCCACCGTACATAACCATAAAATGAAAATAACGTTAGACTGTGACATCCTACCAGGATAAGTCTGTCTGGAGGTGGCAAGTCTTTTGCGTTTTCTTCCCAGTAATTCAGGTCCCTTCCCACATCGAGATATGCTGGTTAAGCTGAGTGGCTCATCATGTGGGGATCAATGTGTCATAAACATTATCAAAGTTATTGTCTGTTATACCTGCATTGTTATCACTCTTTAATTTAATATTGTTCTTTATCAGTATGCTGCTGCTGGAGTATGGGAATTTCCTCTTGGGATTAATAAAATATCTATCTATCTATCTATCTATCTATCTATAATATAGCACCTTTCACATCTGTCTATCTATCTATCTATCTATCTATAATATAGCACCTTTCACATCTGTCTATCTATCTATCTATCTATCTATAATATAGCACCTTTCACATCTGTCTATCTATCTATCTATCTATCTATCTATCTATAATATAGCACCTTTCACATTTGTCTATCTATCTATCTAAAAGATGAGGGCACTGGAAGTCTGGCGTCCACGTCTTTGTAAAATTGAAATATGAATGAATTTAAAGGAAAATATCTACTAGGAGCATCTGTTAAAATGTAGTATGGAGTTAATAGACTTGATCAAGGATACCGGTGAATTAATTTGAGGGTATTGGCTGCCAGGGCACGTTCTGGCTGCGCGTATTAACCATTTATTGATACCAGAGTGACTTTTTTTATTCAGATCTTTATTGTCTAGCGTTACCACAATTCCATTTTTACATTATATGTGTTTCCTTTACCGTCTCTTAACTGTTGTATGCAGGGCCGTCTTAACATATGGGCACAATGGGCACTGGCTGAGGTGTTTCTGATGCCTATACATTTTTCTCTTTTGCTATAAAAACTTGGGCCCCAGTGCACCATTTTGCCCATGGGGTCCATCGATGTTGGTAAGATGGCGCTCGTTGTACGTGTCTTTCATTCACTATCCTATCCCGAATCTTGTTGTCAAGACGCATCACCCCGGTAGATGAGGGGCGGGGGGTTCTGGTTTCAGAGGTCTTAACTTTGTGAGGGTCACACTGGAATGTAACTGACTTCTTAAGACAGCATCGAGATGCAATCACATTGAAAGAAATGACCAGTAGAATATTAATTACAACAGGCATGAGATCATAACCAGGAAATCGAGAGACAAAGAGTATTTTGTACCCAAGACCTATAATCCAAAACAGAAGCAATAAATTAGAAGATCTTAAGTTTAAAATAAAGAAAGGAATGGAATCTGTCAAAGCTGGGTAACTGCAGTTCATTAGCACCGATCTTTATACTGTCACACTAATAACGTAATTCTCTCTCGCAACCTTCTGGATCGCTCTCTTTACAACTACAGACGTGACACAAAATGCAAACAACAATAAGGATGAACCATTTATAAATTAAAAATGAACAAATACAAACAAAATAAAATGTAAATACAAGCAGAAAAAATACGAGTCAGAATGAATCATGACATCCCACCACGATAGAGCTCTCTCTTCTTCTGATGTTATGAGTAACATTTCAAAAAAACCTTCACTCTATTCTTTTTAACGGCTTTTGGTCTTGAATTCTTTTGTTAATCTCTTTCGATTTTGTTGCTGCCATTTTTGCTTTAGTGACGCCGATATTAACACTTTCGGTTTCGGACTCTGATTTGTCTCCCTGCCCGACTGTGTAACTTCTTTCATTACTGCGCCGCACACAAGCGGTACAACATCAGTTGAGACAGTAGAACATGAGGAGTTCTCTGTTTTAAAAGAAATTCAAAACTCATAATTAAGGAGAATTATAAAATGCCGATGTGGTAATTCTGGTATTCACACTTTCCCATTTTCACAAAATAAATAAAAAAATAAAAATAATTTTAAATCTAAAATCTTGACTTAGTCAGATTACTATTTTAATTACAAAAACATATTCAAAATTCAAGGAATAGTTAATGAGCTATTAATAGCTATTGATTATTTTGGCATGCTGACTTTTAGATTTTCTACCAAAACACAAATCTTGACAATTTTTTTTTTTTTTAATTAAAATCGTGCAGTGGATAATTGTTATTTTTTGGACTGCCTTTTACAAAAGACATTCACAATTCAATACATCAATAAGTTATCACATACATATATATATATATATATATATATATATATATATATATATATATATATATATATATATATATATATATATATATATAAAAGTGGTGTGGTAATCCTAGCATCCAAGATTTTGGATTTTCCACAAAAATGTGGATTTCCATTACACAAAGTGATATAAACTCTCAATTTGGTGAAAATTTTGCTTTTTTTGGATTTTTGTTCTAAACAAAATTAAAAATTCTATTGAAAAAAATTACCATTTAGTGCTTAAATAATGAGTTATAAAATATGGCAGTATGGTAACTCTGGCATCAAAGCTTTTGGATTTACCAAAGTAAAATAAATTGTGATATATTTTTTTTAATATACGAAGGACATTACAGTTTTCTGCACTTTTTTACACTCTTTATTAGGAATTTCAAAAACAAATTATGTAACTTTTTTAAACAGTCACCGTCATTTACGATGCAATTTTTTAAATTCCCAATTACTCTTCCTCCTCTCGCATTCACCATTTCCAACAAAAATATAAAAATGCGGAAACTTTTTGAACATCCCTCGCACTTACTAATATACTTTTTTTTTACTCTCGACCTTTCTAAAAGAAATTCAAAATTCAATGCATAATTAATGAGTTAAAAAGCACAATGTTATGGTAGTTCTGGCATATAAGCTTATGTAAAGTTTTCAATTTCAATCAAGTGAATAAATAACATTTTTTGGATTTTCTTTCTAACAGAAATTCAATACTCAGTGCAAAATAATTGAGTTAAAAAGTTGTTGTGGTAATTCTGGCACCCCAAATTTTTGATTTTATACAGAAAAAGAAATATTACAATATGCATCTATACTTTAAAATCTCAGTTTATACAGTGAAAAATTGGCATTTATTTGGATTTTCAGTCTTAAAGAAGTTCAAATTTCAATAAAAGAAATTAAAAGATTCAGTGCATAATTTATGAGTTATAAAATATGGTGGTATGGTAACTCTAAGCTTTTGAATACTCCAGAAATAATCATATAGATTTTTTTAAATGTAAAATTTAATTTAGTGAAAAAATTACTTTTTTTGGATTTCTTTCTAAAAGAAATTGAAAATTGAAACCATAATTAGTGAGTTAAAGAGCAGGCTTATTGTAATTCTGAATTATAATAATTATTGTAATTATGAACCTTCTGTTAAAAATATTGCTATTATTTTTAAAAATTTTTAATGTAAAAATTTAGTGAAAACTTTTTTTGGGATTTTTGTTCTAAATAAAATTCTAATTCAATTGAAGAAATTCAACATTCAGTGCACAATTAATGATATATACTGTATATGGTGTTAGGGCAACTCTGACATCTAACCTTTTGGATTTTCCATAAAAAAAATCTGATTAAATAAATATGTATAATCCCACTTTAGTTAATGTAGAGCTTTTGGATTTTCTTTCTAAAAGAATTTTAAAATACAGTGCTTAATTAATGACCTATAAAATACGAAGACCAGGTAATTATGGCATTCCAGCTTTTGGATTTTCCACAAAACAAAAATTTTAATATGCAATTTTTTTAAAAAATCAAAAAAATGTTCAATTTAGTAACAAAAAATCTTGTTCTCTGGGTGCACAATTCAATGTTTAATTAGTGAGTAATAAAATAGGAAGGTCTGGTAATTCTGGGATTCAAACCTGTAGATTTTCTACAAAATATCAAATCTTGCAATATCCATTTTTGTAATTAAAAGTCTTGATTTATACTTAAAAAATTGATCTAGATTTTTTTTTCTTCTGAAAGAAACTCAAAATTCAATATAGAATTGATATGAGATGTAGTGGTTTATGCTGGCTGAGCCTAAAAGTTTCATTTTTGACTCATTTTGAAATACGCTTGTTTTATTATAAAAGGCAAGTCTCTTGAGCCCCACCCTGATAACTACAGTAGTTTGTTTTTAATTTTACTAGGGGGCTTTGCCCCCTGCTTGCCAACCCCCCCGGCCTGTACTGTGCGCCAGCCACTTTGCATCTCTGCTCCTCGCGTATGTAGATTTCACTTTCACCAAACCACAAATCTTTTCATTCTCGTGGATACGCCTCTTCATTGGTAAGAAACACTACTCTTCCCTGAAGGCAACACGAATTAGACGATCAACAAGTCTCCGACTTCAAGTTGAAATCTGAACAATATATTCAACCTCTTTTCGCTGTTCCGTTATTTCACAGAGTAATCATTTCTGTTTGTTTGCGCTAATGTGACCTTTCCTATCAGTTTTTTAAGACTTTCGAAGTTTAGTTCTTTCATCATCTCTAACCTGCTCTGCTTGTGTATCGCGCCAACGTTTTTGAATTCTTTACGACGTTCTACTTTGTCATCTACTCTTTGTCTTTTATTTCCGGCCCCAGGTGTGGTTAAATCTCTTGGCACAAAGTCTCATCTCACGGGATATAAAAGTGTCTCTCTGAAAACTTTACGTCTTGTCCCAGGAGTTTATTGTTATAATGGAGAGATTTTTTTTGAAGAAAATGCAATTGCATTCAATAAAGTCTAACTTATACAACAGGTCAGGTCAGGGAGCATGCACCAGTACAGCGCGTTGCCACACCAACCACATGACGAAACAACTCAGAATCCTGGTTGGCAACCCCCCCCTCAGGTTGTGGTCCTGTCCCACCCTCTGGAAGTGACCCTCTATCGGCCACAGCCAGGTGTTATAGTCCAGCTACTCGGGTCCTTTAAAATGAGGGTCATGTGAGGCAGATCACCCTTGGGGAATCGCGCCACATGGCCGTAGTGTCAGAACTGACGCTCCCTCACAATGCAGGTCATGTGCTTTATTCAGGACTCCATGAGCAACAAAAAAAAAAAACCAGCGGTACCCAAGGATTGTCTGAAGAGACACAGTACCGAAGGAGTCCAGTCTTCGTCTCAGGTCACTGGATAGCGTCCATGTCTCACAAACAGGGAGCATCAGGACTCTAAAGACTTAGATCTGCGTTCTTTTGCATCGATATCGGGGGCACCACAAACCCCTTCCCAGCAACCTCATGACCCTCCCATGCTCTCCCAATCCATCTACTGACTTCATTGGAAGAAAGACGTCAATGTCGCTATACAACAAATGACTTAATTGTCAAGTCAAGTTGGGGAGCATGCACTTGAACAGTGTGTTGGCGCACCCACTACACAACCAAACAACACATGATCCCGGTTGGCAACCCCCCGGGCAGACACGCGGCCCAGCCCCATCCTCTGGAAATGACCCTCTATCTGCCGCAGCTGGTTGTTACGTGGGCGACCCCTTGGCCTGGTTCAGCCACTCAGGTCCCCAACAATGAAGATCTTACGAGCAGGATCACCCTCGGGGAATCACGCCACATGGCCGTAGTGCCGTAACTAACACTTCCTCACAATGCAGGTCATGTGCCTCATTCGGAACTCCATGAGCAACACAAAGTCAAACCAACGGTACCCAAGGATTTTCCTGAGAGACACAGTCCCAAAGGAGTTCAGTCCATGTCTCACAACCATATAGTATTCAGGAAGCACCAGGACTCTGAAGACTTGGACCTTCGTCCTTTTGCTGAGATATTGGGGGCGCCACACACCCCTTTCCAGCGACCTCATGACCCCCCATGCTCTCCCAATCCGTCTATTGACTTCACATGAAGAGTCACCAGAGATGTGAATGTCACCACGAGGTAAGTAAACCTCTCGACGAGGTCGACTCTCTCTCCGCAGACTGACACACTGCTGATGGCCGTGCCCAAGAGGTCATTAAAGGCCTAAAAACGAGGAAAAGAAATCACAGAGTTCAAAAAAAAAAGAAAGCAGGAACAAGAAAATCTGTGTACTTAATAAGAAAACTCTTTACGTGTATTTCTTTTCATCATGGAATCAGTGTTTTTAACAGATATGTTGTAAAATGAGCATGTGCCGTAATTCTGTTTTATTATCTCGCTTCTGGCCAAATGAGGCCCAGATGGGCTCCAGCGATCGGAACTTCTCCAGCACTAAATCTGAATTTATGTCCACAAAGAAGCTTTTTTTTAACTTTTAATAAACAGCCCCAGGTCCACTTTAGCGGGCAGGCCTGTCCTAATTCTTAAATGTATTTTAAATGAGGGCTTCATTTACTTTTTATTACACTTTAATATGGAATTTAATTTGGCAGGTTAGGGAAAATAAAGTGCACTTTAAAAGCTAATTGAGGAAGGATTTGTCAGAGCTGGCTAGTCAGCACTGCTGTAATCCGCAGCTGATTCACTTTCTTTGTAATAAAGTTAAAAAAAAATGACTTCCAGTGGCTCTCTGTTGGTGTTTCAGAAAGCCATTAAGGCTTAGAGGAACAAGTGACAGGCGCCTTTGTGTTCTGACAACATGACAAAAATATAAATAAAGTAGAAGCCGAAACGTCCACTTGTGGAGCTCTTTAAACTGCGCTCCAAAGCAACCCAATATCTCCAAAGTCAAAGGGCAGGCAGTCTGCGTTGCTGCGTCATGACTAGCAGGCCATTTTATAAAAGAAACATTTGGGCCGATGATTCACTTAAGAGAGCCGCTCCCCCGTGGCTGGCAGGCAGTCAGCAGGAGACACGTTGGCACAGTGGGCCGTGACGCTCAAGCCCCGGAATTTCTGTGTCGAGGCTTCATCTTGGTCGCTGCTTGCCTGGAGTTTCCCTTGGGGGCTTTTATTTTCCCACTTTCCAGGGAAGTGCCCGATAGTTTCACTGGCCTGGCATGTGTGGAAATGGGCACTGCAGTGAACTGGCATCCCGTCCCAAATGGCATCTTTGCAATACACTCCAGTCCGTCAACTGGGAGATCAGCTGAACCAAATTATGTGGGAAATTAAAGGATGGGCTTCGAAAATGGAAATGGATGGACGTTTTCAATGCAGTTTATTCTTCACAGAGCGTTTACACATATTTACAGTGACGTCTCATATGAAAGGTCATACAACATCTACATACAGAAATGCGCCAGTTAAACCCACCGTGAAAAGAAGTGAATGACACAGTTGCTCATACTGACAGCTGCATGACTCTTCCTTATTTCTATGATCTGATTTTCTATTTAGAATATGGTGTTATGTTTATTCCCTGAGTTTGTACTGTACTTCTGATACCAGCCCGTGGGAGTCATTCTGAGTACTCAGTGACAAAGCCTGAACTTAGACAACCCGAGGCAGCAGATGTGGATAGAAAATGAAGCTCCCGTTTCTAACCGTCTTCTTCAAAGCAGTGTTCATCCTTTATATGTGAGCTACATTTAAAAAAAAAAAACATTCTGTCAACTGATCTGAACCCCCCGCCATCATTCCATCTTCTAACCTCGTCTGTATATTTCAGAAATACTGTAATCAATCCTGGTAGCATCAAGTGCAAGTGGAGAACTTACTGAACTGTCACCATCTATACACACTCAAATGAGGAAATGTGGCATCTCCGCTTAATCTTCAGGGATAAAAGTGAACAGGCACAGCCGAGAGCCAGAGAGAGATGTCAAAGGCACTATATCCTAGATAGATAGATAGATAGATAGATAGATAGATAGATAGATAGATAGATAGATATGAAAGGCAATATATAATAAATAGATATATGGAGAGACAAATAGAAAGAGAGGAAAGGCAACATATAATAGATAGATCGATAGGAAAGGCACTATATGATAAATAGACAAATAGAGAGGAAAGGCACTATATAATAGATAGATAGATAGATAGATAGATAGATAGATCCACGTCTCAGTAGTTTGTTCCAGAGTCCCACATCTCTTAGCATAAAGAAGTCCTTCCTGACTTCAATCCTAAATGCACTTCCCCTTAATTTCTATTGATGTTCTTGGGTATTTTATTCACCTTTAAGCTGAAAGAATGTTGCTGGATCTCCTTTATCAATGTCTTTGAGTATTTTTGAAGACCTGGATGAGGTCCCCACGCAGTCTCCTCTGCTCAGACTAAACAGGTTTAACTTTCAGAGTCTGTCACAGTAGGACATGTCCTCAAGTCCCATGATGCACTTGGTTGGTCTCCTCTGCACAGCTTTAAGTGCTGTTATGTCTTTCTTGTACTGTGGTGACCTGAACTGGACAGAATACTTCAGATGTGGTCTCACTAGTGCATTATATAGTCTGAGCATGACATCCCTTGACTGACATTCAACACTTTTTGTAATATAACCTAACAATGCACTTCCCTTTAATTTCCACTGATGTAGTCGAGTATGTGCTTCACCCTTAAGCTGAAAGAATGTTGCTGGATGTACTTTATCAATGCCTTTGAGGATTTTAAATACCTGCATTAAGTCCCCAATCAGACTCCTATGCTGAATACTCCAGATGTGGTCTCACTGGTGCATTTTATAGTCTGAGCATAACATTCCTTGACTTTAATTTAACAGTTATTATGATACAACCTAACATTTCATTTGCCTTTTTAATTGCTTCGGTCTATTGCTTAGTCAATGAAAATGCTGCATCAATATAAACCACTAAATCCTTTTCAGAGGTTTCTTCCTATATGAGATGAGTGGTGAAGTTACTATAATAATAATGCAAATAATCCATCCATCCATCCATTTTCTAACCCGCTGAATCCGAATACAGGGTCACGGGGGTCTGCTGGAGCCAATCCCAGCCAACACAGGGCACAAGGCAGGAACCAATCCTGGGCAGGGTGCCAACCCACCGCAGATGCAAATAATGAGTAAGTATAACAGTGTACTAATGTATGACAATAATGTGGAGAGCAAACTACAATGAACACAAATATAAATGATTTTAATGAATATGATACTACGTGATACTTGCTGTAAATATAACATAAACCCCATACCCTTACTGGGCTGGGAGGCCAGTGTAGTGGATAGGAGTACAGCCTACACAAGTGTACATGCTCCTCTGGCTCACTGGGTGGCAGTATTTCCAATAATGTGTTTGCAAAGCATGCTGGGAGTTGTAGTCCCATGCCAACAGGAGTTGCCGCTGGGAAGGGCGGTCACTACTTTTAGGGCTTTCCGCTTAACCCGTTGCTTTCTCTTTGACACCAGCAGTATTCCTGTATTAAAGGGGCCGCCTCTTTCCACTTAGTAGTCATAGTCGGGAGGAGGTGGCTGAAACTGCATGGGAGGTGAAGAAGGAGAAACGTATTGGCTTTGTTGTGTGACCTGTAAAGGCGGTAAATGAAACCCTGTTGTGGTTTTTTGTGTATTTAAGCGCAGAACTGAGTTGTGTAGTTGTGACTGGGGAGGGTTTGGGCTGCCACAGCACCCTCCAACAGGTCAAACAGTCTAAACAGGGTGCTGTTACTTAGTAGGCCTGAAAGTGTTGACGTACAGTAGTTTAGTCAATGTGTCATTCATGAACTTCAGTAACTAAGTATTACAATTACTAGTTAAAATTATCTAATGCAATTAAGTAATTAAATTATTTAAAACTGATTAATATTTAAGTTATATCTACAATATATCCAGACATTATTTTTAAACAATGATGCTCTATCATATGAACACAATCCCCGCCTCTTATGGACGCACAACAATTAAGTTTCAGAATTCTTCTTGTACTACACTCAGAAAGCGGTATGAAACTTACTGGAGATGATACATTCTTGGAAAGTCTACAAGAATGTTTAAAAAGTTAAAGTTTGCCTGAGAGTCATTAAGATGAGTCCGCTGCTTTTCTCCAGAGCTGGTTGATTCAATTTTTCCTGGTTTGGATTTCAAGTCCATTGGAGGCCAAAGCTACTTGTACCAATCTCCTCAGGGTTATGGAAAATTGACATCATAAACTGAAAGAGAATTGGCTGAGCAGTAAATAGCAACCTCTTTGGGGCACTTAGGGTTAAAACAGGACATGTTAGCTGAGAATCGCCGATCTTTTTGTACAGAAGGCCTTCCAGCCCAGTCATAGTGAATGAAATGGACAAGAAGCAGTGTTTGCACTTATTGATTGAACCCTCGGTTTGGCATGCTGAAGCGCTGGCCCCCTTATCAAGACCCATCATCATTAGGAGCAGACGTCTCTTCTCCAAGGCCCAATTCTCAAAAGCAGTGCAATATTTATAAGACTCACTTGTGCTGCGGAATATGGCAAAGGCGTGATTCAACTATCTCTCCTGCTCCCTAAACCTGAGCACGCAGGGGGAAACTGAAATGTTGACATTTTCAAAGAGTGCGTCAACCTGCATGTCAGCCGGCGCCAACTGCTGTTCGTTAAATTCTACATCTGTCTCGCATTTATTTGCATATTTTTTATCTTAATAACCGAAAACTGTGAGGACTCATTTGCTTCTAAAATAGAATGTGAGAGGTTGGCAGTGCAGCTCTAACAAGCCCTCCATTTCCGAGAATAATTATTAATGATAATAATAATAATCTAAGATTTTGAAAACCTCTTAATCCAATTAACGGATGCGTCAGGGCGCAAGGGGCCGATTAAAGGTAGAAAACACCCTGGATGCCGTGCCGGTCTATCGCTGTGCCAACTCACATGGGGCCAATTTGGAATCATTGATTAACCCTAACCTGCACGTCTTCAGGAATCCCGTAGGGAAAAACCCACACAGGCACGGAGAGAACATGCAAACCCCTCCAAGAAAATTACCTGGGATGGAAATCAAACCTAAGATACTGTACCACTGTTTCGCCATTAGTATCTTCTTATATAATACGCGACCGTGGCTGTCCGTGTCGGTCTAGGATTTTAAATCACCTGTAGCTCGCAAAACCGTTTGACCTGAAATTTGGCACAAATATACTACGTGACGTCTGCTATCCGCTTTCGGGGTGATGATTTTTATTACTCTTTTTGTTTTTATTTTATTTTATTGTAGAATCAACTCTCATCCCTAAGGGCGCCGTTCTCATCCCTACCACCTTTGCCGTCACTTGCCCGGCCTCTTCATATATTAAATCATCATCAAGATTTAAGTGCCAGCTTAAGTGAAAAATTAAAGCAAACGTACTAAGTAATTGCAACACAAACACTGACTTATTCAGTTTTAACACAAAAAGATGCCAATGAAAGAAGAGAAGCAGTGGGCCGCTAGGGTGGAGAAAAGAAGAACTGCCCAGGAAACAGCAGGCGCATCAACCTCTGAGCAAACGAATGATAAACAGAGACAGAGAAAGACGAGGAAAACTAGGAATGGTCAAGTCAAGTGTATTTGTGCAGTGTGCCGTTACTTGTCTGCTTATCTATACATATAAAGGAGAGTTGGGATCCGCGAGTCTGTGTTTGTGTGTTTGTGGAGGGATGGAGAGTTAAAGCGGGTGGGGGAGTCACATGATCATCTCTCTAATTTGTATTATTATGCTAATTTTTATTATTATGCTGTATTAAGGAATTGTTCTGTTCTGTATATTGTATTGTATTGACCCCCTACTTTTGACACCCACTGCACGCCCAACCTACCTGGAAAGGGGTCTCTCTTTGAACTGCCTTTCCGAGGTTTCTTCCATTTTCCCTACAAGGTTTTATTGGGAGTTTTTCCTTGTCTTCTCAGAGAGTCAAGGCTGGGGGGCTGTCAAAAGGCAGGGCCTGTTAAAGCCCATTGCGGCACTTCCTGTGTAATTTTGGGCTATACAAAAATAAATTGTATTGTATTGTATTAAATTATTTTTTATGTAGCATGTTCACGAATTACTCATAGAGAAAATTTATATATTTTGGCTCCAGGTGGACAAACCAAAAATGTTGTGTATAAAGAAGCTCTATAAGTCGCATGTAGATACATAATTATTCCAACTACAGTGACTGCAGCGAAGCACACGAGGTCTGCTAGTACAGTATAATTCGCTACCGTGGCTGTCCGTGTCGGTCTAGGATTTTAAATCACCTGTAGCTCGCAAAACCGTTTGACCTGAAATTTGGCACAAATATACTACGTGACGTCTGCTATCCGCTTTCGGGGTGATGATTTTTATTACTCTTTTTGTTTTTATTTTATTTTATTGTAGAATCAACTCTCATCCCTAAGGGCGCCGTTCTCATCCCTACCACCTTTGCCGTCACTTGCCCGGCCTCTTTATGTATTAAATCATCATCAAGATTTAAGTGCCAGCTTAAGTGAAAAATTAAAGCAAACGTACTAAGTAATTTCAACACAAACACTGACTTATTCAGTTTTAACACAAAAAGATGCCAATGAAAGAAGAGAAGCAGCGGGCCGCTAGGGTGGAGAAAAGAAGAACTGCCCAGGAAACAGCAGGCGCATCAACCTCTGAGCAAACGAATGCTAAACAGAGACAGAGAAAGACGAAGAAAACTAGGAAGTCAAGTGTATTTGTGCAGTGCGCCGTTACTTGTCTGCTTATCTATACATATAAAGGAGAGTTGGGATCCGCGAGTCTGTGTTTGTGTGTTTGTGGAGGGATGGAGAGTTAAAGCGGGTGTGGGAGTCACATGATCATCTCCCCTCCCATTCACGTCATTTCGCTCCGAGCTGAGCTCCGCAGCTGACGCGGTCTTGCCGTTCTTTTTCCTTAGTGTTTAGTCCTCTCTCCTTTACTGATTTACTGTTTAATAGACGCGGTACTTACTGAGTAGTATTTTTTCCTTCAGTGTTTCTACTTAGTGTTTCTTAGTGGTTAGTAGACGCAGTGTGCCGGTGTTCCCGGCGATGTTGCGGTTTACTGTTACTTTCTACTTCGTTTTTGTACTTTAGTGTTTAGTAGACTTTTACTTTATCTCATTTACTGTTGTTTTTTTACTGTTGTTCCCGGCGCTGTTGCCCTTTTTTACTTTATCTCATTTAGAGTTTGGTAGACTTTTACTTTATCTCATTTACTGTTCTTCCCGGGGGTGTTGCCATTTTTCCCGTTTCTATTTTTTATGTAGCATGTTCACGAATTACTCATAGAGAAAATTTATATATTTTGGCTCCAGGTGGACAAACCAAAAATGTTGTAAATAAAGAAGCTCTATAAGTCGCATGTAGATAAATAATTATTCCAACTACAGCGACTGCAGCGAAGCACACGAGGTCTGCTAGTACAGTATAATACGCTACCGTGGCTGTCCGTGTCGGTCTAGGATTTTAAATCACCTGTAGCTCGCAAAACCG
The DNA here is from genome assembly GCF_016835505.1 of Polypterus senegalus. Classification (NCBI taxonomy): domain Eukaryota; kingdom Metazoa; phylum Chordata; class Cladistia; order Polypteriformes; family Polypteridae; genus Polypterus; species Polypterus senegalus. Next base: position 11,651,052 of record NC_053154.1, on the reverse strand, counting down.
TTTGACCTGAAATTTGGCACAAATATACTACGTGACGTCTGCTATCCGCTTTCGGGGTGATGATTTTTATTACTCTTTTTATTTTTATTTTATTTTATTGCAGAATCAACTCTCGGCAGCGGCCAGCAGGATAGCTGTGTGGTGCATGCGTACGGACACCATTTTCATTTCTACCTTCACTTCCCCTACCTTTTCATATCTTAAATCATTCTTGAGGCAGTTTGAAGACTTAAGTGAAAATTAAAGAAAACGTACTAAGTAATTATAACACAAACACTGACTTAATCAGTTTTAATGCGAAAAGATGCCAACGGAAGAAGAGAAGAAGCGGGCCGCTAGGGTGGAGAAAAGAAGAGCTGCTCAGGAAGCAGCAAGCGCATCAACCTCTGAGCAAACGAATGGTAAACGTACAGAGAGAGAGGATGACAACTATAAGCCAAGCGTATTCACTGCATGTTATCCTGCAGTCCGCCCTTACTGGTTAATAAATAATGAGGGAACGTCTTGCTGAAAGACAAGTACGAGGAAAAGGAAATAGAGATCAGTCGAATTTGGAATGCCAAGACAAGAGTGGTGCCAGCAATTGTGCAGGCGGTAGAAAGTTTACCAGTCGTGCCAGGGAGCTGAAATAATTTAAAATTGCAACCGGGAGAACCGCCAAAAGACAGAAAAACGGAAGATCGGCAGAATTGAATTGTCAAAAGCAAACCAAGAAGCGAAACAAGACTCCAAGTGAAACGAAGAAAACTCCAATACTTCTGAGTTGTATTTGCTTATTACGCTGGTCGATACAATATTATATTTTTTACTTTTATTAATACTATATTATTTTGTTGATATAGTTTTGTTTTGTCAATAACTATGAACTAATCTACCGTATATCATTTTAAAGTAGCTTTTCTGTTATCCGTCTTTTCTCCTATTTGTCACAGCCTCGGTCCTGACCCCTGGTGGATAATTGAGGTTTTCCTGCATAAGATAGAAGGCGAGAGGAGGGAATGACACAGGCAAGCTTGTGCGGTAAAGAGACTATGACGCTACAGTCAAATGTTGAAATGAAATTAGCAGGTGTGGGACAAGGACGTGACAGTTTTCATGGTGTTATGATAGGCGATGAATGATGTAATTCGGTGGGAGTATAGGATTTGAGATCACTCGTCGATAACCTTCCTAATGTCGGTCTCCCTCATTATCACCTTCTGTTCCATACTGGTTTACTGCCCCCTAGTCATCTGTATTTACCCACAGTTACATTTAGATTCATACCTCGTCGACATTACATTGGCAGTGACATTCATGTCTCTGGTGACTCTTCCTATGAAGTCAGTAGACGGATTGGAAGGGCATGGGGGTCATGAGGTCACTAGAAATGGGTGTGTGGTGCTCCTGATATCTCTGCAAAAGGATGAAGGTCCAAGTCTTTAGAGTCCTGGTGATCCCTGTCTTGCTATATGGTTGAGAGACATGGACGCTATCCAGTGACCTGAGATGAAGACTGGACTCCTGTGTACGCATCTTCAGAGAATCCTTGGGTACTGCTGGTTTGACTTGGTGCTGCTCATGGAGTCCCGAATGAGGCACATGACCGGCAGTGTGCGAGAGCGTCAGTTAAGGCACTACGGCCATGTGGCATGATTCCCAGAGGATGATCCAGCTCGTAACATCCTCATTGTTGAGGACCCAAGTGGTTGGACCAGCCCAAGGGGACGCCCACATAACACCTGGATTGTCATTTCTAAAGGGTGGGTCTGAGCCATGTGTGTGCCTAGGGGGTTACCAACCAGGATCCCAAACTGTTTTGTGGTGCTGTACCAGTGCATGCTCCCTAACCTGACCTGACCTGACTATTAGAGGTGCTCCCCAACTGCTCCTGTCCTTCTGCTTCTTCCAACTTGCCTTCTCATTTTCATGTTTTTCCTGCTCAGGTCCATCCAGCAGTTCAAGCTACTTCCTTCTGCCCCCACAGACCTGCGTCAAAGTTCCGGTCCACCCGCTCCCTGCATGGAATTTGGACTTTTTTCCTCATTTCTGACTGGCCTTTTCTTTTCTTTCCTCCCCAAAAGTAACAAATTACCAAACAGGAGGTAGATATGTAGAAGGTTTCTGGATTGTGAACACACACACACACACACATACATATATGTACAGTGCTATTCTTTGCTCTTCTAACAAAAGCTTTTTTGAAATTCGTTCAAAACAAATATTACAAATCATTGCAGAAATATAGAATAATACGACCAAATAGGTCAGCCTGCTCGCTAGAAATGTCTGGGCGCTGATCAAAATGCATGAAACACAAGGCTTGTAATAAACCAGAAAGCAGTCACCTGAAAATTTTGTAAAATGTTTAGTTGAGTGTAAAGGTCACACTCATAATTCAGATCTAAGCTCAGACCCATTAAAGGAGCCACGCTGCAAAAATATTCAACGCAATTTAAAAAAGAAAATATAAGGCGGCCTCATGACGTCTGTAATGTCTTTATCGAAAAATATACATTCTGATTTAGATGTCCTGTCTATCACTCTGTGCCAGGTAATCATGTAGAGCAATTCCCACCGCTCTGCTAATGTCTCTCTGGCGCAATTAACAAAGAACATTCAGTGAAATGTTAGGAGCTTTGATGAAGTGAGGATTATGGTGCAAACCGTATAGAAAAGTCTCAGAGAAACAAATGGAAGTGTGTAAAAATGATCATTTAGGTAAAAGTGTAAATCAGTAAATGAAAAAATTAAAATGTACAAAAAGCTTCTACATTTTCTGACTATTCATTTTAAGCTACACCGGTTCACTGTAACATGTTACAGAAAAGGTCCATCCGTCTGTCCATTTAGTTGTCTAAGGTGCAGACTCTAATCAGCATGTCCATCAGGCTGTCCATCACCTGTCATGGCACTTATACTAACAGGCTTGTTGTTGTGGGACTGAAACCCATATGACAAATATATATGCATATACTGTGGTGGGCTGGCACCCTGCCTGGGGTTTGTTTTCTGTCTGGCGCTCTGTGTTGGCTAGAACTGGCTACAGCAGACCCCCGTGACCCTGTAGTTAGGATATAGCGGGTTGGATAATGGATGGATGGATATATGTATATATAAATCTATGTGTATATAATATATATATATATATATATACAGTATACATATATATATATATTTATATAAATTCCAACATCTGTCTGTCTGTCTGAATGTCTGCTCTCTTTTCATGAGAGAACTACTTAACAGATTTAGAATTTTTTTTTCTATAATTTGCTTGATTTTGAAACTTCTCTCATCATGTTAAGTATTATAGTTTGTTTGCAGTACTGATGTATTTACTCAAATCTGAGAGAGACGCAGCGGGTCAACTGGAGGGGGGTTGAGCCCTCCTCACTCATGTGCCAGGCTCGGGGCGTTCCTTACCTCCGCTTGGCTAGCGAATGACAGAACTACTTAACGGATTTAGATCGGGTTTTTTTCTATAATTTGATTGAACATTTTGGTTGATTTTGTGACCTGTCTCATTTCACTTAGGATCATAGTTCACTTGCAGGAGCGATACATTCATGCTAATCCGAGAGAGAGGCTGCAGGCCGAAGGGAGGGTGAAGTGTGACATCATATATATATATATATATATATATATATATATATATATATATATATATATATATATATATATATACTGTATATAAACCACATTACTGGTGACTGGAGAGTGCTACCACAGTTACTTTCTACTGTAACTAATATAAAATGCCTTTCATATCTATTATATAGTATCTTTCTTATCCATCTATCTATCTATTATATAGTGCCCTTACTATCAATCCATTTAATATATAGTGTCTTTCAAAGCTATGTTTAAAAAATACATAATGCCTGTGTCTGTATCTTTTATATTATATTTACTTATTTGTCTAAAACCTTTATAAAAGGCCACTTATAAGATTCATGATACAATTGGTTACATTTCTTTTGGTTTAACAGTAGGAGTACAGGCAGGTCAAGTGACTTGTTCAGGGTCACCCAGTATCATTAGTGGGATTTGAACCCGCAACCTTAGGAAGTAAAGTCCAAAGCTACACCACACTGCCTGCTATATATAGTGCTTTTGCTATCTATTGATCTGTTGTAGATTGTCTTTCAAAGCAATGTTTATCTAGTACATAGTGTCTGTCTATGTATGTATTATATAGTGCCTTTCATATTTATATACCTATGTATTATATTGCATTTCCTCTCTGTATACATTATTACATAGCACTTTGATATCTATAATATAGTAACTTTCATACAGATCTAATGGTATGGTGCCTTTCTCAACTCTATCTATCTATCTATCTATCTATCTATCATATAGTGCCTTTCACATCTATCTATCTATCTATCTATCTATCTATCTATCTATCTATCTATCTATCTATCTATCTATCATATAGTGCCTTCCACATCTATCTATCTATCTATCTATCTATCTATCTATCTATCTATCTATCTATCTATCTATCTATCTATCTATCTATCTATCTATTATATAGTGCCTTTACTATCTATCTATCTATCTATCTATCTATCTATCTATCTATCTATCTATCTATCTATCTATCATATAGTGCCTTCCACATTTATCTATCTATCTATCTATCTATCTATCTATCTATCTATCTATCTATCTATCTATCTATCACTTATAAAGTATCTTTCATATGTATTGATATAGATATATTGCTCTCTTTATTGAAATATTGATCATTGCCTTTCATGCCTACCTTTAACAGCTGAAGTCCCAGTCTTCTAATTCAGGATTTAAAAAGAAATGTTACGCTTTCAAAGATTTTTCACAACACCACATGTGGTAAATTTTAATACAGCTTGCCACCTTTTCTGTAAAAGTCCCCTTTGCCCATGCCACAAATACTATTTTGTCTCACACTGGACACAACAATGCAGGTGACATCTCGAAATGAGAATCTCAAAGTAGGCCAAGTCTTTAATGGAGTGTGCTGCCTATGAGGCGCGTGCGAAATGACTGTTCTGATTTATTGAGCTCCCGGAGCTTGTGAATCACAAAGGGTCAACACCAAGAAGATAAATCCATTGCTAATCATTAGTCCAGGTCAGCTCACTGCGGCGTGGATAGATTGGGTCTAATTCCGCTCAGTTCACAGACATTCATCAGCAGTGTAACAATGCCCACTTGGGAGATTGCTCATGCAGCCCGGCAAGTGGCAGGCTTCGCAGATCAGCACCAGGGACAGCGGGAGCTCCCTGGGGGACTGACACCAGGGCAGAGATGAAGCCAGGCAGGGGGGTTTGTGAGAGCGGTGACGTTTTGGGGTGGTCTGGCTCGTTTTCTTAGAGCCACACGGCGCATTTCACTTTACGTTTAGACAGCACTCATCTCCTCTCTGTCTGTCTCTGGCTCTCTCGCTCCCTCCAGCTCTTCTGAGCACGTGGCCACCAATGAAGGAGAGAACAGATTCCACTGAGTTACGATTAAATCTGACCAAATGTTCACAATCCAGTTTCTGTCAGAAAGCCGCTTACCTCTTTCGCTTGACTGCTGCTGTTTGTCCGTGACATTTCAGAAGGCAGCTGACACTGCTAAAAAGGCTAAGCTTCACTGCGGGATGCTGATGAGATTCACACAGACGAGACTCCCAGCCTGGATGTGACCCTCAGAGTGCCGAGCTGCTGAATGGCACACACATTTGGTTTTAGAGAGTTTGAAGTTGTATAGCGCCTTGCGGTTTTCTTCTTTTTCTTTATGTATAGCACGTGTACCCCCTTCAGGGGAGGGGGCCAGTTAAAGCACAGTTATCCTTTATTCATATTTCTCTCCAGTTTTGGTTGTCTGTCTGCTTGTTTAATTTGAACGCCCGTCCTTTTGGCGCTCACACAGACTGCACAACTGGCTTTGGCTCATTACGTTTAAACAGCAGACTGAGAGAGTCCTGGTGATTTAATGTGTTCCTTCTAAATTATGGAACGGGTCTGTCTTTTATAATTTCATTTTGATTGCAGTCCTAGATTAACCCATCAGGAGTGCAGTAACCTTGGGGTGCAAGAGAGTTTTGGCTCCATCTCATGAACTCCTAAATTTCCTCCCAGGAAGAGCAATAAAAGACCTGGGTGATGAGGAGCGACTTATCAAGCTTCCCCGTGGGACGCTGATGAGCTTCATTTTGTTCCCAGTTTTAGAAGCTGTATTTAACGTAATTGGTCTTCTTATTTCTTTATTTGGGCGCACTGAGGATTTCTTTGTTGTTGTTTACAGTTGCTATTATGAATGCTGAGCTTAATTAGGAACAGCGACGGCTTGGTAGAACAGTGGCTAGAGCGGTGGTCTCATAGCTCCAAGGAGCCGGGCTTGACTTTGTGTCCAACTGTGATGGGAGTGCAGATACGGGCGGGCAACGAAAGGCATGGCAGGACAGAAGTCGGTCCTTAAGACTGCTAAGGAGGTACTGAGGGGGTTTGGAAATTGTAAGGGGAGGCGTGCTGCTGCGATTAAATAGGCTGCAATCTAACAAATCAGCATATCCAGATAACAATACAAGACAGCCAGTCATCGTCCAACCTGCTATATCCTTACACAGGGTCTGCTGGAGCAAATCCCAGCCAGCACAGGCCACAAGGCAGGAACAAATCCCCGGCAGGGCGCCAGCTCACACACATGGGACAATGCACCTAAATTGCGTGTCTTTGGACTGCAGGAGGAAACCGGAGCACCAGGAGGAAAGTCACACAGACACGAGGAGAACATGCAAACTCCACGCAGGGAGGACCCGGGAAGCGAACCCGGGTCTCCTAACTGCAAGGCAGCAGCGCTACCACTACGCCACCAATACAATACAATACAATACAATACAATACAATACAATACAATACAATACAATACAATACAATACAATACAATACAATACAATACAATACAATACAATACAATACAATACAATACAATACAATACAATACAATTTATTTTATAGCCTAAAATCACACAAGAAGTGCTGCAGTGGGCTTTAACAGTCCCTGCCTCTTGACAGCCCCCCAGCCTTGACTCTCTAAGAAGACAAGAAAAAACTTCCCTTGTAGGGAAAAAAATGGAAGAAACCCTGGGAAAGGCAGTTGAAAGAGAGACCCCTCACCAGGTAGGTTGAGTGTGCAGTGGGGGTCAATACAATACAATACAATACAATACACAGAACAGAACACAAGTAATCTTCAATACAATGCAATAGTACAGTAGACATATTACATATTAGGATAACCTTTATCTACAAGTGGCCATGGAAGTCAGTGAGCGCACATATAAACCATTGACTCATGCTTTCAGGAAGTCACTGCACACTGGAGAGGTCCAGAAGGACTGGAAAATAGCCAACGTTATCCCATTGTATAAGAATCAGGAGTGGTCTCTCCTCGACTTTCTCGTATACTCAGATATGGCGATGGATATCTGAGGAGTAAACTGCAAAACAATGGTTATATTTTTATATTATGTACATTAAAGAACCATCAACAACAAATCAAAATAATAATATATTGAACAATTATTATACAAGTAAAGTTGAATAAATCGGACTCGGCTGCATGCATAAAAAAGTACCACTTCCAGTTAGCAAAAATAGCTGAAATGTTGAGAGAAATCAACATTTTGTACCTGCTACTTGTATGAAACATTTAGTTGACCTAAGTGAAAGTGTACTCAAGTTATCGTGTTTACATACACACACAGAGTCATCATTTCAAAAACTGGTATTTTCAAACTCAGGGAGGTCTAAAATGTTGAGATTCATCAAAATCTCGGAATCACATATTTGGACGATTACAATATTTTCCCTGCAAGAAAGTAAATCAGACTCATGGAGGTCTAAAACGTCAAGAACCATCAAAATCTTGAGGTTGAATTTTTGGACGATTACAATACTTTCCCTATGCTTCATATATGAGAAAGTTAAAAGGTTGGTCAGGCTGATCCAGGTAACTACAGGCCATTAAGCTCACAGTGTTCTTCTTCTTCGTCTTCATCTTTTCCCACTTCTATGTGGGCTCGATGTGCTCAATCAACCTTCTCCATTCAGCTCGGTCCTCCACCTCCTACTCAGTCAGACCCTTTTCCTTCAGATCTTCTTTAATTTTATCCATCCACCTCCACTTTGGCCTCCTTTCACTTTCTCTTCCCCTGGACTTCCATTCCCATCATTCTTTTGCCTGCATATGCATTGTCTCTCTTCATCACACGTCCACACCACTTCAACCTCCTTTCCTATACTTTCTTTGACGTCTCTCCCTGTTTTGTTGCACCTTTCATTGTCTCATTTCTTATCCTGTCTTTTTTGTGTAACTCCATACATCCATCTCCACATTCTCATTTCTGCCACATCTAACTTCTCCTGCACTCCCTTCACTGCCCATGTCTCACCTCTACACACCATTGATGGTCTTACCACTGTCTTAAGAATCTGACCTCTAACCTTTGCCTTAATTCTTCGATCACCCAATACTTCTGATGACTTCTTCCAGTTGTTCCATTCACTCTGCACTCTACGGGTTATCTGTAATTGTCCATCTTGGGCTACCACTGATCCTACATTGTATTTATATAGTGCCTTTCCCATGAATAGTAGTGACACAGGACAAACTTTAAAACTCAATAGACGTTGGCACTATATCTGATCGTGTTCAGCTCTGACAGTAGAGTGTCCCTGATAATGGCAGGTGGCCATGATAACTCTGCCAATGAGCAGCTACCCTCTAAAACACACAAATCTTTGATCTCTCATTGTTGAGAGGTTTACTGACCTCTGGTGACTCTTCTTATGAAATCAGTAGATGGATTGGGAGAGCATGGGGGGTCTTGAGGTCACTGGAAAGGGGTGTGTTGCGCTTCCGATATCTATGCAAAAGCACGAAGGTCCAAGTCTTTAGAGTCCTGGTGCTTCCTGTCTTGCTATATGGTTGTAAGACATGGACGCCTACCAGTGACTTGAAATGAAGACTGGACTCCTTCAGTACTGTGTCTGTTCAGAGAATCCTTGGGTACCGGTGGTTTGACTTTGTGTTACTCATAGAGTCCTGAATGAGGCACATAACCTGCATTGTGAGGGAGCGTCAGCTATAGTACTACAGCCATGTGGCGCGTTTCCCCGAGGGTGATCCGGTTCATAGGATCCTCATTGTTGGGGACCAGGACAAGGGGTGTAACACCTGGCTGCAGCAGATAGAGGGTCATTTCCGGAGGGTGGGACTGGACCGCGCGTCTGCCTGTGGGGTTGGAAACCGAGTTGTTTCGTTATGTAGTGGGTGTGGCAACACACTGTACCAGTGCATGCTCCCCAACTTGACGACTTGACACAAATCACCAGCTAGTATCGCTCAGTCCTTTCTCTCTCTTTCTCTTCTTCTTCTTATCTCTCTTTCTCTGTTGCCTCCTCTGCTCTCCCAGCAAGTGTTGTTCTCTACCTCCAAACTCTGGCTCCTTGAGTGGAGTGAGGTGGCCTCCTTTATACTGTACCCTGGTGTGGTGGAAGTGCTGAGTGGGCACCTGGAAGTACTCCAGGTGTACCCAGAGTCTCTTCTGGCAGCACTTCCTGGTGTGGTGGAAGTGCTGAGTGGGCACCTGGAAGTACTCCAGGTGAACCCAGAGTCTCTTCTGGCAGCACTTCCTAGTGTGGCAGAAGTGCTGCAGTCCAGGGTTCTGGGATTGTCCAGGCGCCCCCTGGTGGTGGCCATGGGCCCCAACAGGGCTGAGCTTTCAATGCAGTTCAAGGGGGCTACCCTCTCGTGTCCCAGGGGAGGTATTGTCTCTCTCCTGGTCCTTCCATATTAAAGGCGTCCCGGCTGGGGCACACAATGTACAGACATAAGAGATTTACATTTTTTGATTTTTTAAAAATTTACAAATCTCTCTGAAAACAGATTTTCGTTTTGACACTTAGGGGTTACTTGAGAGTAGATTCATGAGAAAAACAACACATTTATCCATTTAAAATGAAGTCTACAACACAAGAAAGACTGTAGAAAGTGCAGGGTTCTGACTGCATCCTTAATTCACTGTATTTTGATGGTTCACTTTATGATCTACTGAACAGACCATCCTGGGGTAGTGATTGTTATCAAAGGTGCTGCTGTAGCCTAACAGGATGAGACGTCTGTCTAACTCATGTCTGCCAACCCCAAAAATGTGAGCACCCGCTGAGCTTAGGAGATGTTTGTTAGGCTGCCTTGGATTGCGGAGGTGGTGTCATCGTCACTCTGGCTCATCCACAGCCCTGTTACATCTGTTAATTTGTATTTACATGTTCAGAAGTTTTTAAATTGTTCGCTCAGTTTACTGAGCATCTCAAGTGTTAAAGAGGCATAGTCTGCTTTGGAGCTCCTGACAGTGGGAGTCACAAACCTGCTTATGTCAGCCTAGGGGTTCAAGATGGACTGGGGTCTAACGTGACAGTATCAGGGACGCCAGCCGGCCCATCTCGGAAGTCTCCAAAGCATCCAGAATGAACAACACTATGCAGCTCTCATGAGCAAACCACTACGCTGTAATCAGACAAACATCAATAGATGAGAATGTCCAGACCTCTGGCTGAGAAGGTGATAAGTGAGTCTGCCCAAAGGCATCAATGCTTACACGGTGGTCACTAATGACTTATTGGGGGGCTTCACTGTGCATCTCTCCTTTCAAACTGCACTCTCAATTCAGATTACTCCAGGCTGTATATGCTGAAGAGGCAGAAAGAGTGATGAAAGACACTATATGGTAGATAGATAGATAGATAGATAGATAGATAGATAGATAGATAGATAGATAGATAGATATGTAAGGCACTATATAATAGATAGATAGATAGATAGATAGATAGATATGAAAGGCACTATATAATAGATAGATATGTAAGGCACTATATAATAGATAGATAGATAGATAGATAGATAGATAGATAGATAGATATGAAAGGCACTATATAATAGATAGATAGATAGTTAGATAGATAGATAGATAGATAGATTATATTGCCAAAAGTATTGGGATGCCTGCCTTTACACACACGTGACCTTTAATGACATCCAATTCTTAATACACAGGCTTTAACATTGATTTAGCCCACCCTTTGCCACTCTAACAGCTTCAGCTCTTCTGGGAAGGCTTTCCACAAGGTGTAGCAGTGTGTTTATGGGATTTTATGACCAGGAGAGCATTTGTGAGGTCAGGCACTGATGTTGGACGAGAAGGCCTGGCTCGCTCGCAGTCTCCGAAGTCTCTAATTCATCCCAAAGGTGTTCTATCAGGTTGAGGTCAGGGCTTTTTGCAGACCAGTCAAGTTCCTCCACACCAAACTCGCGTGTCCATTTCTTTATAGACTTGGCTTTGTGCAATGGTGTGTGCTCAGTCATGTTGTCATCCCCAAACTGTACCCACAAAGTTGGGAGCATGAAATTGTCCAAAATGGCTTTGTATGCTGAAGCAATAAGAGTTCCTTTCACTAGAACTAAGGGGCCAAGCCCAACCCCTGAAAAACAACCCCACACCATAATCCACCCTCCACCAAACTTTACACTTGGCACAAGGCAGTGAGGCGAGTACCATACTCCTGGCCAGACTCATCCATCGGATTGCGTGATTTGTCACTCCAGAGGACACGTCGCCACTGCTCCAGAGTCCAGTGGGCTTTACACCACTGCATCCGATATATTGCATTGCACTTGGTGATGTCAGGCTTGGATGCAGCTGCTCGGCCATTGGAACCCATTTCATGAAGCTCTATCTCTATGCTGCACTGTTCGTGGGCTTTTGGAGGTCTATAGATATTGACTCTGCAGGAAGTTGGTGACTTCTGCACACCTCAGCATGTGCTGTCCCCACTCTGTGATTTGATGTGGCTGAGTTGCTGTTGTTCCCGATTGCTTCCACTTTGTTATAACACCACTAACAGTTGACTGTAGAATATTTAGGAGCGAGAAAATTTCACAAATGGACTTCCTGCACAGGTGGCATCCCATCACAGCACCAGGATTGAATTCACTGAGCTCCTGAGAGAGACCCATTCTTTCACAAAAGTTTGTAGAAGCTGTCTGCCTGCCGAGAGGATCGATGTTATACACCTGTGGCCATGGAAGTGATTGGAACACCTGAATTCAAGGATTTGTGGGGGGGATAGATAGATAGATAGATAGATAGATAGATAGATAGATATATAGATAGATAGATACATAGATAGATAGATAGATAGATAGATAGATAGATAGATAGATAGATAGATAGATAGATAGATAGATAGATAGATAGATAGATAGATAGATAGATAGATGTGAAAGGCACTATATTATAGATAGATAGATAGATAGATAGATAGATAGATAGATAGATAGATAGATAGATAGATAGATAGATAGATAGATAGATAGAATATTAAAACAGCAGACTTCATCTTATTTGATAACACAAATCATCCTACCTGATATATCAGATGGCTGCACTGCTAACTACTCTTCTGTCACCCCAGCTTATCAGTTTCGGGGTTGCAGTGTGGGGCGCTGATGTCTGCTGTGACACTGGTGGCTCTAAGGCAGCAAGCAGCCCACATTGATGCAGCAGCCATTTACAGGACACACTCACTAACACTGTGTTTGTCAACCACTGGGCTGTGGGTCGCTATTGTTTATAATGTCAGTGGGTCATATTGGGTCATGAGTAGGTCACACAATGGATTCTGGTGGGTCACCATTCCTATGATTGTACTCCTCTCCCCCTACCTGCTCAAACAATCACAATTCACCAAGGGGGATTCACACGACCCCAACCTGGCTTGGTGATATGTGAAGACACTTAGCTTGGGTCACGACACCAGAAAGTTTAAGAAATACTGCGCAAACACAATCTAAGGGACAGTTTGTGACATATATATATACACATATACATAAAAATATATAATATAAAGGGTATACAGTACTGCACATTCACATTTATGTAGTTATTTGTTTTGTTTATGCCTTGTAGCTGCAGAATCCTGGGTTCATGTCTTAGGCCTGCATATACATACTATATATATATACAGTATATACACACACGCACGCACACAGTCACATACACCAGTCAGCCACAACATTACAAGCAGTGACAGGTTAAGTGAACACCATTAATCGTCTCGTACAATGGCACCTGTCAAAGAGTGGGATATCTTAGTCAACCAGTTTACAGTCAGTTCTTATAGGTGATGTTTTGGAAACAATGGGAGACAAAGTGAAAGGATCTGAGCGACTTTGACAGATTGTGACAGCTAGACGACTGGGTCAGAGCATCTCCAAAACAGCAGGTCCTATGGGGTGTTTCTGGTATGTAGTGGTCACTACCTCCTAAAAGCAGTCCAAGGAAGCACAGCCAGTGATCTTGTGACTGTGACATTCATGGGCATCCATGGCTCATTGGTGCACATGGTGAGTGAATGCTAGCCCATCTGCTCTGACCCCACAAAGGAGCTAATACAGCACACATTTCTAAAAAATACGTAATGCTCACCCTGAGAGAAAAGTGTCAGAACAAATAATACATCTCGGCTTACTGCATAGGCACAGACTTGTCAGAATGCCCAGGCTAACCCCTGCCCTCTGCTGAAAGCACCTACAATGGGCACCTGAGAGTCAGAGCTGGATGATGGAGCAATGAAAGAAGGTGGCCTTGTTTGATGAATCACATTTTCTTTTAGATGTTTTGGATGGTCAGGTGCATGTGTGCCATTTACCAGAGGAAGAGATGGCAACTGGGTGCACTATGAGAAGAAAAGAAGGCAAGCAGAGGCAACGTGATGCTCAGGACAATTTTCTGTTGACAAACCTTGGGTCCTGGCATTCACGTGGATGTTGCTTTGACACGTACCACCTACCTAAAGATTGCTGCAGACCACGTGCACCCCTTCATGGCAGTTGCCTCTTTCAGCAGGACAATGCACCTTGGCAGACAGCAATAATGGTCTGAGGAACACGACAAAGAGTTCACAATGTCGAAGTGGCCTTTAGATTTTCCAGATCGAGCTTCTGTGGGATGTGCTGGAAAAATCAAGTCCGATCCATGCAGGCCCCACCTTGCAACTTACAAGACTTAAAGGATCTGCTGCTAACATCTTGGTGCCAGAGACCACAGGGCACCTTATCAGAGGTGTCGTGGGGTCCACACCTCGGTGGGTCAGAGGAGGACCTACTCATTATTAGTCAGGTGGTTTTAATGCTCTGGCTGGTTGGTGTATATACACAGAGAGCTTTTTATTTGTTGCTACTTTACTGCCCATCGGTTATCCATTGTTAGCAGCAGGTGGAAAAGCCTATGGCAGTGATAATGGGCCACATGGATAAAGTGCCACTTCATAACACACTAATCCCTCCGCAGGCAGACTCCTCCACACTTGACACTCTGTCACGCCGGTATAATTTAGTGTCACCTTTTAACATAACACAAGCATGGCGTGTGGAAAGAAACTTGACCATCTGGACATAAAGCCATGTAAACACATGGGCACAAAAGGCATCCAGTTAAAGCGAGACGACTGCAGCAGACACAGTTTGTATGTGCGGTTTGTATGAAAGCGAAAGTACCTTTAAGAAAGCCTTCTTCTTCTTCTTCTTTTGGCTGCTCCTGTTTGGGTTTGCCAGAGCAGATCATCTTCTTCCATATCTTCCTGTCCTCATCATCTTGTTCTGTCACACCCATAACCTGCATGTCCTCTCTCACCACATCCATAAACCTTCTCTTATGCCTTCATCTTGCCTGGCAGCTCTATATCCTTAGCATCCTTCTCCCAATATACCCAGCATCTCTCCTCTGCACATGTCCAAACCAACGCAATCTCGCCTCTCTGGCTTTGTATCCAGACCATCCAACATGAGCTGACCCTCTAATGCCCTCATTTCTAATCCTCTTCATCATCATCACTCCCAATGCAAATCTTAGCATCTTTAACTCTGCCACCTCCAGCTCCGTCTCCTGCTTTCTGGTCAGTGCCACCGTCTCCAACCCATATAACATAGCTGGTCTCACTACCATCTTGTAGACCTTCCCTTTGACTCTTGCTGATACCCGTCTGTCACAAATCACTCCTGACACTCTTCTCCACCCACTCCACCCTGCCTGCACTCTCTTTAAGAAAGCCTAATATTTGTGATGCTGTGTACCAACATGTCATTGATTTTTATGTCAGCTCCCATGGGTGACCTAACAGACCCAAGTGATGCTGCCCTCATCCTTCAGTGATGTTGTTATCTACACAACTTGTGTGCCAGTCACCCCCTTAAAGCATTAAAAAATGGTGATGTTGACATCTGTGCGCAGTCGTGGCAGTGCTTGAGCCTTCGTTTCATTTTTTGGGCAAGGTTTTCTTCTATGTGAACTTTGCATGTTCTCCCGTGATCGTGTTCATATGGAATTCCTGCAGGCTTTTCAGTTTCCCCATGTGGGTCAAAAATGGTGCACTGGCTGGCACAAAACAAAAACCATAATAGCTATGCTTGAGTTAGAGCGGAGCAGACTGATTCACACACACACACAGGTCTTTCATTTATATACGAGGGACGTCCAAAAAGTTTCTGCACTTTTATATGTTCATTGGAAACGGTGAAGGAGTGAGGAGTAATAATTGGGCAAACGAAGGTGACTATGTAGAAATATTATGTCATTTGTTTTTAAAATTCTTAATAAATAGAGTTAAAAAAAAGTGCAAAAATTTTTTGAATGTCCCTCATATGTCTAATGCTTACCTACTGTATATATTATTGGATAGTTTATTGGAAATTGTATCCCCCACAAGCTAAACTGAAATGGAATATTCCAGTTATTTCCTGTCCCTCTGACTACAGATCAGTCCCAGTTTGTGATCTGCCTTGCAGTCGGTAAAGCATGGAGGGCCGAACAGTTTGCAAACCGTACCCCAAACCATAACGAATTGTATTGACTGTATTGAATGTACTGAACGTATTAAGAATATGTTAGTTTTGCCATAGAGAATTAACACAACATTTATGTGTTGTCACACACGTGTGCAAGGGAGACAGCTAAAAGGCTCAAAAGACGGTAATTCCTCGCCACACCAGAGGATGACAGAGTGCATTTATCCTTGCTCTTTTCCATTAGCAGACCAATCACGAGAAATTCCGCTTGGGTCCGATGATGTCACTTCCGGGTCTGGTATCAAGACACCACTTCTGGTTCCGGCACCAAGGATGTCACTTCTGGCATCGAGGACATCATGTCCGGTTCTGGCCACGTCACTTCCAGTTCCAGACCCGCGGACGTCACTTCCGGTATCGGGCACATCACTTCCGGTTCTGGCCCCGAGGATGTCACTTCTGGTTCCTACCTGATGACATCATTTCCCGTCTGCCGCATATATAAACGCCATTCTTTTCTATGCTGATTGTTCTTTGTTATGGACTGATCTGTACCAATTTGAACCATCTCTATGAAGCAATTTGCCAGCCAATTTCAAGTATAGGGCGGCTGCCCCCAAACCTCCTTCCTGTGTTGTCTGGATTACAGTATATAAAGTGTCAGGAAATAACAGACATAAACAAAACATAAAGATTTGGGGACGCCCTTCCTGTATAATAACTGGGGTTACGAGTCAAAGAATGACTGGCAGTGGTCTCTTTGTCAAGGTTACAGTAGACAATGTGATCCAGAAAGGGTGGAGCAGGAGGGCAATTTGAGGAAGTGGAAATGACGTCATCGATCGGAGGAGACGGAAGTGATGTCATCTGAGGGAAGCCCTAAATGATGACGTCTGAGGGGAGTCGGAAGTGATGTCATCTGGTTGGGACAGAAGTGAAAATGAGAGGTTATTCTCCCATTGTTTTGTCTAAAAGAGGGAAAAAGCCATTAGTGCTTGTTTCCAGTGCCCTGTTTCTTGCACTTTCACTCCCATCTGGACCCTTTGGCTGCCTCTCGAGCGCACATGTCTGACAAAAGTAACTGACGTTTAACGAGAAAAAGCTAAGTTTGTAGAAGAAACGTTTTTTTACCTTTTTTGTCTTTTTTCCTGCGCGAGTAATATAACCTTTTTCTCTGTTTCTATTGTGAACTGTTTTGCTTTGAATTTTCACTAAACGTTTTTAAAACAAACTTTATCGAACTGAGAAATTCCTTTTGTTACGCGTTTGACTCGTGCTGGATCCTACCTTGCCATCTCAGTAGCTGTTCGATTTTGGGAAACTGGATAAGATGCAGCTACATGTATGGACACTCACACCTATACGAAAGCTGGGTGAAGTGCATCATGGGCTTCTAGCACAGCGGGAATGCTTGGCTGAGACATTCCTGAGTTGTCAGCCAGTTCCCTGAAAAGAGACAACAGGTAGCCTAAACTGGTGAAAAAAAAACAATTTGGATGTGAGCGTCAGTGGGCTTTGCGCCCAAGGAACCAAGTTACCCAAACTATTCGATAACATTTCAGTAATTATTTACAGCTTTGATGCTGATCCTTCTGATCATAAAATATGTCATTGCAATAGAAATTGATGAGAAGAATTTGTAATTACCATATATTGTGACAGATAGGGGGCGTTATCACTTCCTTGAACCCTCAGATAATACGTCAGACACCAGGTTAAAGTCCAAATATTATTTTTATTAGAAAAATACGTGCCTGAGCACCCTTCTCTCCACAATACTCATATACTGTAAATAAACAATCACTAATAAACAATCAATAATACAATCCTCCAACTCTCCCAGACGCGTTGCCACTCTTCCACCCAGCTCAGCTCAACGTCTGGGATCTGCCACAGTCCTTTTATAGTCCGTGACCCGGAAGTGCTTCTGAATCCCTGTCCATGTGACTTTCTAGCACTTCTGGGTCAGATAAAAACTCCTCTTCCTCAACCCGGGAAGCACGTCATTCCCTTTGTCCATGTGACTCGGACGCACTTCCAGGTTGAAAGGAAAACCATCGTTGTTCCTCCCTGCAGCGCCTTCTAGCGGCCCCCGTGGTATCTAGCAGGGCTGTGGATAAAAACTCCATTATCCATAATTCCCTGCTGGCATTCGGGGCACCTCCATGCCTGGGGGTATTGGCCGGGATGACTGGCCGGCCATATTCCACAATATATATAAGTTGGGTCTTGAAACCCGAAAAATCGATCATAAAATCAAACCCCGACTTATACTCCCGTTCAAAAATATGACACTTAAATTTTGCCTCCTCCAATCTCGCACCAGTTTCTCAGACACATCAAATTTTAGGCAGCGGCACAGTTACCAATTTCTTTCGATCTATAACCAGCTTTGTATTTTCTTCTGAACAAAAGCTCCATCGTAGATAAGGGATGCTCTTACGATAAAGGTGTATGAGGTGTTAGATACAAAAAACACAAAACAGTGCAAACGTTGCTTCGGAATAGTTTGGGTATTACCGTATGGTCATGTTGGCACAAGGCGTGCTCCGTGGTTACTCTCTCAGGTGGGTGTTAGCATATCATAATCTCTTGGACCGATAGCGTAAGTTTTCCACATTCGACTTTGTGAAATACCGGAAATTATACGGTAAAATCAAGCCCCGACTTATCCCCCGGAGAACTTAAATGCAAGTATATACGGTAAATGCACAATTACAGATTTTGAGGGTTCCTCTAGAGTGTCTCTTTCTCTTGCACGATTTGGCCCAAAAACTAATCAGCACATCGTTATCTCATAACAGGCTTAAGTTTCGAGTTTGGTATTTTTAGATGTAGATCATCCTCCAGGAACTGTGACACACAGACACGCACACGTTCCGATAGACACACACATCATCGAGATATCAATGTTTTTAGTATCAGGAATTCCCAAAAACATTGAGTTCCGTCGAAAACCAGAGATCAGAATTTTTGATGAATCTAAAGCCTTCGCATCTCCCCATAGATGATAGTTTATGGTATGGGAGAGCGCAAAGCAAAAAAGTAAATCTCTTCAGTTCAAATGCGCAATGTTGGTCCTCTTAAAACGGAATTAAAATACAGTCTGTGCATTATATTCAACACGTACGTTTGACACATCAACACGTTTTAACAGAATTATTACGCGTGTGATTTCTCGTTCAGCTGGTTTGGCTGCATTTCCCTACTTGATCAAAGTTGCTCTGAAATGTTGCATATGCTTGGGTCAGAGTTGCCATAAATATATGCACGATCCCCACTTAAATTTTCTTTTACGAATCCCGACGTTTGCGTGAGAAGTTGCGTATGTACATTTCGTGCTTCTTTTTGTGCGTGCGCATGCTTTATAATTGAGGCCCCTGAGGATAGCCTATGACCCTTTTCTAAGAATCTACGAATACATCCTTATTGGAAACCTCAGAAACAATGAGAAATTGCCCAAAGACATGCAGGTTAGGTGCATTGGCGATCCTAAATTGTCTGTAGTGTGTGCCCTGCGGTGGGCTGGCGCCCTGCCCAAGGTTTGTTTCCTGCTTTGCGCCCTGTGTTGGCTGGAATTGGCACCAGCAAACCCCCTAGACCCTTTAGTAAGGATATAGTAGGTTGGATAATGGATGGACTAATAACACTAATATTGCAAAATCATTACAAGCTTGTTCTGTAATAACTGAGTAAAAAACCACAAACACAAACAGGCACGGATACAAATTAAAAGCACAAAGAGTCTTTTATTGTGGGAAACTCTTTGAACCAAGTGTTTCCCACCACCACAGCCATAAGTATATGCAATAAGCACAATAAAGCAACTCTTTGTCTTCTTTTTTCTCTCTCAGTCTCTTTTCCACTGTCTCCTCCTCTCAAGTGTTGTCCACCTTCCTCCTGACTCTGAGGCAAGCAGCTCCTTTATATCTTCCACCCGAAAGTACTCCCGGTCTTCAATACAGATGGTCCAAAAACACGTCCAGGTGAGACAGAAACCCCCTGAAGTAGGGCACCCCAGTCCCGGCCGCACCCATAGAAGCAAAGAGTGCTGAGTTGGAGAAGTCCATGTCTCATGATGCCCTGTGGCAGTGCTACAACCCAGGGGTGCTACCATCTACCACTCTGGGGGAGATAATGCCCTGTGCACCCTCTTTCCTTTGGTCCTTCCATCTCATGGGTGTCCCGTCCGCGTAAGGCTGCTGGCCATCCCTTACAATACCAAAATTTGAAAATCATTTGCATCTCATATGAAAATCTTTATCACTCTGTAGCTCCTTTTCTTCTCGTCTGCCAAAGAGGATCTCTCTAGATATTTTTTTTTCTTAATCTCTTGAAATGCATTTTATTGTGTGTGCATTTTTTTTTTTCCGTCCTAAACCTAAATTGAGAGATCTAACTGGATTACATTTCAGGGTTTGCAAGGTGAATGGCAGTGAAATTCTGCCAAGAAACGGCACTTGCTGTTAATTTCATGTTGTCATTCCAGCGGTCAGTGACCAAGGGGACAGGAACAAGATGCTTGTGATTTCTTGTAACAGCTGTCAATCTTGATCAGTGCTCAGAAACATTCTGCCGAGGCTGCCAAGTGTACCTAATTGGCCCGAGGAAAGGAAATCTGAATGGGGAAATAATTAAGCATGCAAATGCAGAATTTGTGTAAATTAAAAACTACATCCCATATTTTTATTCAGAAAACGCTTGCGGTGTATATAAAGGACAACAATAAATTGGTGCACTTCCCTTATACAGGGACAGTATAACACTGTGTGGTTTTACCTTTCAGACAAGATAGCAACTGTCCAACATCCCCTAAGACATCCATTGTAACTTAGGGCCTGAGAAATGTAGAGCTGTTGCCATCAATATTAGTCTTGTAGGTGGCAGTAAGATGGCCAGGCCTGTCCAGATGTACAACAGGTTTATATTTAAAGGCATTTGGGTACAGCAGGTCCAAAAAACGCACATGCCATTGGTAGTCTGCTCTATCAAAAGTTGCCTGGTTGAAGACGCCAGCGTTCAGAATGGCTCCTCTTCAGAGTGTTCACCACAGAGTGAATTATGTCTGTTGCGGAATTTAAAAGTAAGCATCAACAATATGGTGCAACATCCTCGTACTCGGTAATGTGGACAAACTTAGACTGCATTTCCAAGTCTGGATGACTCATTTCAGCTTTAATTGTAATGTGCTCATGTTTTTTGGTATGTCTTGTTCACATAAGTCTCCAGACGCCCTCTTGCTTTTTCCAAGCGGTCTGAACGTATCACATGTGACCATCTGAAATAAAAGGTTTAAGTCGGTTCCCAGCAATACCCAAAATGCCACAATAACTGAACTCACTGCAACTCACCATGAAATAGTTGATGTTTATCCTCTCTCCAGGATCTTTGCCCTTGCCATCCTCAGACGAGCTCTTCCTCCAGTATGGTGTAAGACAGCTCCACAGTTGGTAAGGATCATAGTGCTACCAGCTTAGTATGGGAACATTTCATTTATCCCATCTTACCTACAGGTGTTGTGAATGTAAAGTAAAAGGATCCTTAGTGTTCACCATGCAACATCTCTCAAGTTCGCAGCTCTTCTGCCAGACAGTGGAGACAACCTGAAGCTGAGATCAGTGATGTCAGGATCAAATTTAATGTCCATAAATGTGAAGGATGACACATAGATAGTAAAAATGTGAGGTTTGAATACACAATGGAAGGTCTGAAAATTGAGAGAAGGATTTAGGAGTCGTAGTGGACTTGACACTATCAACTGCCAGACTGTGTTCAGAAGCCATTAAGAAGGCTAACAGAATGTCAGGTTATATAGCGCCTTGATGTGTGGAGTACAAGTCATAGGAGGTTCTGCTCAAGCTTTATAACACACTGGTGAGGCCTCATCTGGTGCCCTGTGTGCAGTTTTGGTCTCCATTGAGAAGGACTTCGGAGTCATAGTGAACTGGTCACTGTCTGTGTCTAGGCAGAGGACAGAAGTGATCCAAACATCTAATAGGATATTAGGTTATATGGCGCCTTGATATGTGGAGTACAAGTCACAGGAGGTTCTGCTCAAGCTTTATAACACACTGGTGAGGCCTTATCTGGAGTACTATGTATAGTTTTGGTCTCCAGGCTACAAAAAGGACATAACAGCACTAGAAAATGTCCAGAGAAGAGTAAGTAGGGCGATGACAGGGCTACAGTGGATGAGTTATGAGGAAATGTTAAAGGATTTAGGAGTTCGTAGTGAACTCTAAGCGATCGACTTCCCGACAGTATTCAGAAGCCATTAAGAAGGTTTACAGAATGTCAGGTTATATAGCGTCTTGATGTGTGGAGTACAAGTCACAGGAGGTTCTGCTCAAGCTTTATAACGCACTGGTGAGGCCTCATCTGGAGTACTGGCTGCAGTTTTGGTCTCCATTGAGAAGGACCTGGGAGTCATAGTGGACTGGTCACTGTCTGTGTCTAGGCAGAGGACAGAAGTGATCCAAACATCCAATAGGATATTAGGTTATATAGCGCCTTGATAGGTGGAGTACAATTCACAGGAAGTTCTGCTGCAGCTTTATAACACACTGGTGAGGCCTCATCTGGAGTACTGGTTGCAGTTTTGGTCTTCAGGCTACAAAAAGTACATAGCAGTGCTAGAAAAAGTTCAGAGAAGACTGATAAGCCTAATTCCATGCCTACAGGAGATGAGCTATGAGGAAATGTTAAAGGATTTAGGAGTCATGGTGGACTCAACACTATCAACTGCCAGACAGTGTTCAGAAGCCATTAAGAAAGCTAACAGAATGTCAGGTTATATATATATTTTATATATATATATATATATATATATAACTTTACAGTGGATAGGACTGGAAAGCTTTGTTGGGCTGAATGGCCTGTTCTCATCTAGATTGTTCTAATATTCTAAAGCTGATGTCACATTACATAACTTTTAGTTGTGGGGCACAAGTCCAAGAAGGTTCTGCTCAAGCTTTATAACACACTGGTGAGGCCTCATCTGGAGTACTGGGTGCAGTTTTGGTCTCCAGGCTACAAAAAGGACATAACAGCACAAGAAAATGTCCAGAGAAGAGCGACTAGGCTGATTCAGGGTTACGGGGGATGAGTTATGAGGAAAAATTAAAAGAGCTGAGCCTTTACAGTTTAAACAAAAGAAGATTAAGAGGAGACCTGACTGAAGTGTTTAAAATCATGAAGAGAATAAGTCCAGTGGGTTGAGATGGTGACTTTAACGGGCGTATAAGTTGAAGGTCTGATTTTATGATTGATTTTATTGGTTCTAAGACCTGACATATACATGAGTATATACAGTATTTATTTTTCGCTCCTTTAGGGATGAGGGACACATTTAAAAGTTCAACCCTACCAGGAGGAACAATAAAATGGATGGATGTAGTCTATTCTCTATATGCAGTTTTTCCCATACATTCTTTTATTCATTCAACAATTAGTCACTGCTGACTCGATTTCTCACAGGAAATTCCATTTGATTTTTCTTGATGTGTCGTCCATGCTCTCCGCTTCCCCATCTCCATGAGTACAGTAGAAATCTGTTGTATGCCTTCCATCTACAGAGTCACTGGTTAACACAACGTGCCCTTTACTTGATTTCGGATGTGAGATTCCAACACTTCCCTTTTTCCCACACAACAAAGCAACACAACATTTCTTTATGTAAATTGCTACTTAACAAGGGAAAATACCCGTAACATTACAAAATCCACACAAGGAAACTTGAATCATTATATTGTATCACAGGAAGTTTCACCCAGATTTGTACAGTGAAAGAAAAAAGACAGAAAGAAGCCGCAGTGAAGTTCACTTTCAATACTTTCAGTTTCAAGGACTCGGTGATTACTGTCGGTTAGGAGCGACGAGGAGTGAGCTCTTCTTTATTGCGGACTTCTTGTCTCTAGGGATCCATTCAATTTGTCTGCGTTCAATTAAGGCCTCTCATGCTCCATTCTCTGCTAGGGCTTTTCTTACAGATGGTTATCATATTTCATGCTTTCTGCGAGGAGAATTAGTCTGTCACCTATATCATTTGCGATAAAACTGGAACACCATGCTGCCCTGTGATCCTACTGACTTACAATTCCAAGTGAAAAGTCCGGCATTGACAAGATTCTGGTTGCTTATTTATCTTTCTATTTAATTTTTTTTTTTTTTCGTTTTTTTTTTATCAGAAGAAAGACAGGGCATGTCTGTATATTGTGTGCTTTATAAAGAAACTTGACATGGTGCTTTATAAAATGATGCGCTGCTTGATTGTGGTTCCCAGAATTGCCAGCAGCTAGGAGTACCCATCAGCTGAATGTGAGGGGCAGAAAATGAATGGATGGATGGATGAACAGATGTGAGCAGTGAAATACAATTTACAGACTATATATAGAGACCCCGTCCAACTAGCCGCCTCCCCCCACTGCTGGGCCAGCCAATCAGGTGAAAGAACCCTTCTACCCAATGATACTGTCGTGGCAAAAAATTCATCATCAGAAGGCTTTTTACCTAAAAATAAAGGCTATTAGGACTCGAGATAGACAGACACAGTTTTAAGGCTTTATTGCAATAAATCAACCACACGGACTCAACCCAATTCGGCCGAATGAGACTGAGCCCTGAACGTTGCCATAATCCAAGTTTTTATAACAATTTCTTATCATTTTAACCTTGTTCAATGAGCTCATTCTGCACCTGGATATACTGTCTATTGTTTATTCCAGTTTCTGTTTTTCTTATTCCTGATTGGTTCTTCAACTGGGCAGATGTCCTCTATTCCATATTTGGTCTTTCATGGCGTCACTTCCTCCTCTAGCCTTTCAAGCTATACTATAATATTGGCCTAAAGCTAAACTTTAATTAAAAAGAAATATTGGATATACTTTCATTTTATCATTGCTTGGCATACCTGATTGTCTTAATTTCTACACTAAAGTTAATTTCTAATATGTTCTGCTATAATTATTACTAATGCCTGAATATACTAAGATTTTCTCTTCATGCATTACATCAGTGTGACCTTGCTTTCTGCTGATTCATCAACCCAGCAGGTTTCGCTACGCGCCTTCCAGAGCCATCTTCTCTGTGTTATCGCTTCCTAGCTTCCTAGCCTTGAATCACAGGTGTTCTCAAACTCTTATCTTGTCCGAAGCTGGTTTCGATGTCTCAATTTCTGTTCTTTCCCAGACTAGATATTTTGCTGTAAGCTTATATAACAGAATAATATGCAATATAACTGATTTTTAGTTAACTATTTGCTTGACCTATCTTATTTGCTTAACATTCTAATTTATGCTTAATCTTAATATTTTAGAAGCTATTAATTACTTTTTATGGCTCTTTATGTTAATTTGCTATTCTCTATGCTAATATAAAAAAAAAATTCCTTCTACATTACCAGGGTTCCTTTATCTGAGATGACTTTTTCTTAAGGCAGGTAAACCAACTTGGCAGTAGAACAGTGGCCACATGGGCCAAGTGCCACATGAGGATACCAAGAAGAGAAACAGAACAGGGCCGATTTAGCAACAGTTTATACATATCTTAATATTACTTATATTTTAGTACCAATGACTAATAACAGAGATGCAGTCTGCACAGCTAATCAGCAGCTCTAGTCAGGGTGTGCTAAACTGAAGTAGTGAGTTTGCAGCCTGATTTAAAAGCTGAGGGGACTGAAGGGTCATGTCTTTTGTATCAGGCAGACCACTCCACAGTTTAGGGGCCCTGGAGCTAAAACCTCGACCTCCCACTGTTATTTTGTTATTCCTTGGAAGCATAAGCAGGCCGGCATCTTAAGATCTTTATGTGCGCTCTGTATGTAATGATAAGTTCAGATAAGTAAGCGACAATAAAAGACACCCGGTGATGTCACTTCTGCATGACATTAAATCTCAGTGTAGACTCTTTTTATGTGTAGCTACTAGCGGGTGGAATGAGCTGCCAACCTCCATTCTAACTTCTAAACTCCATCCATGTGCTTAGGAAGACTTTTTTGTTTGGTGAATTTCTATCTTTTAGTTTTTATGTGTAATTAGCTTGCCTTTTGTTCTGAGTTCTTCACTTCTGATGATCCATTTTGCCCCTTTGTCCTGTAACACTTGTTCCCAAAACAGTCCCACAGACTGACTTTTACTCAGTTATGTTGACCTCTTTTTGTAAGTCGCTTTGGATAAAAGCATCTGATAAGCTAATAAAAGTAAAGGTTGCTGTATCTGAGTATCTCTGCGATTTTCGCAGTGTGGGTCTGATCTGTATGCTAGTACTGCACAGCAGGCCATTTATAAAACTGTAACAACACTGATGCTTTTTTTATTTTATTCTTATTTTTACCCAGAATTCAGTGCAGCTGCAGACTTCTGATTGCTCATCAAATGAACACACTTGTTTGGAGTTCACCATCAGGAGTACAGAGGTGAGTGGTCCAGTCAATGTCTGAGAGAAGCATACCTGTTGCCAACAAAGGTGCGTTAAACGAGCCCTTTGTGTTTGTTGCCTGTTTGTCCCCCTCTCTTCCTTTAAACAATGTTCCACCTGATCTGCTTTTATCAATTTATTCATCCATTCATTTCTTTTGAGACCAAATTTATGGCAGTCTGGGAATAGGTGGCTGTAATTTTAACTGGAAGCATTAGGTGCAATTCAGGAATCCACCTCTAGGTGGCACACGTCCATGGCAGGACACACCAAGGTTATTATAGTTTTGCCTTTTTGTGTTAGTTTTAATTTCTATATTTCTTCTGACCTTACTTGAAAATTCAGTTTAGTTTTAGTTTTCCTTCATCGTCTATTTTTAGTTTTAATTTCGTTTTAATTTTACAAAGACATTTCTATTTTATTTTTAAATATATTAGCTTTAGTTTTAGTTTTAGTAATTATGATACAGTTAAAGGGCTACTATGGAGTTTAGTTTTTGTGTCACAATGAGACGGAACTGTACATTTAACAGGTTTGGATATAATATGAGTTTAATGTTAGTGGAAGCTTACTACACTACATGACCCAGTTTACTATTTGGTTTTGTTTTTGTCAAAAAAAATCAAAACCAGGTACTGAATATGAACAGTTTTACACAATTTTATAATTTTTTAAATATTTTCTGTTATTTGTGCTGAACAAATCTGTGCTGAGTGTTGACACTTTTTTCTTTTCCTTTTATTGCCCACAATGAGACAATTTGTAATGAAAACTTGGTGAATTTTAAGGTGTGAGGGTTTTTTACTCTACATGTCTACAGCACACAATATATCCTGCTCCAACGACAATGCGCTTATAATGAATGCCTTCAGTATTGCATTCAAAAATCTCAAACACTGGGCTATGTTATTTTCTACCAGCCATGTTAATCTCCGAATCCATCTCAGGCAAAAACAATTTATAGACAGAATTTTGCACCTGCAGGCCTGAAAAGATCAAAAATCAGAAAACAGAATCTACAGTGTTCTGACAGGCGTGACCATGAAAATCACAGGGGCTTAGGAAAAACAAGGGTCTTAGGCTTGAATTAGTGTGCAGACCCCACCTAGCTGTACTGAAGGAAATAAAGAAATACAAGCATGTAGTGTGAAGACTTGAATAGCCCACCATAAGAAGAACAAACCCTTAATGAGTAGAGCAGGTGCAATTAATAAGAGTATGGACAGGTACAAAACGATAGAGACCGCATCTGAGATTAAGAGCAATATACAAATTATCTAAACCTGCTTATCCAGAGCAGGATCACAGGAAACCTGGAGCCTACCCAAGCTGGTTTGGATGCAAGGCAGGAAAAATCCCTGGTGTGCAACATGTATGATATGACTGATGTAAAGAACAAAAAGAATATGATATTTCAACTATCTGTTTTGGGAGAGTGGGAATCACCCTCGGGAAAATGCGCCACATGGCCGTAGTGCCGTAACTGACGCTCCCTCAAAATGCAGGTAATGTGCCTCATTTGGGACTCCATGAGCAACACAAAGTCAAACCAGCGGTACTCATGGAGTCTCTGAAGAGACACAGTACCAAAGGAGTTCAGTCTTCATCTCAGGTCACTGAATAGCATTCATGTTTCTCAACCATATAGCAAGATAGGAAGCACCAGGACTCTAAAGACTTGACCTTCATCCTTTTGCTGAGATATCAGGAGCGCCACACACCCCTTTCCACAACCTCATGACCCCCCCATGCTCTCCCAATCCGTCTACTGACTTCACAGGAAGAGTCACCAGAGACATGAATGTCACCACCGAGGTAAGTAAACCTCTCGACGAGGTCAACACTTTCTTCGCAGACAGACACACTGCTGATGGCTGTGCCCAAGAGGTCATTAAAGGCCTGGCTCTTTGGTTTTTATCAGGACACTCACAAGCCCAGACACTCAGACTCCTCACTCAGTCTCTCGAGCGCCCCAATCAGAGCCTTCATTGACTCTGCGAAGATCACAGCATCGTCAGCAAGGTCAAGATCCGTGAATCTTTCTTCACAAACAGAAGCCCCACAGCCGCTGGAACCAACGACCTTGCCCAACACCCAGTCCATACAAGCATTGAACAGAGTAGGAGCAAAAACACACCGCTGACGGACCCCTAGAATCAAACTGGCAAAAAGACAGAGGTTTTTTTCTAGTTTGGAATGTGAGCAAAAAACTGGGCAACCAGGAGAACATGGAAAGTTTTAATGTGATGTGGTAGCTATGAGTCTGAATGTTAGGCCTCAAGGAAGCCTGCTGTGCATCATCTGAATAAATGAAAAATCTGCAGTGAGCCATAAACATGTAAGACACCTTACAGAAAGGCATCAGCCAAATACAAAACAACAAGTTAGAAAATGTGTGCTTGTTGTAACATTCGAGAACTTTTGTGAGATATTTTTGCAAAAGGAGATTAAGAGGTGACATGATTGAAGTGTTTAAAATTATGAAGGGAATTAGTACAGAGGGTCGAGACTTGTATTTTAAAATGAGTTCATCAAGAACATGGGGACACAGTTAGAAACTTGTTAAGGGGAAATATTACACAGACATTAAGAGGTTTTTCTTTACGCAAAGAACCAAAGACACTTGGAATAAGCGACCAAGTTGTATGGTAGACAGTAAGAGTTTAGGGACCTTCAAAACTTGACTTGATGTTTTTTTAGAAGAATTACAGTGGATAGGACTGGAAAGCTTTGTTGGGCTGAATGGCCTGTTCTCATCTAGATTGTTCTAATATTCTAAAGCTGATGTCACATTACGTAACTTTTAGTTGTGGGGCACAAGTCCAAGAAGGTTCTGCTCAAGCTTTATAACACACTGGTGAGGCCTCATCTGGAGTCCTGTGCTCAGTTTTGGTCTCCATACTACAAAAAGGACATAGTAGTACTAAAGAAAGGTCCAGAGAAGAGCGACTAGGCTGATTCCAGGGCTACAGGGGATGAATTATGAGGAAAGATTTAAAGAGCTGAGCCTTTACAGTTTAAGCAAAAGAAGATTAAGAGGAGACCTGATTGAAGTGTTTAAAATTAGGAAGGGAATTAGTGAAGACAGTGACTTTAAAATGAGTTCATCAAGAACTCTGGGACACAGTTGGAAACTTGTGAAGGGTAAATTTCATAGAAAAATTAGGAATTTTTTCTTCACACAGACACATGGAATAAGTGACACATTAGTGTGGTAGACAGGAAGACTTTAGGGACTTTCAAAATTCAACTTGATGTTTTTAAGAATAATTGAGTGGGTAGGACTGGCAAGCTTTGTTGGGCTGAATGGCCTGTTCTCGATAAGATTGTTCTGATGTTCTAAAGTTATATTTAATAATAATAGTGATAATACAGTGTAATTCAATATATTATTGGAATCCATACAGTGCTTGTTAATTAATAGAATTTTATAATATCATGTAAGTCTAAAAGCCAACACACAGATAGCAGATTCCAATTAAAATGTGGTCAAAACAGCATCGAATGTTAGTTGTGGGGAGATCTATGGCTACTTGGCATGGCAGAAACGTTTACAGCAATGAAGTTCTTCAAGAGGTTAATCAAAAAATCTTCTCTGCCGAAAAATGGCTCCATTACAGTTTGCATATCGCTTCAGTAGCTTCCACAGAGGGTGCCATCACCTTGATCCTTCATAAAGTACTGGCCCACCTGGACAACAGGATAGGGAATTATGTGTGAACGCTATTTATAGAATATAGCTTGACATTTAACACTGTAATCCCCTTAAAGCTCATCTCCAAGCTCGAGGACCTGCAGCTGAGTTCTTCATTGTGTAGCTGGATTTTAAACTTCTTGACAGGCAAACCCCAGGTGGATTGAATGGGTGGTCATACTTCATCATTCTCCACTCTCAACACTGGAGCTCTACAGGGCTGTGTGCTGAGTCCTCTGTTGAACTCCCTCTTCACATACGACCACACGGCTACACATAATTCTATCATCATTGTTGGGTTTGCTGGTGACAGAACTGTGTTAGGCCTGACCTCTAACAACAATGAGCAGGCTTACCTACCGTAAATCAAGGTAAGAGTCTGTCACACTGGGTTCAGGATGACAAAGATCTCTAGCGATAAATGGCGTCTGGTGATTGCTACCTCTGCAAGGCATCAAATCTCATTTGAGACTCTCTTTGTATATAGCTCCTAGCTGGTGGAGCGAGCTGCCCACCTCCATTTAAAATTCTAACTCCCCCAATTACCGCATTTAATTGTGCTTTAATAACCCGATTATTCTAAAATGCCACTCAAACTATTTATTCCGATTATCCATCCATCTTCCAACCCGCTGAATCCGAACACAGGGTCACGGGGGTCTGCTGGAGCCAATCCCAGCCAACACAGGGCACAAGGCAGGAACCAATCCTGGGCAGGGTGCCAACCCACCGCAGGACACACACAAACACACCCACAC
The DNA here is from genome assembly GCF_016835505.1 of Polypterus senegalus. Taxonomy (NCBI): domain Eukaryota; kingdom Metazoa; phylum Chordata; class Cladistia; order Polypteriformes; family Polypteridae; genus Polypterus; species Polypterus senegalus. Next base: position 11,620,323 of record NC_053154.1, on the reverse strand, counting down.
ACCAAGCACACACTAGGGCCAGTTTTAGAATCGCCAATCCACCTAACCGGCATGTCTTTGGACTGTGGGAGGAAACCGGAGCGCCCGGAGAAAACCAGAGAAACTGATTTATAGGCCACTAAAAACCTGATGAATAGAGGTAGATTTTTACTTTCAATGTAAACGGTGGGAGTTATAAAAGAAAACGTAATGAGGGAATGTGAGAATATTTACAGCAACTCTGACCCATTCGTATGCAAAATCTCAGAGAAACTGGGAAATGACGACATCTTTGATCAAGTAGGGAAATGCAGCCAAAGCAGCTGAATGACTCACACATTTAATAATTCATAACTCCAAGGTGTTATTGTAATTTGTGTTGATGTGACAAACATATTAAAGCTCAAATGTGATGAATATGATGAACAGACTATATTTTAGTTCCCTTTTAAGAGGGACAAAGCTGTACTGAAGAACTTTTTTGTTATTTTTTTACTTTCTAGAATACAAAGTATATGGAAAGTATTGTAATCGTCCAAAAATTTGATATTGAAATTTTGATGAATCTCAACGTTTTAGACCTCCCTGACTTTCTCATATACAAGTACAGTGGACCCTTGACTTACGGACTCAGTTCGTTTGCAAGGGCTGATTGTAACTCAAGTTGTTTGTAAGTCAAGACTATTTTTCATGCGTTCCGAGCCTCCCACAGCAACACTTATTTAACCTTTTTAGAATAAAAATGGATTGTATAATGTGCATAATTTACCAAAAACACCAATAATTTTTCTAATCTACTAACCAAAAGGTTATAAAAAGTGCCTAGCCTACCAGAAACAACAATTTCATACTGTACTCACCATTTAAGTTGACATCTTTGGCTTGCAGGAAGGGAGGAAGAGGAGAATGAAATGGAAGGTGGTTATTGTTTGGAAGGAGCTTCCTTATACAAATCTTTTCTTAGTAAGATTGTCAAGATGGTGGATTTCGACATGCTGTACATATTAACGAGATCGGTCACACGAACGCCACTCTCATATTTCCACACAATTTCCTTCTTCGTTTCGATTGTGATCGCTTTCTTTATCTTCATTACCTTCACTTCCTTCCTTAGCAATTATCGAAATAAATTATATAAATCACTGCACTGACCAAAATTGCGTCCACAAACACATGTATCTGGGCTCCGACTGACGCTTACGAACGCTCTCAGCTGTTGGTTTACAATCGCACAAGCGGATACACGTGACCGCATTCGGGTCATAACACAAGACGTTGGTCGTAATTTAAAACAAAAATTTTGGTCGTAAACCAAGTTGTCCAACCATGTCAGGCCGGTCGTATATCGAGGGTCGACTGTATAGGGAAAGTATTGGAATCCTCCATTTTGAGATTTTGAATTTGATTTTTTTAACTCTTTTTATAAAGGAGTGCTTCCTGGCTTCAGTACTAATGTACTTCTTGTTAATTTCCATTGATGTCCTTGAGTAAGTGATTCACCATTAAACCGAAAGAATTAAGATGGATGTACTTTATTAATGCCTTTGAGGATTTTGAACACCTGGATGAGCACCCCATGCTGTCTCCTGTGCTTGAGACTAAACAGGTTTAATTCTCAGAGTCTGTCACAGAAGGGTATGTCCCTAAGTCCCATGATGCACTTGGTTGTTCTTCTCTGCAAGTGCTGCTATGTCTTTCTTGTAGCGTGGTGACCAGAACTGCACACTGTACCCCAGATGTGGTGTCACTAGTGCACTATGTACAGTAGTCTGAGCAGCACATCTCTTGACTGTTATTCAATAGTTTTTATAATTCAACCTATCATTTTTTACTTTATCGTATACGAAGTATAAGGAAAGTATTGTAATTGTCCAAAAATTTGATTTCGAGACTTTGATGAATCTTGACGTTTTAGACCTTCCTGAGTCCAAAACTACCATTATTGGAATTATGTCTGTGTGTGTCTGAGTGTCTGTCTCTGTGTGCGTATGTGTGTGTGTAAACATGACAACTTGAGAATGGTTTCACTTAGGTCAACCAAATTTTGCATACAAGTATTAGGTACAAAATGTAGATTTCTACCCGGGATCACTTCCCGGGTCCTCCCTGTGTGGAGATTGCATGTTCTCCCCGTATTTGCGTGGGATTCCTCCGGGTATTCCGGTTTCCTCCCACAGTCCAAAGACATGCAGGTTAGGTGCATTGGTGATCCTAAATTGTCCCTAATGTGTGCTTGGTGTGTTGGTGTGTTTGTGTGTGTCCTGCGGTGGGTTGGCATCCTGCCCGGGATTGGTTCCTGCCTTGTGCCCTGTGTTGGCTGGGACTGGCTCCAGCAGACCCCCGTTACCTTGTATTTGGGTTCAGCAGGTTGGAAAATGGATGGATGGATGGATGGAAAATTGCATAGAAATGTGTGCTGGTTTCATAAATCTGATGTTTGTTGGCGTATGCGTTTTCCTGTATTTTGGCGCATGTGTACTGGCCACAGGGTAGTGTGAACAAAGGTTAAAATGGAGACTATTTTTTAAACGTAAAATTAGTAGTGTAGACGTGTGTCCTGGATGAGCCAGGTTTTAAAACTGGTGTGGACGCTAGGGGCACTGTTTCCTAGTGAAACCCAACAGACAGACGTCCAAGACACACTTGTAAAACACCAAGAAGAATTCTTTAATATTATTTTCTTCAATACAGTGCACAAACCACCACACTCACCACAATTCTTCAATAATAATAATAATAACAACAATAATCACAATACAATCCTCCACTCCCAGCGGCTCTCTTTGCTGTGTTTCCCATAGTCCTTTTTATATCCCTTGACCCAGAAGTGTCCCTTCTCTTTTCCGGGTCAAACGCCACATCCTCAGTCCTCAAGTAGCCCGGAAGTACTGCGGGCTTCTGGCTTCGTGAGTCCAAAGTACTTCCGGGATGTAGTAAGAGTAGGAGTCCCCAGGTTCTTTGTGAGCTCCCCCTGGTGGCACCCATGGCACCCAACAGGGCTGAGAAAACGGACTCCATGTCCCAGGATGCCCTAAAGGGGAATCCGGGGAATTGTTACCGTCCAGGGGAGCTGCCATCTAGCATCCCAGGGGAGGCAGTGTCCTGAAAAGGCTGCTCTTCTCCCTTCTTCCCATTCTAGGACGTCCCGGCCGGACTGAACCGCCGGCCGTCCATCACACCAGTTAATGGATGCTGTTCTAAGTGTTAGGGTTCTAAGTGCACCTTCACTTTAGGTTCTTGTTTTACATTTAAATCATGCGAAGTTAACCCTGAGAGCCAATGGGGGCAACAAAATTTATTTGGAAAAAAAGAAATTCATGAAATGAGGAAATATATTCAAGGCTTTCTGTCTTTGTTTTTTGAGCAGATTTGCCTGAATGGTTAATGGAAGGGAAGAAGGCCGCCAGGCTGTGAGCTGAGGCTCTCCACCTTGGAGTGCTGCCATGTCTTATATAATCAGGCAGTGTAAGTAGAACTGGAAGACGAGCACAAGAGGGATGAATGCTGGGAAAAAAAAAAATAGAACTTCTTCATTGTCCTAATAAGGTAGATAAAATTAACCCTTTCAGCTCTCCTTTGCCTTCGGACTCATTGAACCTTCTGTTATGAGGCGGGTTACAGAACATTTCTGCCTACATAATTAGAACCCTCACTGGCCCTGTACTGCTGTGTGAGGTCATCTTGACGCCTTGAAATCTTCCATTTTGAAAGAGTGAAAAAAGCAAAAGGCTGTGGATACCTACAAAGCCATCTCTGCAAATCTTTCTCTTCGTGGAACCCTGCACAGTGCCTATAAAAAGGGGATGTTTATACACCATTGAATCACAGGGGATTTCATTTGGCTTTTTTGACACTGATTATAGATGAAGACTCTTTAATATCAAAGTGAAACCAGACCTCTAAATTAGATACAAATGTAAAACAAAGCAATTGACCCCTTAAGTAATCACCTCCTTTAATGTGACACCCCATTGGTTTCAGAAGTCCCAGAATTAGTTCAATGGAGATACAACAACAACAACATTTATTTCTATAGCACATTTTCATACAAACAGTAGCTCAAAGTGCTTTACATAATAAAGAATAGAAAAATGAAAGACACAATTATAAAACAAAATAAATCAACATTAATTAACATCGAATAAGAGTAAGGTTCAATGGCCAGGGGGGACAGAAAAAACAAAAAAACTCCAGACGGCTGGAGAAAAAATAAAATCTGTAGGAATACCAGACCACGAGACCACCCAGTCCCCTCGAAAAGGAAAAAAAATTAAGCTGTCCACTTAACAGAAAATTTTCAAATTGTCAAACCTAACGGATATAATAGATACAGTGGGTATAGAAAAGAATCACCCCCTTCGAAACATTCCCTTTCCTTGCCTTACAGCCTTAAATGAAAACACACACAAAAAAATATTTCTTCCCAGCTTCACTCACTGAACGCAACCTACAACACCGAAGCGAAAGACATCACAGCCACAGCCCAGAAAAATTGTAAAAAATCAAAAACACGACATACTGGGATTAATAAAGGATTAATGTCAATATTTTGTTGAACCACCTTTTGCTTTAATGACAGCCGTGAGTCTCTTGGGATACTTCTCTATCAGCTTTGCACATCTAGATTGGGCAATATTTGCCCACTCTTCTTTACAGAACTGTTCAATTTTGGTCAAATTGAATGGTGAGCATTGGTGGACTGCTATCTTCAAACCTTTCAGTGGGATTTAGGTCTGGGCTCTGACTGGGCCACACAAGGACATTCACTTTGATCACCTGTCTGGGGTTTCACTTGATTGTACTTTAAATGCACCTGACTGTGGAAGGGACAACTTAGGGGAAGTCAGTTTTGTGGGCTAACCTACACAGTGGAAAAAATAAGAACACACCAAGCGACTCCACGAAAAGCAAAAGTCATGGGATGAAGACATGACTGATGTGGCAAACGGTCTGGGACCCTTACCCAGCCAGTGGAAGGTTTGGGGGGAAGAGAGCTTATTCAGGGCATCACCTCCTCCAGAGCGCTAGTTGGCAGCCCTCCTGGTTTGCATCGGTGCCTCGGACTCCCACAGAGCCCCTTGGGAATTGGAGTTTGGAAGTAGCCCTGCTGGGTTCCGTGGATGCCACCAGGGGGTGCTGCAAGAACTGGTGAGCCCTGTGTGGCAGCACTTCCACCACACCCAGAAGTGCTGCCGGAAGAAGGTCATTGGACACCCTTTAAGAGGGGCCAGCCGCCACTACTCAGGGAGGATAGCTGGAAGGAGAGAAAGGAGAAAGAAGGAAGAGAATCGTGCTGTGTTTGCTGTGCTTGTGACTTTGCTCTACACGTGGGAAACGGTTGAAGGTGTTTCCCATGAGGAAGAAGGAAAACAAAATAAAACTTGTGTCCCGTGTCTGTATGCGTCGGGGTTTGGGCGGCAGGAGCGCCCTCTAGCGGCCAAATTGACTATCCGGTACAACCAACCATGAAGACGTGGACAGAGTGTGGCAGAGCTGGAAATCTGTTAGAGCAGGCCGTCCATGAAAACTGAAGAACAGAGCATGAGAGGCCACCAAGAGAACTCTGAAGGAGTTAGAAGTTTTGTTGTCTGAGATTGGAGAGGCTGTGCAGGCAACATTTTCACGGGAGAGTGGCAAATAGAAAAAATATGCAGATCATCTCAGAAAAAAAATGTGTGGAAGACTAAAGTCAGCTGGAAGAAGGTTCTTTGGTCTGATGAGTGAAACATTGAGTATTGGACTTAACGCCGTGCTTGATGGTGAAGATGGTGTGCTTTGATGCAGCACGGTGTTCAAACATGGCGTTAAGTGGTGGAAGCATCAGGCTGTGGGGATGTTTATCTGCAGCAGGCCCTGGGTGGCTTGTGTGGGAAAAATGACTGCAGGAAATCAATCCTGTTGGAAAAGCCGATGGAGTCTGCAAGTCACCTGCACCTTGGGATAAGATTTGCTTTTCAGCAAGACAACGATCCCAAAAATAAAGCCAAATCTACACAGGAACAGCTTCAAAATAACAATATGAATGTCCTGCGGTGGCCGAGTCAGAGTCCACATCTCAATCCAAGTGAAAATGGGTGGTTGGATTTGAAGGAGGTGATTCACTCAGGACCACCGTGACACCTGACAGAGCTTACACAGGGCGGCAATGGCAGGGTGGAGCTCCGACGTACAGACTTGACTTGAGGCTTTCATGGGTGCCGTCTCCTGAATACTGACTTGAAGTGAACACTTACACGATCAGCTATTCTGTGGTTCATATTTGCAATTAATTTAGACCACTTTACAGGGATCTGTTTTCAGTTTGACATTAAAGAATCTTCTTCTGCTAATCAGTGTCAAGAAATATGAATAAAGGTAACACTTTAGTTTAGTTACTGCAAAAATGCATCTATTACTCATATACTCTTATGTAGCAAGACCTTAATAAAGGCTTCTTTTTGTGTTCCTAACACTTATGATAGATCAGTTGACAGGTTATTCACCTCTTTGCAGGGTGGCATATCGACATGACGGTAAAATGAATGTTCATATGAAGGATTCATGGGTGTTCTATGCAATATCAAGAGAAATGTGTCTCAGTTAAGCCACTTAAGACCACGCCAAAGAGAAGTTTTGCTAGTAGGTCACATTGCAGAGATGAATAAACACTTTGCTGTTGCTTTGAAAGTGTTATGAAGACCCTAAGAAGTGTATGTTAAGGTCTTGTTACATAAGAGTAAATTGATGCCTTTTTGCAGTGCCTAAACTAAAATGTTACCTAAATAAAGTCACTGGGATTCAATGTCTTCTTCCTCTTCTTCTTCTTACTTCTGTGTGGGGTCGATATTTGATAGGTTTCGGTATGATTTTTATAGTCTTTCCTGACGCCAGTGCCCTACTAACAACTAGTATTCTGGAGTATTCTGTGCAGTTCTAGTCTCCACGCTACAAAGAAAGACATAGCAGCGCTTGAAGCTGTGCAGAGGAGAGCAACCAAGTGCATCATGGGACTTCAGGGCATGTCCTACTGTGACAGACTCAGAGAATTAAACCTGTTTAGTTTCAAGCAGAGGAGGCTGATTGGGGACCTAATGCAGGTATTTAAAATCCTCCAAGGGATTGATAAAGTAGATCCAGTGACACTCTTTCAGCTTAACAGTGAAGCACATACTCAAGAACATGAGTGGAAATTAAAGGCAAGTGCATTGTTAGGTTATATCACAAACACTGTTGATTATAAGTCAAGGAACGTCATGCTTATACTATACTAGCAAAATACCCGCGCCTCGCATCAGTGAAGAACTACCTTAAAATTTTAATTAAGAAGAAAAGTAAACCTTTTTAAACTGAGGGAAAATATGCCAATAATTATTTGTTAAGGATCTCTTTGTATACCACATTGTGAGTTCGGCCCTCCGGTTGTAATATGACCAAGCTGTGCGCTGAGCTTACTCTTGAGCATACAACGTACAGTTGGCCATGTGAACAGTAATCTTGTCTGAAATCTCACAGCTTGGATTGCTGCTGTCATAATCGGTTTGAGTTTCATGGTTTGTTTCAATGACGTTAGCATTTGTAGAACTTGTGTTGAAGTGACATTCGGCATCTGTCAAGCGTTGTAAGCATACAACCGGTTTCATCGATAACTTCACATCCAGCTTTTGAGAGTCTAAACATTCATAAACATCAAAGTGTCCACTACTCAAATCGTCACCTGTCAATCTAAGATGTTTAAGAGGCATTGGCGGTTGTCCAAAGGTGTAAAATATTTGGCCATTTCAGTAACTTGAAAGTGACAATCGAACAATTCAGCGGCAGCCATCAACTCACATGCAGAACCATAGGTGAAGGGCTTAAGCATTTCACTTTTCTAGTGCTCCTGTGTAGTCTAATTATCTCCTGTACCGTCATCAGTCCACACCTTGAACCTGCCCCAGTCATTCAATACATAAGACACAATGTTCCTCCGGATATCAAGAGTGAGCCTGATATGGCCGTGCAATATGTAACAAAGAGAATGGAAAAGGCAGGTGGTATCTCCGGGCATGGAAACCACTCGGTAAGTGACAGTTCTTTGATCGATGGTGATCACCTCGATAGACATGTTAATGGGGGTACGGTTGGAACAATAATGAAAATAGGTACCTGAACAATATAAAGTAAGTCTAAAATACCTACACAATAACTACAGTATAATTGTAATAAATGAACAATAAAACAGCGGAGAAGCTGTGGATTAAATAAAAAGGCTGCAGTTATCAGCAGGGAGACGTGAATACCGTGGCGAAGCAAGGAAGGGAATGTAGAGACCGGAGCGACGGACGGCCTTATATAGGTAGGCAGCCAACAACGTGGGAGGCGTTGGGATGGGGGACCCAACGCCTCCTCACACGGTGACCGAGCTGCAGGCTATGGACGTATATATGTACGTAAGTAGGACTTAGTTAGCGTTGGGAACCCGTGTACCAAATTTCTTGATGATGGGCCCATAGGTAACAAAGACCATTGAAAAATTCAATATGGTGGCCAACATTGGCGTCATACTACCGAAATAAGTACATACATCGGTTTGGGTTAGCGCAGGGAAGCCGCCTACCAAATTTCGTGAAGATGGGGCCATAAATAAGAAAGTTTAACATGGCGGACGTTGTTTTTGACGGTTATGACCGTTACGTGTAGAATTTCGAAATGAAACCTGCTTAACTTTTGTAAGTAAGCTGTACGGAATGAGCCTGCCAAATTTCAGCCTTCTACCCGAGCGGGAAGTTGGAGAATTAGTGACGTTAGAAAGTTCAATATGGCGGCCAACAGTGGCATCATACCACTGAAATAGGTATGTACATCAGTTTCAGTTAGGGCAGGGAAACCACCTACCAAATTTCATGAAGATGGGGCCATAAATAAGAAAGTTCAACATGGCGAACGTTGTCGACCGTTGTGACCGTTACACGTAGAATTTCAAAATGAAACCTGATTAACTTTTGTAAGTAACCTGTAGGGAATGAGCCTGTCAAATTTCAGCCTTCTACCTACACGGGAAGTTGGAGAATTAGTGATAAGTGAGTCAGTGAGTGAGTGAGTCAGTGAGGGCTTTGCCTTTTATTAGTATAGATAATGCACTATTGAGACAACTTCTGGAGTATTGTGTGCAGTTCTGGTCAACACAGCACAAGAAGGACATAGGAGACCAACCAAGTGCATCATGGGACTTAAGGGCATATCCTACTGTGACAGACTCAGAGAGTTAAAACTGTTTAGTTTCAAGCAGAGGAGGCTGATTGGAGACCTAATGCAGGTATTTAAAATCCTCCAAGGCATTGATAAAGTAGATCCTGTGACATTCTTTCCACTTAAGGGTGAAGCACATACTTGAGGACATCAGTGGAAATTAAAGGGAAGTGCATTGTTATGTTATATCATAAAAACTGTAGAATATAAGCCAAGGAACGTCATGCTCACACTATATAATACATTAGTGAGACCACATCTGGTGTATTGTGTGCAATTCCGATCACCAAACTATAAAAAGATATAGAAGCTGTGCAGATGAGTGCAACCAAGTGCATCGTGAGACATAAGGACACGTCCTACTGTGACAGACTCAGATAATTAAACCTGTTTAGTCTGGGCAGAGGAGAATGTGTGGGCTCCTAATCCATGTCTTCAAAATCCTCAAATATGTTGATAAAGTAGTTCCAGCAACATTTGCTTAAGGTTGAAGCACATACTCGAGAACATCAGTGGAAATGAACCTCCTTAGCGTTACGTTATTTTCTCAATTAAACACATAAAAAGCGTTGCATTTTTTTACTTCAAATTTGACATTTTTATTAAATCTCATCTTTCTAGTGTAAAACATGCAAAACACTAAAAGTACAGTCAGAAGTGTAAAAAGCATAATCATAATAATAATAATAATAATCATAATAATGATGATGATGCTAATACCATATATACTGTCGGAATAGGTCTTTTGTGTGGTACATTGGGAAAACCGCTTATGTGTACAGTCATTTACCTGACTTTGTCTCAACAACAATTCTTTTGCTCACGTCATCATCAAGAAATAATTTCAAGTTAGTAAATGATTCTTGGTTGTCAACATTCACTTTTATTCCTGGTTGCCCCAAAAAAAAATCAAAATGAGGTGGCACTGGTTTATTTGAAGGAGCAGGGTCAACAGAGACCCAAACGCGAGCGTCACTTTCAGATACGTCAAGATCACTTTCCGTTTCGATTTCACTGCCTGACGGCAGATTTACCTCATCGTCACTGCTGATGAGGGGCTCCTCGACATCACCGCTCGTATTCCTGTCAAGAGCTTGCAACAACTGGACTGCTGAAAAAACGTTTTATTATGGGACGCCATTATAAAGCTAGAAGAAGACGTATCTGTAGTGTTGCCTGAGTAATGCTTGGGATTAACGCTGTTAGCACTTTTACAGCCCGAGTAATCCTCAGGTCTAACACTTACATGAGACATAACACTCAGGACTAACGCTTTTAGCACTGATTTCACATCCTGTGTGACACTTGGGTGTAATGCTAGAGAGGTTAAAGGGAAGTGGCTATAACAGATTTTCTTTGGCCAATGCAGAGCCTCCTACATGACCACCAACGAAAAGCAACCAAGTGCATCCCAGAAGTTAAGGACATGTCTTATTGTGGCAGATTCAGAGAATTAAGTCTGTTCAGTCTGAGCAGAGGAGACTGCGTGGGGACCTAATTGAAGTCTTCAAAATCCCCAATGGCACTGATAAAGGAGATCCAGCAACATTCTTTCAGCTTAAGGGTGAATCCCGTATTCGAGGACATCAGTGGAAATTTAAGACAGAAGCCAGGAGGCACTTCTTTACTCAAAGAGTTGGGGAACTCTGGAACAAACTACCAAGACATGGCTTTCTAATCTTTAAGAAGAATCTGAATGAGATATGGGGACAGCTTAGCTATTAGCTAAACAAACGAGTGACAAATGGACTGAATGGTCTACCCTCGTTTGTCAAATTTCTTAAGTTCTGATGTTCTAACCCTCCTCACTTAACTGAGCATGGGACAGGCTCAATAATAGAGGCTGTATTACTGTCATTTAACCTATAATAATAAAATGTGATCATGTTCAAGTGGGTGAATACTTTTTACACACAGGAGTGGCTTAGGGACAACTTTTCCAATGTCCTTGAGTTTACCAGATTTGAACCTAACTGAATACCTCTGCAGAGGCCTGAAAATTGCAGTCCACCAATGGCCTCCATCTAACCTGACAGAGCTTCAGAGCTTCAGCAGATAAGAAGGAGAGAACATTCCCAAATCCCGGCGTGTGAACCTTGTTGCATCAGACACCAAGAAGATGGAATTGAGACAAAAGGGGCTTCAGTTTAGTAGTGAGGATAGGGTCCTAATACTCGTGTCAATATTGTGAGACTTCTGAACCATTCTGAGACGATCACCAATTGGGAGACACGCAGAAGCAAGATTGCCTATTTGGAAACCCTCCCCAATAGGACAACCCACAAAAGGGCGACTGAGGGTTGCTTGTCCATTGCCGAGGCAACCTCATATTCGCAGTGCCACAGAAACAAGTACAAGCTGACCGCTGCCATGCTCAAAGCGCCGTTCACCCAGTGGGTGATGCAGGGAACATTCTAACTTGGCCTGTCCCCGACCCTGTCTGTTAGTTGCGTCTCTGTGTATAATAGAATTTTACATCCCACTACAATAAATAACCTTGCTGTTCCTATTTCGAGTAGAATAAAGCTTTGCTAAAATACGTTGACTCAGCCACGTCTTTGGGGTGCACGACACCAACTCACGTGCCACAATATGATGTATCAGCTTTTTATTTCTAATACATCTGGAAAATAATTCCTACCATCCTGTTTTTGCTTCGTCATTTTGAGGCAAAATAACAAAACGTGAAAAAAAATTGAAAGGGTCTGAATACTTTCTGAAGGCGCTTTAGATTTCTCACAGTTGGCGCTTAGATAACAGATATGTGATGTAAAGCCCAACACCTACAATGTATAAACTTTAAACAAGAACAGCAGTGCAATCGCAGGCTCTGACACATCATCCTCTTCCTCCTCTGTCTGGCATACAGCCGCTCCACATGCCGCCTCAAGCCGACAGAAGACGAATGGCAATCAGAGGGCCAGGTAAGCAAGTCTGTAGGAAGAAATCATAAAAGTAAACTCCGTTCAGACCCGAGTGACTCTGAACTTCTTTGGCTTTTCTTCCCGTAGGCGAACTTAGATATTTGCCAGCTGACAGATGATGAAGTGGCCTGACTTTATGTTTGTCAGATATCAGCAGAAACAGGCAGTGCACTAAAGTAGCAAGAAAAAGAGCAGACTGTGTGTGACTGGCGGCAAAGCCTGCTTAGGAGCTTCCAGGGTATCAGCCTACCATGACTTCGAGAAAGGGCAGCGCATCTGTAGCCATCCTCGCATCAGCAAGGACCCAAATTACTTCATGTTACAGCTAAAAGTGCCTCTGTTCCAGTTTTTGGCTTATATGCCATTTTGTTTTTGTTGGACTGTTCAAAATTAATTTGGGGAACGACTGGGTGGCCATGCTTATCAGGCTGTTGTTCACTTCACATTGTCTTCAGAGCTTGGTGTCATAATCAGATGGAAGATAAACAGAAGAACAAAAAGTATAGGAATTTGCTTGCCAGTTACAAATGTGGACAAATTTGTCGGTCCCCTTACAGCACATATGTGATGAAATGAGAAGCTGCTGTCCCCTGTTTACCCACATGCCTTTGATGTGACATTGAGTAAAGCAAAGCAAGTGTGATAAGTGTTGCTTATTCTACAAAGAAATTCTATAATGACCTGCACACATTGGTTGGGACCCCTAGAAAAGATCCTAAATAATTGGATTTGAGTGATTTTGTTCCAAAGTAGCTGTTTTCTTGAATTTATGTCACACACGTCTCCAATCGTGCATTCAGCTGATTTAGAAAATTAGAACACTCTAGATGAGAAAAGGCCATTCAGCCCAACAAAGCTCGCCAGTCCTATCCACTGATTTCTTCCAAAAAAACATCAAGTCGAGTTTTGAAAGTCCCTAACGTCTTCCTGTCTACCACACTACTTGGTAGCTTATTCCAAGTGTCTATCGTTCTTTGTGTAAAGAGCAATTTCAATGGAGACAAGTCGTCACTCTGCTGTTTGGTGTCATTGTGTGTCCCACAATGAAGATGGACCAGAAAAAGCAAAGGAATGAGTTGTCTGAGGAGATCAGAAAGAAAATGACAAACAAACATGTGAAAGGCAAAGGCTAGAAGACCATCATCTCCAAGCAGCTTGATGTTCCAGAGGACAACAGTCACACATATTATGAAGAGGTTTAAGGTCCATGGGACCCTCCAAGAGGAAAATGGACCTCAAAATGGGCAGGAGGATAGCGAGAATGGCAGACAAAAAGCCAAGGACAACTTCTAAAGACATATAAGCTGAACTCCAAGGTCAAGGTCCATCAGTATCTGATCACACCATCTGAGTGACAGTGGGCTCAACGGAAGAAGACCCAGGAGGACTTCACTGCTGAATAAAAAGTACAAAAAATCCAAAGTGGAATTTGCTAAAGTTGCCACAATGCTTCTGTGAGAATGTGATTTAAGAAGATGAGGCAAAACTGGAGCTTTTTGGTAAGTCACATCATCTCTATGTGACTTGAAAATGAAGCTTTCAAGGAAGAGAACACCAGACCTCCTGTGGAACATGGTGGAGACTCGGTTATGTTTTGGTGCTGCTTTGCTGCGTCATCTACAGGGTGCCTTGAGTCTCTGCAGGGAACAATGACATCTCAAGACTATCAAGACATTCTGGAACGAGTTGTGCTGGCCCAGTGTCAGTAAGCTCTGTCTCAGTCACAGGGCATGGACCCCCCAACAGGGTAAGGAGCCAAAACACACAACCTAAAGCACCTAAGAATGAGAACAAAGAACAAAACCCAGGAGGACTTCACCGTTGATAGAAAAACAGAAAAAAGCCAGGCTGGCATTTTCTAAATTACATATTGACAAGCCACATTCCTTCTGGAAGAATATCCTTTGGACTGATGAAACAAAACTGGAGCTTTTTGGCAAGTCACATCAGCTCTGTATCCACAGATGAAAACGTGAATCCTTTAACAAAAAGAACATCAAACTATGAAATATGGTGGAGGTTTGGTGATGTTTTGCCGCTGCCTCTGACTGTTGAGTCTGTGCAGGAAACAATAAAATCTCAAAACTATTAAGACATTCTGGAGTGAAACGTACTGCTCAGTGTCAGAAAGCTTTCAGTAGCAGATCATGGATTCTCCAACAGGCTAATGAACCAAATCTCACAGTTAAAAGCACCAAAGAATGGCTAAGAAGAAAACCTTGGACAATTCTGCCTTCTATGAGCCCTGATTTGAATTCCATCTCCGGGTGCTCCGGTTTCCCCCCACAGTCCAAAGACATTGGGTATCCTAAATTGTCCTTAGTGTGTGCTTTGGTGAGTGTGCCCTGCGGTGGGCTGGCGCCCTGCCCTGGGATTTGTTCCTGCCTTGTGCTCTGTGTTGGCTGGGATTGGCTCCAGCAGACCCCCGTGACCCTGTGTTAGGATATAGCAGGTTGGATAATGACTGACTGACTGACCGCTGTACTGTAAATGAGTGGACGCTAGAGGTCACCTTTGCCGCTTTTAACCCCAACAGACAAACGCAGGACACAGGTTGAAAACACCAAGAAGTAATTTATTTTCTTTTTTTTTTAAAATTGTGCTCTCCAAGCACCACAGCCACCAACAGACAATTAATTAGGCACAATAATATTCTCAACTAGCCAACCCGCGGCGTACCATACGCTGCATAATCAGGCCGGTTTTTTAATAATTTTTAAGCACAGGGAGAAAATTTAACATTTGCAAAATCGGTAATGTAATAAATCAGCAAGAAAAGCAACATTGTAACAATACACGGAACGAACCAACACACAATCGTCCGTGCGGCGTAGCGAGGTGGGAGGGGGGTGTGTACAAAATGCAGGAGCATCTAAGAAGACGCATGTTTGTTGCGGATGCGAGTTGCTGTATGTAGCGTGTAAAACACTTTGCTATGCTGCACACGGCCGTGTGTCATAACCGAAAACTCGTTTTTTAAAGACAGCTCACTTCATTGTGTTTTAACCTCAGTTGTAAAGGAACGTTTTAAGGATCCCATGGGATGCCCCTCGCTAACAGTTTTACACGCTGCATATGGAGATTCACCTCCGCGAGAAACACTTAATTAACCTGATTAACCTGACCTGCACTGCATGTGGCCTCTACGACAGACGAACATAAATGTCGTCGTATCCAATGGTCTTGGAGTTGGTGGGTGTGGCTCCTTCCTGTGTGCGCCATAGGTGTCTCACTTGTCGGCGGCTTAGTGAATCCACGCCCCTTCCGGCATGCTTTTCATGGTTGTCTTGCCTTAGTGAATTATATATATAGATTCTCTCCTCCACACCTCCCAGCAAGATTCGTCCACCTCTACCCAACTCTGGCTCTCTTGTTGGGTCTTCAGCCGTCCTTTATACTGTATAGTTCCTGACCCGGAAGTGCTTGGGTCAGACGAAGAATTCAGGTTTTTATCAGCCCGGAAGTACTTTTTGTCTTCCGTCGTTGTAATCCATTAGTACTTCCGGGCTACAAAGGAAGGATGACTCTCCAGGTCCTTTCACAGCTCCCTCCTGAAGGCACCCACGGCACCCAACAAGGCAGAGAAACCAAACTCCACATCCCAAGATGCCCTGTGGGAATCCTGGGCACCGCTGCATTCCAGGGGAGCTGCCATCTAGCGTTTTGGGGGAGGCAGTGTCCTCAAATAGCTGCCTTCCCCCATCCTTCCATCTCCTGGGCATCCCGACTGGGCTGAGCTGCCGGCCATCTCTCGCACTGCAAAAAATGTCGACACTACTTGAAAGATCTGAGCACATTCTCTGACTTTGTCGAGATTGCTGCTGAAATTCAAGAGGAGACACTTGTGAGGCGATTTTGTCTCAGGAGAAAAATCTGAGGAGCTTGAGACCGAAGTGCACGTCTTCATTTGATTTCATTCTGATCTCGTTGTTGTCTAGGAGACACCAAAAAGATATTAAGGAGATCTCCTTTTTGATTTTTCATTCCTATGGGAAATTACAATGATAACGGGTTACAGTATATGAGACTAGACACACCCAGCTTGGCTTCCGTCAGCCATATTGAATCTACACATCCCTTCAACAGAACCTTTCCAGCAATGTGAAGTTGGCTAGAAGGGCTCGCCAAGCAGCACACCACACCTCGATCAAAAGAAATTCCAGAAGACCTGAGAGAGAAAGTTACTGAAATATATTAGTTGGGAAAGGAATACAAGACATCTTTTAAACTCTGGGACTTGTGTAAACCATTGTGACAGCCTTCATCTTCAAACAGCAAAAACTTGGAATGGTGGTAAACAGTGTTACCTCTAAGGAGTGGCCTGATGTGTGCAAATTTTATTTTGTTGGAGAAACAAGTTCTTTAATCCAGCAACTTTTGAGAATCAGTATTAATATTATAAGAGATAGGGACGCAATGTCAGAAATGACAAAAGTGTGGCCAACTAACTAACTAACTAACTACCTAACTAAATAAGTATTAATGCATTTTTGTATAGAGTCCTAAAAAACAACACTGTTAGGGACGGCCAGCAGTTCATCCCGGCTAGGACGCCCCAGTAACGGAAAGGATGAGGGGGTGCAGCTTATCAGGGATGACAGATGGCAGCTTCCCTGGACTGCAGTGGTGCCCCAGATGCCCGCAGTGCACTATGGGACTTGGAGTTTGACAACACATCCCTGCTGGGTACTGTGGGTGCCACCAGGAGACGCTGCAGGGAGACTGGGGTGTCCCTACTTTGTACACAGATGTACTTCCGGGCTGAAAAAAATGATTATATTTTTATATAATGTACATTAAAGAACCATCAACAAGAAAACAAATCAAATTAAGAGTATTTTGAACAATTATTATAAAAGGTGGCACGGTGGCGCAGTGGTAGCGCTGCTGCCTCGCAGTTAGGAGACCCGGGTTTGCTTCCCGGGTCCTCCCTGCGTGGAGTTTGCATGTTCTCCCCGTGTCTGCGTGGCTTTCCTCCCACAGTCCAAAGACATGCAGGTTAGGTGCATTGGCGATTCTAAACTGGAAATAGCTCAAATGTTGATAGAAATCTACGTTTTGTACCTAATACTTGTATGCAAAAGTTGTCTGACCTAAGTGAAAGTGTATTCAAGTTTACATACACACCCCCCCCCACACACAGACATAATTCCAAAACTGGTATTTTCGGACTCAGGGAGGTCTAAACCTTCGAGATTCATCAAAATCTTAAAATCAAATTTTTGACCGATTACAATACTTATCCTATGAGAAAGTAAATCGGACTCAGGGAGGTCTAAACCGTCGAGATTCATCAAAATCTCAAAATCAAATTTTTGGACAGTTACAATACTTACCCTACGAGAAAGTAAATCAGACTCAGAGAGGGTCAAATTTTTGGACGATTACAATATTTTCCCTATACTTCATATATGAGAAAGTAAAAAATGCAAGGCTAAATTATAAAAACTGTTGAATAAAAGTCAAGAGACGTGATGCTCAGACTATATAATGCACTGGTGAGACCACATCTGGAGTGTCGTGTGCAGTTCTGGTCACCACAGCACAAGAAAGACATAACAGCACTTGAAGCTGTGCAGAGGAGAGCAACCAAGTGCATCATGGGACTTGAGGACATGTCCTACTGTGACAAACTTTGAGAATTAAACCTGTTTAGTCTCAAGCAGAGGAGGCAGCATGGGGACCTCATCCAGGTATTTAAAATCCTCAAAGGAATTGATAAAGTGCATCCATCTGAATAATTTTGGCTTAATGGTGAATCGCGTACTCAAGAACATTAATAGAATTAAGGAGATGTACATTAGGGCTGTAGCCAGTGTCACAAAAGCCACGATGAGACAAAGCAAGGTTTGGGGCAGCCACCTGTATAATTTGGTTTCCTGGCTGCAAAGCGTTCTTTACAGATGATAGCACTGCTGTGCACAAAACCAAGTCCAATACAGAACTGAGGGCATTAGGGAAAGGGAGGAGGTTTTAAAGGGGAAGACAGGAAGTGAGATCATAGGGGTCGGGCTCATTGAGGTCCTCAGCCATTGGTTCGAGCCCGGACGTGACATCACAGGAGCCGGAGCCGGCAAGGTCTCCTTCGATAGGCTCGGTCCCGGAAGTGATGTCAGAAGAGCCAGGCAGAATCTCCCGGGAATGGCCTGCAGGCAAGGAAGAAAAAGAGTCAGTGCACTCTGCCACATCCTGGTATGTCTCAGAACTGTCCTTACCCGAGCCCTTTAGCTGCCTCCCATGCGCACGTGTGTGACACCAGGAAGCGCTTCTTTATATAAAGAGTTCTGGAAATCTGGAGCAAGTTACCAAGACATGGAGTTGCAGCCGAAACTTTGACAACCTTTAAGAAGAATCAGGAGGAGACCTTTGGGACAGCTTAGCTATTGGCTAAACAAATGGCTTGATGGACTGAATGGTCTCCTCTCATTTATCAAATTTCTTTTATTTCTAAAGGAGGCATAACCACATATTAAGTTTAGGGGTTCATTACTTTTTCACATGGGTGTTACAGGTGTTGGTGAACTTGTTACTTTCAATTAATGAAATGATCGTTTAAAAATGCCTATTGTGTGTTCTCAGAATGTCATTTGTATTACACCGAGTTTATATGGAGATCAGAAGGTGTTTTAAATGACCAGAAAGAGGGGAAAATCAGGAAGGGGAAAATACTTTTTACCATGGAATTATAGGTAAGGTTATTCCCATACTGAAAAAAATGCCAGATGATTTGACAGTATTATTTGCCAACTTGCTGGGAATGAGAACCTTTGTTTCAAGCTCCTCACCAGAACATGCGTATGCAAAATGACAAGAGACCAAAAATAAACATATATATATTTTACCTTAAGAAAATATCACTTTTTTTTTTCCAAGGATATGCATCACAAATAAATGTCAACAAAATCCATTTTAAAAGAGCAACACACGGTCTCTAATAAAAGGCATATTTTTTTGACCTTTTAGTGTACCAGTTCTGATGCCAGCCAAGCTTAACAAGAATTAGCAGCTGGAATGCTGGCAGGACAGTCTGGAGGGGCCATCTTCAGCCTACCCTTAAAAAGGTGCTGGAAAAACATCACAAAAACCCCTCCTTGTGTGCATTTGCGCTATGAAATGTCACTGCTGCCACTGCAGACCTGCTGTATATTTTTTCATTTTCCATTATTTATTTCAACTCTCATGTTTTCTGAAGTTTTATAAATCTCTGTATATATAAAATCCAGCATCTGTCTGTCTGTATGTTTGTCCGCTTTTCACGAGAGAACTACTTGACGGATTCAGATCTGTTTTTTTTTTTTTTTTTAATTTGCTTGAACATTCCATTGATTTTGCGACTTCGCTCATCGCTCATAGTTCTCTCATAGTTCACTTGCAGTACCGATTTATTTGTGCAAATCTGAGAGACACGCAGCGGCCCGAGGGGTGGGGGCCTCCTCACTCACGCGCCAACCTTGGTGCTTTCCTTACCTCCACTAGCAAGCAAACGAGTGCATACAGACAGAGTGATATATTCACGCTAATCCGAGACAGAGGAAGCAGGGAGAGAGGAGGGGGAAGCATGACGTCAGGAGTCAGGGGCCGGGCAGGGCCCGCTTCATTGTCCTGTTTCACTACTACGCGGGCAGAGCCGTGGTTAATGGCTTTTCTCTATATATATAAAATCCAACATCTGTCTGTCTGTATGTCTGTCCCCTTATTATAAGAGAACTACTTAGCAGATTTAGATTGGTTTTATTTCTATAATTTGCATGATCATTCCGGTTGATTTTGTGACTACTCTCATTGCATTATGTATCATAGTTCACTTGCGGTACCGATTTATTTGCTCGAATCCAAGAGACACACAGCTGGCCGAGGGGAGGTGGGCGGGGCCTTCCTAAATCACACCCCACCCTCGGGGCATTCCTTACCTCCACTTAGCTAGTGAATAAAAGAGCTGCTTAACGGATTCAGATCATTTTTTTTCTATAATTTCCTTAACCAATCCTCTTGATTTTTGTGACTCATTGCGCTATGTGTCATAGTTCACTTGCGGTACCGATTTATTTGCTCGAATCCGAGAGACACACAGCAGGCCGAAGGGAGGGGGCGGGGCCTTCCTCAATCATGCTCCACCCTCAGGGCATTCCTTACCTCCACTTAGCTAGCGAATAAGAGAACTACTTAACGGATTCAGATAATTTTATTTGTATAATTTCCTTAACCAATCCGCTTGATTTTTGTGACTCAGTGCGCTATGAGTTATAGTTCGCTTGCAGGAGCGACATAATCTGTTAATCCGAGACAGAGGCCGCGGGCCGAGGTGAGGGGGAAGCGTGACATCAGGAGTCAGGGGCCGGGTAGGGCCCTCCTCACTGTCCTGTTTCACTACTACGCAGACAGAACCGCGGAGGATGGCTTTTCTCTATATATATAAAATCCAACATCTGTCTGTCTGTCTGTCTGTCCGCTTATTATGAGAGTACTACTTAACGGATTTAGATTGGGTTTTATTTCTATAATTTGCTTAAACATTCCAATTGATTTTGTGACTTGTCTCATTACGTTATGTATCATAGTTCACTTGCGGTACCGATTTATTTGCTCGAATCCGAGAGACACACAGCAGGCCGAAGGGAGGGGGCGGGGCCTTCCTCAATCATGCTCCACCCTCAGGGCATTCCTTACCTCCACTTAGCTAGCGAATGAGAGAACTACTTAACGGATTCAGATCGAGTTTTTTATCGCTTGATTTTGTGACTCATCGCACTCTGTCATAGTTCGCTTGCAGGAGTGACATATTCACGCTAATCCGAGACAGAGGCCGCGGGCCGAGGTGAGAGGGAAGCGTGACATCAGGAGTCAGGGGCCGGGTAGGGCCCTCCTCACTGTCCTGTTTTACTACTACGAGGGTGGAGCCATGGGGGACGGCTAGTTTATGATTAAAAAAAGCCCAAATTAGCATAAGCTGCCCTAGTTCAGAGCTTTCATAAGACATGTACCGATTCACTTCTTGAGATAGACGTACATAACAAACAAGCATAGTTGCGTCAGATATCTGAAACATTAAAATGTGTGCTTTAATTTAATTGTTTAAAGTTGCAATTTTCTCACTTGTCATAGACATGTCCTTTTTCACACTCTGATTTAGGTCCACGGGGGCTAGATCTCTAGAAAAGAATCAAAAGTCAAAAATAACATATTTGTAATTACTGACCTTGATGCTTCTATTAGAAGTTTCTCATTCGTAACTTCCTTGGAGTAGTGCTTAGACAGTTATGACCATCATTAAAGAATCAAATATCAAAAAATATGGTCATATTCATAGTCAGCAACCTGAAAACCACATAAAATGATTCTCTACATGTCTCTGTTATCAATCGAAGTTTTGTGGAAAGGAGCAATTTGACTGTTTGTTCCCATTTGGGATCATTTTTGCTGAAGACACCAATCGGTTTGCTCTTTGATCATGAGGTTATCATTTTCTGCACAAAATATGGTCCAAAAGAGGCCCATAAAATGAGGATTTGTTTGTGTCCAGAGGACCAAAATAGAGGGAACCTCAAAAAAGCTCAATGTCTGTCATAACTAGATGTCAAGATGAGGAGTTCTGGTGTCACCTTCAGCTCAGGATTGCTTACCACCCAAGTGCTTTTTCAGAGGAATAAAGAGATGGAAATTTATTAATGTGAGTCCTGGGCTGTGAGGTGGAGTATCCAGCACCTTTCATGTAAAGTGCCAAAGTAACTGACAAGTGGTGTTCATTATGACTAATCATAGGCACTTTCTCAAATGCAATGCTACTCTTTTAAACCTTGTTTCATGATGTCCTGCCGTCTTGAAACCCCTGGGACCTGAATTGGATAATCAGATTTCATTTCCATTTATTTCCTTAGCAGACTCTTTTACCAAAGTAACTTACAAGAGAGTTCAACATAACCAAGTCACATCAGTCTGGGGACTGTTTGGTAACGAGTGATACAGGAATACAAGGGTTAAAAGATTAAAAAAAACAAATCCCATTGCTTCTTGAACAGGATTTCAGGATTAAAATTTGTTTTTCAACATAGAGGTTGATTTGGAGTCACATAATTGGATGTTTTCAAGAGCAGTTAATGAATGTTAATGAGCAGACAAACTTAAAAAAGTGGCTACTCGGGATGGACATATATGTACTGTATGTGTCTATGTATTGTAAAGAAAGCACAAATAACCAAGTTTAAGAGTTGGGGAATCCATCCCCATATACTGTAGAAATGGCTGTTTCAAATGACGGTCAGACATGACAGTTCAAGTACAGACAATGATACATTGGCAGGCGGACATTTTATGGAGGTTAGGATGGAAATGGAAGGGGAATGCTGGGAAGGGAGTCACTGAGGAACATGGGATGCAGTCACGGCATCATTAGGAGAACCGAGGGAAGGGAGGAACCCAGAAGTGGCTCTGCCTGCTGGCTAGGGTTTTTGGGTCCTATTCACGGTGGTGATTTCTCGTCTTTCCTTTCGAAACAAAGAGAGAGTGGTTAGTACACAGCCGTCGTCCCCTGGCTTGCGATTTCGCATTGCTTGTCAGGTCCTTCAGCTGCTCCCTAAATGCTTGTGTGTGACAGTATATTATTCATAGACTTTATGTACAATTATATGCACATATTCTATTTATTGTAAGTTTCTACTTGCCCCTATTTAATTTTCAATTAGCCACTCTCTATCCATTTATCATTAGTCATAAGTCAATTACAATTATTCATATATTCATTATTTGTTTATAATTAGCCATTCCCCTTCCATTCAATTATCATTAGCCACACCCTTCCTTTAAATCATTAACAACTCCCCTTTTATCTGCCTATCATCAATAATTAGCCACTCCTTTTATACCTTTGTACTGTAATTCTGTTTAACATTGCTTTTACAGCTATATTATAATCTATATACAGTACCTACAGTATCTACATTAAATCATACTGTGCCTACTCAGATGATTAAGTGGCCCCTGGCCAATAATGGCTCAAGAGTAATGAAAAGATTTGCTAAATCAGGCATGTTTGTTAATTTTAGTTCTGACATTTTCAATGGGTCTGTGACAGCCCTCCTTCTTATATTAGTATGTTACATATGTGGATACAACAAGCTAGGTCTGTTTATTCCAAGTGTTAATGCCTTTAAATACAAACCTGCGACACAACTGGATGGGTCTGACCACATCTGACTACCACCTACAAGCCTGTTATCAGACGGCAGCAGCTCTCGATATCTTGATAGATAGATAGATAGATAGATAGATAGATAGATAGATAGATAGATAGATAGATGTGAACGGTGCTATATTATAGATAGATAGATAGATAGATAGATAGATAGATGTGAAAGGTGCTATATTATAGATAGATAGATAGATAGATAGATAGATAGATAGATAGATAGATAGATAGATAGATAGATAGATAGATAGATAGATAGATAGATAGATAGATTGGTCTCCAAGCTACAAAAAGGACATAGCAGCACTAGAAAAGGTCCAGAGACGAGTGACTAGGCTGATTCCAGGTCTACAGGGGTTGAATTATGAGGAAAGATTACAAGAGCTGAGGCTTTACAGTTTAAGAAAAAGAAGATTAAGAGGTGACATGATTGAAGTGTTTAACATTATGAAGGGAATTAGTGCAGTGGATCGAGACTTGTGTTTTAAAATGAGTTCATCAAGAACACGGGGACACAGTTGGAAACTTGTTAAGGGTAAATTTTGCACAAAAATTAGGAAGTTTTTCTTTACACAGAGAACGATAGACACTTGGAATAAGCGACCAAGTAGTGTGGTAGACAGTAAGACTTGAGGGACTTTCAAAACTCGACTTGATGTTTTCTTGGAGGAAACAAGTGGATAGGACTGGCGAGCTTTGTTGGGCTGAATGGCCTGTTCTCATCTGGAATGTTCTAATGTTCTAATGTTCTAATTTAGGTAGAAAGACAGACAGACAGATAGACAGATAGATAGATAGATAGATAGATAGATAGATAGATAGATAGATAGATAGATAGATAGATAGATCATAAGTACAGACAAACTCAATACGCTTAAGCTAATAACACACAAACAATTATAAGCGTCCATGACCAGTGACTGTGGGGCATCTGTTGGTGAAGAAAGATTCATGGATCTTGATTTTGCTGACGATGCTGTGATCTTTGCAGAGTCAATGGGCATTGGTTTTGAAGCGGAGGCAGGATCTCTGCGTTTTTCCCAGTTGATTCTGGGGTCTTTCAGGAGTGTGTTCTTTCTCCTATTCTGTTCAATGCTTGCATAGACTGGGTGCTGGGGTCCAGCGGCTGAGGGGCATCTGTTGGTGAAGAAAGATTCACTGATCTTGACTTTGCTGACGATGCTGTGATCTTCATGGTGTCAATGAGGGTTCTGATCGGGGGTCTCGAGAGAATAAGTGAGGAGTCTGAGTGTCTGGGCTTATGAGGGTCCTGATAAAAACCAAAGAGCCAGGCCTTTAATGACCTCTTGGGCGCGGCCATCAGCAGTGTGTCTGTCTGCAGAGAGAGTGTTGACCTCGTCAAGATGGTTTACTTACCTCGGCAGTGACATTCATGTCTCTGGGGACTCTTCGTATGAAATCACTAGATAGATAGATAGATAGATAGATAGATAGATAGATAGATAGATAGATAGATAGATAGATAGATAGATAGATAGATAGATAGATAGATAGATAGATAGATAGATACTTTATTAATCCCAAGGGGAAATTCCCATACTCCAGCAGCAGCATACTGATAAAAACCAATATTAAATTAAAGAGTGATAACAACGCAGATAGAAACAGTGATAACAATAACAGACAACAGACAGAGTGAATCTCCCAGTACCTTTACTAATACAGTATATATAGAGTATGCATATTTTATATTACCATTTCCCCAAACTTGCTGTGTCCTTTTTGTACAATGTATGCATAACATAAACAGGAACCATTATTTGGGGAGTGTGTGTTGCAGGCTCCCACCCAGGGTGCAATTGTGTGAATTTATTTTCTGTCTTCTGTAAAACACAGATTTGGTGAGCTTTGGGGTAGGATGGGCTTTGCGGAGCACTGTTCAATTTTTGACTTAAAATAAATTTTTCTAAACACTAACAAGCAATTAATATTATTATTTTTTATGTTTGTCAACTTTTCCGTCTGTTTTTAGAAGAGGATCGGAAATAGGAGCAGCCCTGGAAAGCATGCAGGATTTTGAGCTACAGGGAGATTCACTCGAAAGAGGCCCTGAATATTCTGTAATAACTCTCGCTAGGACGAAGCAATCAGAGTGAAACAACGTCACCAATTTGATTAATTAGGCGATGTCAGAATCAACTAGATGATCGTGAATTAACGGAAGGTTACTAACAGCAAGATGGAGAAACATGTCACACATCGGCAAGGATCATGACAGAAATTGAGTCCTCTTTTGGCAACATGATACTTTCAAAGGTGCTTTGGCCAGATCTGACACCACCAGGCTTCTTCCTGTGGGGTCTGCTCAAAGGGAAAAGTCTATCAGAACAAGCCTCGCAACTGTGGAAGATTTGAAGGAAAACATTCAATCTGAAATTGCTGCTATTCCCCCCAAGATGCTTGCTGATACATTCAGGAACATGGAGCACCGCATCGAAATGAAAACCACTTCCAGCGTCGCATGTAATGCAATCGATTACACAAACGTCAAGGTATAGAGCGTATTGTGTTGGTTCAGATTGCTTCATCCTGATGGGAGAGAATATTTGGGGTCTTTTTCGAGTGAATCTCCCTTATTAGTTATTAATTGTATAAAGACACGCAGTCTTCCTGTGATGGACGCAGGCATTCATTTAGCACACATTGACTTAAATGACCTGATCATTTCAGTTCAAAATAAGTGGTCGAAATCTGCACAGGCAAAATAAGGAGAATGTATTCACTTGTTTGTATAAAACGCACAAAGGCATGTTAAACTCCTTTATGAAGTGAACAAAGCCCATTGAGAATCCCTGGATTGACACACCAAAGGCAGACACTAGGAAATAAGAGCCTGAGTAATGAAGAGAGGAGTCAAATTTAAAAGCAAGTAACGCATACCTGCAGCCGTGGGGTCCCCACAAGCGATTTTGAGGACCCCTGCACTCAATCGCAGTTCCGTAAACATGAATAACAAAGGCTCGTCTGTTTTAACTCATCACAAATAAGGAAAAGATTTTTTTTTTCCCTCCCTTTCGTGAAGCATGCAGCGCCTCTTTTCGTCTCTTCAAAGGACACTAGCTGTCGTTTTGATATTCCTGGCACCATCCTGGGTTTGTTGAAAGATGTTAGCAAAATTACAGGCCTCATTTCACCCTCATCTGGGTACATCGGGAAAGCCCTTCTCTTCTGGAGAGACTGAACACTCCCCGTGAATGAGCGCCAGAGATGTCGGCAGATTAGACAGGGGCAAGTAACAGAGTGGCTGAGTGAGGTCACCAATGACTGGTGTAGTCCAAATATGGGTTCTGGTGGCAAAGTGAATTGTTATGAGTACAGGTACATCTGTCAGCTACTTCCGGGGAAAGTCAGAAAACTGGAACACCAGGATGAAGTGATTAGGAGACTGATGTCAAGCTGTATTGGCTTCTGCAGGTGTGTTCATCGTTTTTGAGAAGTTGAGTGGGTTTGTCAGGTCTTACCCTTGACTTACATCTATCCACTCAACCAACAGATGTTTGACATTCACTCCAGACTCCTTTCCGCTCAGTTGGCTCTGAATATTTAGGCCATTGAGCCCAACAAATCTTGCCAGTCCTATCCGCTTATTTTTTTTCCAAAATAACATCAAGTTGAGTTTTGAACGTCCCTAAAGTCCTACTGTCTGCCACACTACTTGGTCGCTTATTCCATGTGATTGTAGGTTCTCTGTGTAAAGAGAAACTTTGTGAGATATTTACACTCAACAAGTTTCCAACTGTGTTCCCATTGTGGCAAGTGGTTGGGGCTACTGCCCAGCCGGGACGCCCAGGAGGACAGCTTAAGCCAACCTAAGACCACGTGAGGGCAACCACCCTGGTACGTTTGGGGGCTTTGAAGCTCAACCCTGTAGGGGCCTGTGGTCACCACCAGGGGGCACCCAAATGCCTTCTGCCACACCCGGAAGTGCTGGGGGGCAGAGAAATTGGGGACACCTGGAGTGCTTCCGGTTTCACTGCCGGCACTTCTGCCACACTGGGGAGTGCCGGCGGAAGATTGTCAGGAGGCACCTGGGGCACATCCGGGTGACTATAAAAGGGGCTGTCTCCCTCCATTCATTGGCTTGAGTCGGGTGGAAGACGGACGAGGTCTGGAGGAGAGACAAGGAGGCGGCCTGAAGAAAGAGGTGATGTGGTATTGGCCTGGACTTTGGGGGAGTTTGGGGTTTGTGGTGCACTTTAATTGTAAATAGGGACTGTGAATAAACGTGTGGTGGTGCTTAAAACTGCCTCTCTGTGTCCGGAGCAAGTTCCACACCATGTTCTTGATGAATTCATTTTAAAGTCATGGTCTTGATCACCTGGACTAATTCCCTTTCTAATTCCCATCATAATTTTAAACACTTCAGTCAGGTCTCCTCTTCATCTTCTTTTACTTAAACTCTAAAGGCTCAGCTCTTTTAATCTTTCCTCATAACTCATCCCCTGTAGCCCTGCAATCAGCCTAGTCGCTCTTCTCTGGACCTTTTCTAGTGCTGCTATGTCCTTTTTGATAGCCTGAGGACCCAAACTGCACCCAGGACTCCAGATGAGGCCTCACCAGTGTTGTCATAAAGTTGGAGCAGAACCTCCTTGGGCTTGTGCCCCAACACTAAAAGTTACGTAATGTGACATCAGCTTTAGAATATTAGATCAATCTAGATGAGAACAATAACAAAGGTTGCCAGTCCTGTCCACATAAT
Organism: Polypterus senegalus; assembly: GCF_016835505.1. Classification (NCBI taxonomy): domain Eukaryota; kingdom Metazoa; phylum Chordata; class Cladistia; order Polypteriformes; family Polypteridae; genus Polypterus; species Polypterus senegalus. The sequence goes on along the minus strand of NC_053154.1, from coordinate 11,592,311 downwards.
TCCTCCAGAATAACATCAAGTTCAGTTCTGAAAGTCCCTAATGTCTACCATGCTACTTGGACGCTTATTGCATGGGATTATTTGTTCTTTGTGTTAAGAAAAACTTTGTGTGAAATATATTCTTAACAAGTTTCCAACTGAAAAGGCTCAGCTCTTTAATCTTGTAATGATTTTTTCCGCTACACTTTACTAAGTTTAATTGAAGATTGCAGGACAACCTAAACTTGCCTTTAACCCCTTCCCACAGCGGCGAAAGGTGATTTATAATAATAAAAACAATATTAAAAAACCCACACAGAGAAAAAAAGTGCAAAAACAAAAAACTATAATTAATACACTTTTACAACACCCTCTGAGGAACTTTCCCCCTCCGTCCTTTTGATTTAGTGTTTTTCTCGTTTTACTATTTCTCCATAGTCCAGTTCATCAGACATGCCAATCCCAGAATAAAAAAAATTTACCGCTCACACTGTTTTCGATCCTTTTCCTGGTATCCTCAGTGTATCCTGAATCTTCGAGGTGGCAACCGCAGACTGCAGTTGACTTGTGGTGCTCCCCGAAAACAAATCTTTTTCCTGGACCTAGAATGGTCATGTCCTTTACTCCTTCGCCATAAAACTCGGGCTGTCTTTTCTTTTTCTTCCTCCTGCCTTTTCCCGCCTCTATTTAAATAGTGTGTCTGTTTCCATGGCAATCCCAGAAAGTGTAAATAACAGCCCTGTACCCCCCAAAAGGTCTTCTCTATCTAACCCACCTATCTTATCTTCCGTATATTTTTTTTTTTTTTGACAACGGGATTTTACATAGGAAAAAGAAGAAAAGAAAAAGATATACTTTTTTATGTGGCAATGCTACAATCTTACCTCATATCTCATCCCCTGTAGTCCTGAATCAGCCTAGTTGCTTTTCTCTGGACCTTTTCTTGTGCTGTTATGTCCTTTTTGTAGCCTGGAGACCAAACCTGCACCCAGGACTCCAGATGAGGCCTCACCAGTGTGTTATAAAGCTTGAGCAGAACCTCCTAACCGACTATGCTTAGGATGGGTGAATGGAATGAATGGGCCATTGTCATGACTGATTGTCATGTTCAGTTATGGTGGGCACTATGACAAGTGAGGTGTGGCTCCCCACAATGCTTGTCAATAGAAGGATTGAACTTTTAAGTAATGTTAAGTATTTGTAATGTATTTGTTTGGTGTCCACTGTGACACGTGCTGGCAAATGAGGCTCCACAGCGTCCTAGGCTGGGTAGAATGATCTCAACAATGAATGCATGGACAGACATGAGAGTCTTTTAGAGCTTAAAGGATTGAGTTTTCCAAAGTCAGAAGTTACACATCCCTGTTTTCATCCATGACATAACATGTTATCTGGTCCTTGCCATGCTATTAAGTAGTCTTTCAGCCATCAAGCTTTAATTAAATCCCAGACAGAGGGATCAGGACCTTCATTCTACAAAACAAAGACTCACCATCTTTCTTGGGTAACAGAGGTTTACACTCTGCACTTGTCAGGTCGGCTTCAGGAATGAATTATGTCGTCCTTCTTTGTATAAGTGGCCGGTCCCAGTGTCCAGCTTGCAGCTTTGTGTGCCAAACGTCACAGGGCTGTCATTCTATTGTCATCCATGTCCTTGTTTCTTCCTAGTGGACGTGTAGTCCGTGAAACAGCGGTGCAGCAGCCACAGGCAGCCTGATCTGCTGTCAGACTCACACAGTTATCCATTTACTGTTTGTCAGAGATAACGGAGGTTGCTCTCATCCACTTCCACAGCCAGGCTGAAATGACACCCCCGGCACATTGTGTGCCTCCCCTTGTTGTGCCAGGCAGCATGGCCATACAGGTCTTAAATGTTACTTCATTTATGCCTGCCAGACTGTACCTCTTAGATGTTACACTTTTCATTTTTTACTTTTTTTTGTTTTATTGCTGGGCGGCACAGTGGCGCAGTGGTAGCGCTGCTGCCTCGCAGTTAGGAGTCCCAGGTTTGCTTCCCGGGTCCTCCCTGCGTGGATCTTGCGTGTTCTCTCCATGTCTGCGTGGGTTTCCTCCAGGCGCTCTGGTTTCCTCCCACAGTCCAAAGTCATGCAGGTTAGGTGGATTGGCAATTCCAAATTAGCCCTAATGTGTGTTTGTGTGTGTCCTGCGGTGGGTTGGCACCCTGCCCAGGACTGGTTCCTGCCTTAATCCCTGGGATTGGCTCAAGAAGACCCCTGTGTTTGGATTCAGCGGGTTGGAAAATGGATGGATGGATGTTTTATTGCTATTTCCATCAATCCATTTTCTGAGTCTACATATATTTTGGTAGGGTACATTTTGAGCAGATGGCACAAAGTCTAAGGGGGATGGACTGGGATAAGCTTTTAAATGCAGACACAGTCCAGGAGAAGTGGAAAAGGTTTAAAAACATTTTACATGTAATTACGGGACAGGTACGTACCTAAATTTGGAATTAGTAGAAAATTGAAAATAAAAACTCTCTAGTGGGTAAGTAACGAGATAAAAAAGAAGCTGCAAAGGAAAAAAATTCAGACATGAGCGTCAGTAGGCTTTGCACCCTTGGAACCAAGTTACCCGAACTAATCTCTAACATTTTAGTAATTATTTACCACTCTGATGCTGATCTTTCTGATCATAAAACAGGTCATTACGATAGCAATTGATAAAAAGAATGCTTAATTAATTGCAGAATTACGGTATTGGAGGGTTCCTCTAGAATGCCTCATTCCCTCGCACGATCTGGCTCAAAAACTAATCAGCACATCGTCATCTCATAACAGGCTTACGTTTCGAGTTTGGTATTTTTCCGTCCATCCGTTTTAGCTGTAGACCGTCCTGAAGAAACTGTGACACACACACACATACATGCAGACATACATACAGACAGACGCACACCCACCATCGAGATATCGATGTTTTCAATATCAGGAGACTCTAAAACACTTGAGTGTTGCATACTCCCGATTCCATGCTCAAATCGTGATGTATAAAACCTAAACTTGGTGTAAAGCCACACACATTTTCACGCTAGCTAAAACCCTGGCGTATGCAAGTTCTCCGCTCGGCTTTGCAAACTGGCGACACCCAGCGTCAAAGCAGTGCTACTGTTCCAGTGTGGTTTCCCTTTCTTTTTTAGATCCACATCCCTGACGCGGCTTTATCATATACACTGAAATTAACCACATATTGCTTATTAGTTTAAGGCAACTGATTGTAACAATATAATGGTCCACAGAATGGTCAAACTATTCTAAATACCATAGCTGCTTTAGCGTTGTTCCCCTTAATGCACCACTCAGACTATTTATCCCACTGTATCTGAGTGTGCAATCTAATCAGAAAGAGAATTATCTTGATACGGCATCAAGCACACGCCGCCTCAGCCATGCTGTTTATTGAAGTGCTCTCATATAACAAACGCTTCAGAGTCTTTCCTGTACGGACCCCGCGGTTCAGAAACTGTTTCATCCCAAGAACTCTAAACGCACTCAATCAGTCCATCAAGTGCTCCTTGTAGAACTGTTTGGAATTATAAGTACAATCACCTCACTGTAAACTTGCGATACAGTTATAATATCGCACAACCTGCGCCACTTTATAAAGCGCGTATTTACAGATGATGACAATATCATTTATAGGATGAAATGCAGCAAAATATGTTCATTACATTATACAGATAAAATGTTAACATCATTTAAATAATCTATATGGTTAATAATTAAACACGTGAGGACATGATGGCGCAGCGACAGCCTTACTTTGTATTCTTGCTGGGGCTGACGTGACACTGGAAGGATAGATGGATAAAATAATTAAACACGTACTACGAAGATATTTCAATGTTCCTTATAAGTTTTGAAGAATCGGCGTTCTAAGCTTACAGTTGGCTTAACGTCTATTACAGAGTTGATTGTGTGGCAATTTATTACCCAGAGAAAGAAAAGGAAGGACAGGAATTGGAGGTTAGTATGTTTGAAAGAGACAGTACTGCTGCATTAAATTATTTCATCGAAGGTTGTGCACGGCGCAGCAAGCATCAAGCTTGGCAGGAATAATCTCTGGACGGGGTGCCAGCTCATTGCTAATACTGCACCTCTGTGTTCCCATGTTTAATAACATGCTTTAACTCCTATTATCATGAAAATTAAATCAAGTATACTTCTCAGTATTTTAATTATTCAGAGAGCTGTAATATCACGAATGTAATGGATTCTGTGTCTAGTCGGAGGAAGAGAAAACCCGTTTAAGAAGCACGTAGTGATTCACACATATAGAGCACATAGAAGAACACATAGAATACAAAGCATTTAACGTGCTACTTTAGTTACGATGGGATTTGAGAAACTAGTAAATTAAACAATTCATAGATGAAGTTTATAATGTTGTACTTTAATGACAAAATAAACTACGTGATTAAAGTGGAAATTTCAAGATTGAAGTTGACATTTTGTGTTTTTTTCCCACTGTGTACCTATTTTTCTTTTCTCTGTACCCTAATAAGCTTTCATATGACACTTAGATGGTGGGCTACGACTCGCCTTTTCACGGCGACATTGATATCTGACCACTTCATTTTTATTTCCAGCACTCTGTGACCTTGTGAACTTGAGCTTTCGAGTTTCTCCAGCACTCTATGTCACTTGATCAACTTCTTTTTGTTGTTTATATCACTGTTTAAACTAACAAATAGTACATTTTTTCTTTTGCCTCCACTTGGTATTCACTGAAATTCTTCTATTTTCCCCACGTGCTTTTGCCATTGTCTTTTTACAGAACGCTGAGCTTAAGGGCTATTTATATTGACTTGCATATTCAAAGAGGCGTAATTCTGGGAGGAGTTTGGGGAGTGCAGCAGGCGCCTGCACATGTGTTACTTTTCACACTGACTGGGATTTATAAAGGGGAAGAACATGGAAGTTGGCGAACGCACAGATTTATGAATCTGGATTTTTTTGTGCGTATGCAAATTTGTCCTTATGCCATGTTTTAGTGTGAATCCTACATACAGCGTTATGCATGAGGCCCCAGGGCCAGATAATATTTATCAAAGAGTTCTTAAGGAGGCTAGCAAGTGTAGATATAAACCCTTGACACTGCACACTGGGGAAATTCTGAAAGACTGGAAAATGAAAAATGTTACGCCGTTGTATAAAAATAATGACCGGGCAGATCCAAGCAACTACAAGCCAGTAAGCTTAACATGAATCACAGGAAAAGTAATGGAAGGATTTATTAAGGATAAGATTGAGCAACACCTGGCAAGGACAGGAGTTTTACTGAGCAGTCAGCGTGGGGTCAGAAGAGGGAGGTCATGTTTTACTAACATGCTGGAATTCTATGAGGAGGCAACAAAAGGATACGACCAAAGTGGAGCAGATTACATCATTTATCTGGACTTTCAGAAAGCATTTGATAAGGTGCCACATGAGAGGGTGGGCATCACGTTAAAAGAAGTGGGAGTTCAGGGTGATGTTTTAAGATGGGTGAATTTAAGAATTGGCTCAGACACAGGAAGCAGAGGATGTTGGTGTGAGGAACCTCATCAGAATTTTGCTGATTTTAAGAGTGGTGACCAGCAGGGAGCAGTGCTAGGGTCACTGCTACTTTTAATAGATATAAATGATTTAAATAGGAATATAAAGAACAAGCTGGTTACATTTTTAAATGACACCAGGCTATGTGAATTGGCAGATAATCTCGAAATCTGTGGAATCATCACAGATGGACGTGGATAGCAGACAGGCTTTGGTAGATTTCTGGACGATGAAATTTAATGTCAGTAAATGTAAAGTATTACACATAGGAAGTAAAAATGTTAGGTTTGAATACACAATGGGCGGTCGGAAAATCGAGAGTATGCCTTATGATAAAAATTTAGGAGACATAGTGGACTCAACACTATTAACTTCCCGAAAAATGTTCAGAAGCCATTAAGAAGGCTAACAGAATGTCAGGTTATATAGCGTCTTGATGTATGAAGTCACAGGAGGTTCTGCTCAAGCTTTATAACACACTGGTGAGGCCTCATCTGGAGTCCTGTGTGCAGTTTGGGTCTCCAGGCTACAAAAAGGACATAACAGCACTAGAGAATGTCCAGAGAAGAGCGACTAGGCTGATTCAGGGCTACAGGGGATGAGTTAAGAGAAAAGATTAAAGAGTTGAAGTCAGTTTAAGCAAAATAAGATGAAGAGGAGACCTGGTTAAAAAGTTTAAAATTATGAAGGGAATTAGTACAATGGATTGAAACGGTGACTTTAAAATGAGTTCATCAAGAACACGGGAACACAGTTGGGAACTTGTTTTGTAAATTTCACACAAAGTTTTTCTTTACACAGAGAACCTATAATCACATGCAATAAGTGATCGAGTACCACGGTAGACAGTAGAGACTATCAGAACTCAACTTGAGGTTATTCTGGAGAAATTAGGTGGATAGGACTGGCAAGCTTTGTTATTGTTCTCATTTAGCTTGTTCTAATATTCTAAAGCTGATGTCACATTACGTAACTTTAAGTTGTGGGGCACAAGTCCAAGAAGGTTCTGCTCAAGCTTTATAACACACTGGCCATTAAGAAGGCTAACAGAATGTCAGGTTATATAGCGCCTTGATGTGTGGAGTACAAGTCACAGGAGGCTCTGCAGAAGCTTTATAACACACTGGTGAGGCCTTATCTGGAGTACTGGGTGCAGTTTTGGTCTCCAGGCTACAAAAAGGACATAACAGCACAAGAAAAAGGTCCAGAGAAGAGCGACTAGGCTGATTAGAGGACTATAGGGGATGAGTTATGAGGAAAAATTAAAAGAGCTGAGCCTTTGCAGTTTAAACAAAAGAAGATTAAGACGGGACGTATTTGGAAGAACATGAATGATGTTTTCACATTGGGTAATTGGGGGCCATTGATGGTAGTCAAAACGTGGACAGAAGGCAAACATCATTCTATGAATTGATGAGTCTGAGAAGCAGGCTTTACAGGAATGTAATGGAGAGAGGAAACAGCGGGCAAGAGAGATTGGGAGACTTTAGTATACCAAGGAAAATTATAGGAGGAACACAACTTTGGGTCCTTAAATGTTACAACACAAGTCGCCTTCAAAGATTGGAAATATATTCAGAAGAAGGTGAATGGTGTTTTCTCAGCAGGTAATGGTGGCCTGTCTACCGTTGGTGGTAGTCACAAAGTGATGAGAAATGGCAGGGTCTGAGAAGCGGGCTTCATGAGAATGTGATCAAGACAGAAGCCCCAGGCAAGAGAGGTTCAGACACACAAGGATTGTAAGGAAAGACGTAGGAGGAACAGTGAAGGTATTCATATGGCCTGTGCTGTCAAAAATCATCAATTACCTGTCTTAGATTGAAAACATAGCATTTTAATGAAGGGAGATGTACCGTATTTTAAATTGCACGTATGCACTTTAGGCCGATTTTCATTTGCAAAAAAAGAAAAACAGAGTAATTAACAAAGCTAAGTTGCGAAACAAAGTGTGTCAATGAGTAAAATGTGCAGGTATACGCCTACCCGGGCCCTATACTGGTGCCATACTTTCTTGGCTGGCAGCAATGGGCACAAGATATGTACCAGCTCCATCACAGAGCAGAGTCACACACGCACATGTGAGGACAATTTACACTCGCCAGTCAAGCAGATGTCCACGTCTATAACACACATACAGACAAACAAGTCACACAAACATGGGGAAAACATGCAACCTCTGCGCAGACGTGACATTCGATCCAGAACTGCACTGCCATGTTCAGTGAACGGTGTTACTGTGAAGTAAATGTTAGAAAATATCAGATAGGAAGGGTGGATATGTAAAAAAAATATATATATATATATATATATACGGTAAATGATCTTTGTGACACTGAAAGTATTGTTAAAGAATATTAAATAATGAATTCTTGATAAAAATGGAAATATATCAAGTGGAAAATTGATAATTAAACCTACTGAATGCAAGGAATGAAACTGAGTGACAATCGCTCGATCTTGTGTTCAGAAACGACACAGAAATGAACGTGTTGGGCCAGCGTGGTGCCTGGAAACGAGATGGATGGCAGCTCGGGGTGCGCACATCAAATCGCAAGTTGAGGGAGAAGCTGACATCTACAATAAATAACACGGAGAAAAAAAAGCAAAGTTACAAGTGAATGGACAAGAGATGACGGAAAAGAAGAACAAGCAGCACAGCTGGGTGGGGACACTGCTGATGATAATGGACGTGGGTCAGGAGAGTGCGGATGCAAGGGAGTGATAAGATGAAAACTTTAACACCGATAGATTGGGCGACTGGCATCCCGTCCGGGCTGGATGCATCTTCCCATTCTGGACGAGAAAGCATCATAACAGATAATCCCGGGAACACAAATGATCCCAGTATGCTTTGGTGGCAGAATTCCTCTTACTGGGACACCCACAGGGTTATATGGGAACAGTGGTTCCAGTGGGTATCCCGTGGGTACCCACAGAGAAATCCTGACTACAATTTAGAGTGCCATAGCACTTCTATAAATGAGAGATTTCAGTTTTTGATCTTTAATATATTTGCATACCTTTCTGAAATCAATCAGCCAGTCATTTTCCATCCCGCTATATACGAGTACATGGACTATACACAGGGTCACGGGGGTCTGCTGGAACCAATCCCAGTCAGTACAGGGCGCAAGGCAGGAACAAACCCCGGGCAGGGCACCAGCCCACCGCAGGGCGCTCTGAAATCATGTTTTCTCTTTGTCATTATGGGTTATTGAGTATAGATTGATGGGCAGAGTGAATCCACTGAAAATTAAAATTACGCCACAATAAAGCGTGCAGAAAGTGAAGGACTCTGAAGAGTTTCTCAATCCGCTACACATGAGAAGCAATTTGAAACACCGTCCGTTCACGCCGGGCACTTCCTTTTCCTCTTTCACTTCACTTTAGCTTTAGCACCTTAAATTCAATTTCATTAATGCATGCATTATTAAATATTTATATGTTGTAAAATGGGAAGTTTTGGGGCACCCTGAAAGGAAAAAAACAATAACAAAAGATATCAAATTTGGTCTTTTTAGACTGGAGTCAAACAATAGAGTGATTCAAAATGGCAGACCAGGAAGGGGCGGGGCCAGGAAACTGTGACATCACTGGGGCTGGTGGTTTTCTGATCTGTAGGGAAGAAAGGAGGAGAAGCCTCATGGCTGCCATGCATTCCCAGCATTCATTTTACACCTCCTCTGAGAACGTCCTGAGAAATTAACGTGACGTGTGTGCGAGTTGCAGTGTGGTCAAGTCAGAATGTGACGTCAGAGTCTATGCTTACTATCAACATGTGACGGAAAGCCGCTTTGTTGTTTAATATTTGATGAATGGTTCGATTTGGTGAAGCAAAATGCAGACATACAAATCCATTCGTGGTGCTTTTACATTCAAGCTTCACGTATTCCCCTACGTAATGGCTCGATACATTTTAAAAGTCTCACATACCATCTTTTTTTTTTCTTGCACCATCACAACAGCATCAGAATGTACAGCGGTGTATTTGAGCCAACGATAAAAAAAATTAAGGTCTATTTTATGATTTAAGTGGAAATTTCGGGTTAAATCCCAAAATGTCCACTAGTTTACTTCATCATTAAAGTAGACCGTCATAAACATCATTTTAAAACCGACCCACTTGTTAAACGCTGTGTGCTTCTGGGGCTTCCTCCTGAACTGATAGCAGCAATCGCAACACAGAGCACATTACATTTATAATATTCCAGCTCTCTGCACGTTTAGAATCGTTACATTTATACTTGATAATCACCTTCATGATGAAATGCATTAAAGTATGTATGTTACATTTTAAATAAATAAATCACTATCCATCCAACCATTATCTAACCCGCTATATCCTAACTACAGGGTCACGGGGGTCTGCTGGAGCCAATCCCAGCCAACACAGGGCAGAAGGCAGGAAACAAACCCCGGGCAGGGCGCCAGCCCACCGCAGCAGATAATTCACTAACTTCATTTATGAATAATGAATATTGTTAATAATTACACATGGTGGCTGAGTGGTAGCGCTCCTGTCTCACAGTATGGAGTCACGTCCCTGGTGTGCCCTGCCTGGAGTTTGCATATTTTCCTGCTGGGTTTCCACAGTTTCCTTCCAAAGATAGGCATGACGCCAGTGTGTATGTGTGTGCTTGCATTCACCTTGCGATGAGCTGATGCCCCGTCCAAGGATTGTTTCTGTCTCGTGCCCAATGCTGCCTTGAATGGATGCATCCCTGGACTGATGGATGTACTCATTAAACATCCTTTTAAGAGATATAAGGTCTCTTGGTCTGGAACCACTACAGATTTCATTTTTTTCTCCAGCCTTTGGAGTTTTTTTTTTGTTTTTTCTGTCCACCCTGGCCATCGGACCTTACTCTTATTCTATGTTAATTAATGTTGACTTATGTTTATTTTTTATCGTGTCTTCTATTTTTCTATTCATTTTGTAAAGCACTTTGAGCTACATTTTTTTTGTATTAATATGTGCTATATAAATAAATGTTGATTGATTGATTGATTGATTGTGGAAGGTGTTCTCAGAATTTAATGAATGTTTCAGGCAATTCACAACACAGCAAAGCCAAACCTGTTCTCACTGTGATGATATCTCGCACTGCCACCTGGTGGATTCCTCCAGATTTACGTAAAGTACGCACGCATGTATAAACAGTAAAATGCTGGCATAGCAGTGGCGTCCACTGAAGAACGCATCGCATCACGTTAAGTATAAACCCGGCCTTAGATAGACCTTTACGTTGTCTCCCAAGCCCACACGTATGACAACATTGAACTTTCACTGGGAATGGGCTGCATGCTGGCCTTTGTACACAGGACTTGGACTCAAACTCGTATATTTGGTGCTGAGAAGCTGCAGCCGTCATCGTTATTCCACTCCCTAGTGAGAGTACATTTTTTTTGATTTTCCTCTTTTATCTTTTGCAGTATTTCTCACCCTGAAGAGGTCCTAAGCAGTCTGGTCGTGTCATGAAATGTTGGCAGGACGGCAAGGAGATTCGGACATCTGTGACTTATCGGTAAGGAAATTAAACCGCCTTTAATGAAAAGTGTTTATGCTTGAGGAGTGATAATAAAATAATAGATTTTATTTAGAGAATAATTTTCGCTGTGCTTAGAGTGGTTCATGAATGCATATCTAAAGGTATCTGTAATGACCTTCGAATGGTTTGAGTTGTCAGTCCACATCGGTGTGAGCATCCGCACTTAATGTCTGCCAAAGTTCACTTGAAGGAATGGACAGACATGCTGGTAATGCAGGACTCAACACAACCTTTTCAAAGTGGTTGTCAGGAATGACAACAGGCATCACCTTTTGAAAGTATGCTTGCTATTTTCAAATCTTAAATTTGTAGCAATGAACATCTCATCTCATTTTCTTAACCGTTATTTTTGCTGGTGAGGGTCATAGTAGGCAGCAGGCCAAGTAGGTCAGCCCAGTACTTTACTGTCCACAACTACAGATTCCTGCTCTTCCTGGTGTCACACATGCATGCTTGGGGATCACCCAGATGGTGCGAGTAAGTCTACAAATACCATCCTGGGATGAGAGGGGGCATTACCGCTAACAGCTTTGGACTTCAAACCCTGAGGTTGTGGGTTTAAATTCTACCACTGACACCCACTGTGTGATCCTGAGCGAGTCACCTCATCCACCTGTGCTCCACTTGCACCCAATTGTATTTCAAATGACATAAGCCACTTTGGATAAAGGCGTCAGCCAAATAAATAAATGTAATATAAATGTTTTAAAAAGGGGTCCGATATTTTGGCTCACTCGTCATGCATCCACCATTGCTTTAATATTAGTAGGTAGGTCTCTGTATCATCGCAAGGCTGGAGGGGCATCAGTAGTTGAGAAAGGCCTTGTGTGTGGTCTGCATGGCCTGCCCTAATCCCCACAAACTGTATCTGTAACTCTGGTACATGTGCTTCAAGGTCCCCCAGGTCTACCATTGTCTTCTTTTCAATATCCTGCCGACTACGCCAATGTGATAAACTTGTTGGAAAACAGAAAAAGACTGGGGAACCAAGCCTGCAAAACTCCATTTAATGGGTAATTTTCTAAAGAAACTTATGCATGCTGTAGGGTCAATGCAAATATTTGTTTTTACAACAACTCTTGACTTCTGAGAACTCTTTTCCTGCTCAGGTAGTCAAAAGATGACCTCCTTGGCTCAGTTATCAGCCTTTAAATGCCCAAGCCCTGCTGACATATCCTTCTTTCCTGCTGAACTGACCAGAGCTGTAGAGAAAACAGGAGATACTGCTAACAACAATGTCTTCTCTCAAACTGGGTTGGTATTTGTAGACTTATCAGAGGCATCCAGGTCATCCCTATGCACACATTCATGACAATGGAGAATTCCCAGACTTAGCCCATTTCATCCAAGTGATATAAACCCTCCAGCATATCCTGTGTCTGCCACAATGTCTCTGGCCAGTGGGATGTGCCTGGAGCAGCTCTAAGGTGAGCCACCTGGGGGTTCCATTACAACATGCTGGCTGCTCTCAATCTGGAGGTGCAGTGACATTACTCTGAAGTTCTCCCAAATCACTCAGCTTCTCACCTTGTCAGAGAATGTCAACCCTGTGAAGTCATTTCTGTCGTTTACACTCGTGATCTCGTTCTTTCGATCACTGCTCACATCTCATGTCCTTTGGTGAGGACAGGGGTGTAGATTGACTGTTATACCGAGAGTTTTGGCCCCCTCTTCACCAACAAGGAATGGCACAGTCCCCTCAGAGAGCCACTGCCTCTCCAATCCTCTTGTTGTTCTCATGTTGCCTTTTAATGTCACCAATGAAAAATGAGACTGAATGATGTTAATTGAACTTACATTACTGGAAGGAAAGGCTGTTTTTGAATCAGAGGCCATTCTGTACTATGATGCCCCATTAGTTTGTGTTATGCGGTAAGAATGGTATAAGGTTGGTCACCTTGCCTTTACCTCTGTCACTGTCATCATCTGGCCATAAGGAGATGACCATGATAAGGACAACTCTATCTTGATGTGGCCTGTGTTAATACTCCAGTCAAAGGCCATATGGTAGCAAAGCAAGTTGGACTGAAGATAAGCTGAGAGCCGCCTGTGGACACAAGATGCACTGCTACTTATAATGTAATGGTGTGGTTTGCCAATATTCACATACCATTCTGCTTCCTTAATATTTTTAGGCATTTTGTCAATAATACATAATTAAATGTGTAACATAACTCCTGCCCGTTTCTTTACTCTGTCTAATGCCCTGAGATTACAGATATAGACAGGAAGTGGGGAGGAAGTGCTAAAGTACCTGACCAGAGAGTACCAAGTGTATGGAATTTAAGGTATTTTATTAATGTCTACACAATAAAAAGTATAAAGGGAAAATTAAGTCACCGTAAGACCTTACAAGACAATACAACATGTCAGTTTAATCGTGCATATATTATACATTAGCTGCATGTGGTCTTAAGGACAAAAAGCAACCCGAAGACTCCCTAGTAGCTTTACTATATTGGTGAATTTGCAGAGGTACCAGCTAAATGTGCCAGGACAGTCATATCTAGTCCAAAACGGATGTGTAGTCGAGTGCTGGTGTGGCACAAATCGAGTGAGACAGCCTGGAAACAGTCTCAGGCAAAAGTATGATATCTTGTGGTGTGAACGTACAACATGCATGGACCACACAGCTGAGTATGTCTGCTTGGGATGAATGAGAAGTAAGGTGCATCCAAGCGCCAAAGAAATATCAACGTGCATTCACGCTCCATCTCACCAAGGGTAAGTCACACTTGTATAAGCTTCTTCATCTCCTGCAGAATTCACAGCAAGTCCCATGGCTGTGGTTAAGTATGAACAGAGTGGATTGCTCCACACACACACACACAGGGCTTTCGTAGTGAGAACTGAAGTGCATGCATATGTCATCACACCAAGTTCAAGTCACACTGGTATAAGCTTCTAAATCTTCTGTGGAATTGAAAGTTCCATGGCCTTGGTTAAGTATGAACAGAGTGGACTGCTCCACACACACACACACACACACATCTTTCATAGCAAGAACTGTGATGCATGAAAGCGCTGAAAAAATTTCAAAGTGCATATATGCGCCATCTAGTGGCTGTGGTTGAGTGTGACTAGAGCAGACTGCTCCATACACACACGCACACACAGGTCTTTATTTATCCACACTTTGAGCCCTTTGCTAGTAAAGAGTTCTAGATAGGAATAAACTGAACTGAAGTTAATGTGCGACAGATGCCCTGTCACGTGTTTTACACAATTCTCTGATATTTTTTTTATCATTATTTTTTACACATTGAAGCAAATGTTTTTGCAGATTTGGTTTTGCATTTATTTTTTTGGGAAGGGATTTTAACTTTAATTAAAAGCTGAATCTTGCTGCACTCTGTGATCTGATACCTAAGACTGGGGCACAGAGCCTCTTTCATTTACCTTTATATTTGCGTGTATTTGCTTAGCAGACGCTTTTGTAAAAAAAGCGACTTACAAAAGAGGTCAACAAAATTGAGTAAACATCAGTCTGAGGGGACTGTGTTGGAACAAATGTGACAAGACAAAGGTGAAACAATTGAAAAATAAATTGAGACGCCAGCAATTGGCAAGAAATGTGTGGCTGTCCTGAGAAATACAGGATGTCTGGTAACCTTACATACTACTGTATGTGTGAAGATGAACCTAAACATGCCATCGTGCACATTATATGGAATGTTGCTTCTGCCAACTTAAAGCCATTACCTGGGAAACGCCTTATACTGGTTCAGTACATTCACACGTCTGGTGATTTTTTTTTTTGTTTTTTTCACATTTATTTGCTTAGCAAACATAAAATTCAGTGTGACTTACAAAAGAGGTCAGCATAATTGAGTAAACATCAGTTTGGCAGACTGTTTAGTCACACATTTCTTCTTCTTCTTCTTCTTCTTCTTCTCTTTTGGCTGCTCCTGTTAGGGGTCACCACATTGGATCATCATTTTCCATATCTTCCTGTCCTCGTCATCTTGTTCTGTCACACCCATCACCTGCTTGTCCTCTCTCACCTCATCCATAAACCTTCTCTTAGGCCTTCCTCTTTTCCTCTTGCCTGGCAGCTCTATTCCTAGCACCCTTCTCCCAATATACCCTTCTTATGTCCAACCCAACACAATCTTCGCTCTCTGATTTTGTCTCCCAATCATCCAACCTGAGCTGACCCTCTAATGTCCTCATTTCTAATCCTGTCCATCCTCATCACACCCAATGTAAATTTTAACATTGTTAACTCTGCCACCTCCAGCTCTGTCTCCTGCTTTCTGGTCAGTGTCACCGTCTCCAGCCCATATAACAAAGCTGGTCTTACTACCGTCCTGTAGACCTTCCCTTTCACTCTTGCTGGTACCTGTCTGTCACAGATCACTCCTGACAAATATGATGGTACAAAATGTTGAAAAGCTCAGAACAAAATGCAAGCTAATGATCCATCCTTAGTTACAAAAACCTAACAAATCCATAATCAATTAAATTGAAATTCACCAAACAAGAGAGACTTCCAGCACTTCTAAAACACAGTGACGGAGTTAGAAGTTTGAATGAGAGTGGGCAGCTAAAAGCTACATGAATAAAGAGTCTGGATTGAGTTTTCATGTCACATGTTGGTGGCATGAGACCAGTTAATCTTTCCTTAGTTACAAGAACGTATCAAAGTTATTATCAACTAGACCGAACAAGAGAGTCTTCAAACAAAGCGAGGGAGTCAGACGTTTGAATAAAGGTGGGCAGCTTGTTCCACCAGATAAGACAGTGTTTCCCAAGTTTTATGGTGTCATGACCAAGTTTTTCACATGCCAGTGTTTTTGTAACCCATCAGGGGAGTCCTCCTCCGCTAATTTAGAGTGACCCACCATAGCAGGTGGTCTCTCTCTGTGAATACTACAGGCAAGCAAAGTGTCAGAGCGTTTAATGAATCAAGCGCAATCGTCAAGCTTGATTGTCAAAATGGGAGTTGGGGAGGTTGTCCAGGATCAGTCACGATCCATCAGCAATGCTGCCATTGTAACGATCCTCAGAGCAGGCGGAGTTCCCTCCTTTGATTTAGCAGGACCCACTGGGGAGGGGAGGTCTCCCTCTACGAATAATGTGTGATCGTCTGAGCCTCTCCCACGTGATCACCAAAATGGCAGAGCGCTACATGAATCAAGCAAGATCATCAATGCTTTTCCTCCTTAGTGAATTGAGCAGAGTGGGAATTGGAAGGTTTTCCAGAATTAGCAGCAATCCATCGGCGATGCTGCTGTTCTGAATTGAGTGCGATCATCAGATTGGTGAGAGAATGGCAGGGTTTTGTCCTGGGACAGCCAAAGGTTGAGAAACTTTGAGGTAGGAGCTACACAAGGAAAGAGCCTGGATTGGATTTCATGTCACACGTTGGTGGCATGAGACCAGTTAGTCTTTCCTTAGTTACAAGAACCTATCAAAAGTCATCAGCTAGACAGATATTTACAGAACAACAGAGTTTTCAAACGCTTCCTAAACACAGTCTCGAAGTCAAAAGTTTGAATGAAGGTGGGCAACTCGTTCCACCAGCTAGTACAGTGTTTCCCAACTTTTATGGTGTCACTACCCAAAATTTTCACATGTCAGTGTTTTTCCTACCCCTAACCCTACCCCTAACCCCCTCTGTGAATTTAGTACGATCATCTGTGTTGGTCCTGTAGGTTCACCAAAGCAGCAGAGTGTTACATGCATCATGTGAGATTGTCAATGCTTTAGCTCCTTGGTGAACTGTGTAAAATGAAACGGCTGAAAATGGTTTGGGACAGCCACCCGTATACTTGAATAAGGTTGCAAAAAGTGAAGATTGGTAGTACAGTAGTGTACAGATCGAGTCCAAAACAGAACTGAATTGACAGAGGGAAGTTGTCTGGCTTTGAAGGCAGGTGAGCAGAAGTGAAGTCAGTAGGACGGGAATCGGAAGTGATGCCATCATGCCATCAGGTCTGCTGGCCTGGTGTGGAATTACATTCTTTTGGTCCTTCTAGCTGTCTGCCATGCGCACGTATGTGACAACTGAAGTCGATCATCCTGGACGGTCATACATGATCGGCCGCAAATCTTCAGTGATGCTGCCACAGTGAATCGAGCGTGATCATCAGATTGGTGAAGGGAGGGCGGGGTTTCATCTGGGGTCGACCATGGCCCACAAGTTGGGAAACACTGAGCTAGGAGCTACACACAAAAAGAGTCTGGATTGAGATTTCATGTCACACTTTGGTGGTATGAGACCAGTTAGCCTTTCCTTAGTTAGAAGAACCAATAAAAGTCATTGATATCAACTGTCAACTAGACAGATATTCACAGAACAGGAGCTTCTTCAAACGCTTCTTAAACACTGCCACGGAGTCCAAAGTTTGAATGAAGATGGGCAGCTTGTTCCCCCAGCTTGAACAGTGTTTCCCAACATGTGTGGTGTCATGAATCAATTTTTCACATGCCAATGTTTTTGCAACCCATCAGTGGAGTTCCCCTCTGCTGATTCAGTGCAACCTATCAGAGAGGTCCCTATGTGAATCCCACAGACAACCGAAGAGTCAGAACGTTACATGAATCAAGCACTATCATCAAGCTTGATTGTTAGAGTGGGAGTTGGAGAGGTTATCCAAAATCGGTCACAATCCATAGGCAATGCTGCAACTGTGAGTTGAGCGGGATCCTCAGAACAGTAAGGAGAGAGTAGGGTTTTGTCCAGAGTCAGTTGTGGTCCATAGGTGGGAAAACACTGCACTAGGAACTACACGTGAAAAGAGCCTTGACTGAGATTTAATGCCATGCAGAGGTGGCATCACCAGACGGTACAGGACCTCACAGGTGTCTCCATATATATACAGTAGGTGCAGACCCTTTGACTACTCTGTAGGCAAGCATCAAGGATTTGAACTTAACTGCGTACTACTATAAGGAGCCAATGTAGAGATGTGAAATGAGGAGTGGAAATGCATCCACCTTGGCTAGTTGAACATCAGATGTGCCATTGCATTTTGAATCATCTGCAGCAGCTTGGTGACACATGTCAGCACTCCCGCCAGCAGAGAGATGAGAAGAGGAAAGTCTGGACCAGGAGTTGTGCTGCCCACTCTGTCAGATGTTATACAGAACGATTCTACAAGAATGAGAGATAGTTGAAACTTGGTCATTGAAACATAGTTGGCCATTGATGAGCTGAGCTGAGACGACATGTTGAATAGATGGACAAATGACATAATCATTCTTATGAAGGAACACTAAAAGGTCCCAGCGTCCCTTTGTCCTTAGTAAACCATTGTTGTTTGTATTTGGCAAGGGGGCATGCACTCTCAGAAAATGAGATTTTCATATCTGGAGATTAGTGCTGTACAGTTGTGGTTTTTACTGTTAGCATTTACTCTTAGTAAGCATTTTAATGAAATCCTTGTGATCTGTGACCCAGTGTTGCCCAGTTCCCAGCTGTGCTGGCATGTACAAAGTTAGAATTGATAAGAGCTGGCACTGACAGTAACAAAAAAATAACAAAAAACATCCTGACTCCATGGTCCCGTTTATCAGTAACTTACAATAACTCTTCAATAATTATGCACTCCAGTAAGTAACGGTATATTTAAGAAATTTAATCAATAGCTTTTATTTAGTCACTTCCTTCATAGGACTGCATGACTCCATGAGTGTTAATAAAGGCTTCTTCCCCATCTTGTATGGCTCTGTGACTTTATCTTTGACAATGTCAGCCCATAAACCCTCACAAACACTTCCTCCATGAGAACACCTGTCTTTATTGGAATTATTTATGTATTTTTTTTAATTAGAAAGAATGGAGAATTATACACTTCTGCACTGTTACAGTAAGTGTCTTCACTGCACGGCTCATCCGGTCACGTTGTCGATGATTCCGAGTGCAAGTAGTGTCAGAGCTGCCAAAGCCAACCCGGACAGTCACACTCCCCCTCGTACAATACCATGGATCCCTGAACTAATCATCACAACTAACAAAGAACTGTCTACTGTTACATAAGACTGAAACCAATTTAAGATGCTGCCCAAGATGTCCACAAGTTGTCTAAGGTGTAAAAGAACAGATATGTGACCTGTGTCAGCATTCCCCTAGAAGTCACTTTCTGCTTTAACCAGCACAGTTGGCAATGGTTTGGTCGAAACCCTGACCAAAACTTAGCAAGAACAGAATTTGTATTCAAGTGATAATTGAACTGCTGATTTTTAATAAGTAAAGGAAGTTGTGGCCACTAGGGGGCATTCCAGCACCTCAATTCCCAGATACAACTGCACACATAGACTCTGCCGTTTAAATCCAGTACTTTTATTTACAATCACGTGTACCTTTAACAGGCTTCCTTCCTTCAGTGTCATTGTAGCTCTCACACAGCACAATCAAGTCAAGTTGGGGAGCATGCACTGGTACAGCACGTTACCGCACCCACCACACGACGAAACAACTCAGGATCCTGGTTGACAATACCCCAGGCAGACACACAGTCCAGTCCCACCCTCCGGAAATGACCCTCTATCTGCTGCAGCTAGGTGTTACAGTACATGGACCATTTGGCCTGTTCCAGCCACTCGGGTCCCCAACACTCTTGGGGAAACGCGCCACATGGCCATAGTGCCGTAACTGATGCTCCCTCACAATGCCGGTAATGTGCCTCATTTGGGACTCTATGAGCAACACAAAGTCAAACCAGTGGTACCCAAGGATTTTCTGGAGAGACACAGTACTGAAGGAGTCCAGTCTTCGTCTCAGGTCACTGGAAAGTGTCCATGTCTCACAACCATATAGCAACAATACAGCATAATACAGCCCAATAATACCAAGAGCCCCTCTCTTTGCTTCTTCCATTTTTCCTCCACTCTTCCCAGGGGATTGTGTTGTCCAGCTCCTCTCCCGACTCCGACTCCCTGAGCTGAGTGGAGAGCTCCTGGGGAATACTTGCAGGTCTTAATCAGTTGCCTCCAGGAAGCACTTCCAGGTCAGGCAGGACTACGGTGGTCCTTTTAACATTACTATCCGACAGCCCTCTCCTGGCAGCCTCAACAGAACTTGACAAGGCAGATCCATGGGACCACAACTCCCATGCTGCCCTACAGTCATCCATAATGGGGCTTGCCAGACAGGATGCTGCCACCTGGTGGTAAGGGAGATGCTCCACTCATAGTAGGAAGTCCATCAGGGGTGTTTCTCAATGGTTATTAGAATGCCAGCCCCACCAAAGCCGCTGTAACATCCTTCCACCTCCACGTCCCTGCACAGAAATGAGATGCTGTTATTCCCTCTCTGACCTTCCATTAACAAAGTTTCCTGGCCAGGTAAGGGAGTAGGGTCCACACTGGTTGGTACGCCGGGTTGTCTTTCACGCACTTTAGAGATAGATCTAAATTTATCAATGACAGAGGGGTCTCCCTCTATCCCAATGAAATGAGACATTTTAGCAATTTCTACCCTTGCAGCTTTCATGTTGTTTTCTAATTTCTCTCTGGATGTTAACATTCCAAAAGACTTTGTTCTGTTTCTGATGTGATGTGTCATATTCCCAGTACAAGCTAAAATATGTTTACGTGTGTGGAAATATAGCAAAAAAATTTCCATTTTCCCATATGTTTGCATAACAAATTAAAGCATAAATCACAGTGATATAGTAATTGCTGCTTACATTTGATGCAGATTACTGCATCTGAGGCTCCCAGTGTGCTTTGAGCAGGGAAGTGGGTGTGGCATTATGCAAATGAAGGGGTTGGGCATGTGAGGGGAGTCCACTGAACTCCCTGTGGCACAGAATGCAGGAAGGTTGCTGCTTCACAATTTGTTTTGAGAAGAGACAGAGATGGACATACAGTATTGTAAATTGCAGAGGGCACAATTGTAGGCATAGAAAGGGGTGTTGTAGGGCACAACACCTGAAGTGTGTGACTGGTAATGATACAAGGATGATTACAAATTGTGCTCCTTGAGTTCTAAAACCCTTCATCAGTGTATAAATCCAGTCAGGAAATCTCATAAAACATTAACAAAGATATAGATCACAATGGAAGCGTATTGGCATGGCAGAAGATTGCACTAACAGGATCTCCTCTTTAATACTCACAACCCTGCTGGCCTTTTAATAACTTGTGTGAACGCTGGCCCGGACGTTTATTAACAATATATTTACAACTAGTGCACTTCCCAGTGCCTCCAGCACCGTTCCCCCAATGTCCAGGGCACACAGTCAAATTGCCTCTCTGGCCGCCTCCAATCCTCTCTCCAGCTCCGTCTCTCTTCCACCCGACTTCCGCCAATGACTGGAGGGAGGCGGCCCCTTAAATAGGAACCCGGTTGGGCTCCAGCTGCTTCCCGGCATTCCTCCGTAGCCACGCCCCATTGTGGCGGAAGTGCCGGCTGCACACCCGGAAGTCGTCCAGGTGTCCCCTGTCGTCTTCCCCCCAGCACTTCCGCCACACCAGGGATATCCAGGCACGGCCACAGGTCCCTACAGGGCTGGGCTTCCAAGCCCTTTACCCGATGCCCCCAACATAACCAGGGCGGACACCCCCTCGCGGATTTGTCATCAGGATCAGTTATCGGATCATTTATCAGATCAGATAGATAGATAGATAGATAGATACATAGATAGGAAAGGCACTATATAATAGATAGAAAATGCAGGTATAACAGACAATATCATTGTATAATGTTAACGTTTACCCCTGGGTGGAATTGAAGCGTCGCATAGTGTTAGCGAGGAACGATCTCCTCAGTCTGTCAGTCCTGAGCTGGACTGGGAGTTTCTTCTGCACGTGCTTGAGCTCATGCTGATCACCACCTTTAAAAGCCGTTTTCTTCTGGTTCAAAAGGCCCTTGATGTCACTTGTAATCCATGGCTCGTTGTTAGCATAGCACAGTGGTTCTCAACCTGTGGGGCGGCCCCCCCTAGGGGGCCGCGAAGTAACAAAAAGGCGGACACAAAGATGTGAAAAAAAGAAAACAAGAATCAAAAATATGAAAAAAACACCTGTTGAAACCAAAACAAATTAACTTAAACTACATTCTGATACTAGAACAATAAATATAGAGTTAGATAAATGTCGATAAAAGTTAAGTAGGTATAATAAAATATGCATCTACATTTCAAAAAAATGTTAGGGGGGACGCGATTAAAACTGTTATGAAAACTCGGGTCACAAATACTTAAAGGTTGAGAAACGCTGGCATAGCAGCGTACTGTTCTTACTGGAGCTACAATGTCCATACAGAAGTTGATGTAATCAGTTGTACAGTCAACAGCCCCCTCAATGTTCTCACTATGTGACCCCTGCAGGATATCCCAGTTTGTAGTTCCAGTCTCTCAGAGCCTGCTCTGCCTCAGGGGACCACTTCCTGAATGAGCGTGTAGTTGTAGGTAGCGCCCTCACTCTTGGTTTGTAGTGAGGCTGAGGCAGAACCAGTTTTTGATCTGCTTTCCCAAGCGCAGGCAGCGGGGTGGTGCTGTATGCGTCTTTAACGTTTGCATACAGTAGGTCGATAGTCCTGTTTCCCCGAGTGTTACAATCCACATACTGGGAGAAGGCAGGTAATGTTTTGTCTAGCGTTACATGGTTAAAGTCTCCAGCGATTAGCACAAGCGCCTCAGGGTACTGCGTTTGTAGTTTAGCAACAGCGGAATGGATGATGTCACCCGCTGTCTCCACGTTCGCCCGAGGAAGGATGTAAACAATAACAACAAGATGTGTGAAAGAAGAAACTATACAGTATAGCCAGTTGTGGGAGCCACTAAGCCCCAAACGCCAGATACCTTCCAAGAATGAACAAATTAAAAATGGGCACAACTTTAAATAAAGTAAACTCTCTCTCAATATTTCCACACTGTTCCGCCAGCTGCCTCCTGACTCTGACTCACTGAGCTGCAGGGCTTCTTGTAAGTCATTCCCAGTAACGCTTCTGGTGTCACAGCATTGGTTATCCAGATTAATCCCAGGTTCTGTGGCATCCACGGTGGTCCTTCTCTGGCAGCACACAAGTACCCTGACAGGGCTGTGCTTCCATACTTCAATTCCCATGCCAACTTGCAGGTGCCCTAACTGGGACTGGCCAAGAGGAACACTGCCACCTGCTGTGCGGGAGATTAATAAACTGCTCTCATGATCCACATTAATCCAGCCCATTAATTATTCTTTGCTCCAAAATGGGATGAAGATTACTAAGCATTCCAGCCAGGTTAAGTCTCCACTTAAACCATCCTTCTGTTATAGTCTCCTGGCTGAGAAAGAAATCATCTTCCATCTTGGCTGGGATGCCTGTCCTTCCTACCTTGGCAATTACAGCAGGCATCCCTTGTGATTTACAAGGGTTAGGGGTGCAGGACAACTAGAAATGTGAAAATCTACAAATATGTTTTGGGCCCCCCTATAAAACTCACTACCTAATATTGAACTGTTGACCACAAGCCTTAGTAATAACATACAGTCAATTATCTATACTAATAAAAGGCAAAGCCCTCACTCACTGACTGACTTACTGACTGACTCACTGACTCATCACTAATTCTCCAACTTCCCGTGTAGGTAGAAGGCTGAAATTTGGCAGCTCATTCCTTACAGCTTACTTACAAAAGTTAGGCAGGTTTCACTTTGAAATTCTACGCATAACGGTCATAACTGGAACCTACTTTTGTCCATATATATGGCTATAGCCTGCAGCTTGGCCGCTGTGTGAGTCGGAGTTGCGTCTCTCATCGTCACGCCTCCCACGTAACTGAGTGCCTGCCCATATAAGGCCGTCCGTCAGCAGCAATCCAATAGACACGCTGCCGCTAAATATTCGCAGGTGAAGGACTGTGCTTATGCTGCCGCTGGCGTTTGTCATGCCTAAGACGAATGCGATATTCGCGAGATAGATCGCACTAGATAGCACAAGCACAGCTGAGAAGCTTCGGTGCATGTACTCCGAGCGGCTCACGTGAACTGACTTTGTTCTGGCTTTAAATACTGTGAAATAAACAGACATAAACTGGAAGCGTGATACTGTGCCTTTTAATAATCTCGAGAGAGAAACATGGTGGCAGCGTAGGTGACGGAACTACGCCAAAAGTCACGCCAGTTTGCTGTTAAAAGTTCAGGACACGGAGACGCTAGCAAGAAAGGAAAATGGAGGGTCTGAGACCGCCACTGGCATTAAGCCTCGATGCTAAAGACCTGGCGAAGTCATGGAGAACATGGAAGAACGAGTTCAGATTATTCACAGAACTTGCAATGCCGGAGGCAGAGGAAAACAGTAAGGTCAGATTATTCCGTTATCTTATTGGAGAGAGCGGTGACGTAAGACCTGATGAGTTAATCATGAGCTTGATGATACATAAATTTGATGAACATTACAACCCGAAAATAAACGAAACTGTAGAGAGGTACAGATTTTTTTCAAAAAATCAGGTAAAGAGAGAAAATATAGACAACTACGTCACAGATCTGAGAGTGTTAGCAAGCACATTCAATTTCGGGGAGATTAAAAGTCCCCTTATACGTGACCGAATTGTGTGCGGAACCAGTGATGCAAGTTTAGAGAGGTGCATATAAATATGCAGAGCCACACAACTGTCGAAGGAGAACAGCAGAACAGTCACACGGGGTTCCCTATTCTATACTTCTCCCGGTGCGTCTCTCTAAACCTACCGTGCGGGAACGTTATCATAAGGCTTAACAATCCTATTGTTACACCTTCTACGTGCACCCAACCATCCTTATTACGGAGTCTTCCTTGCTTTACCGCTGGCTGCTTCTTTCCATTCACCTTCCCAGCTCTTTATTTAAACAGTTTTCCTTCTCACTTTTCCGCTCCTTCGCTGTTTTCTCCCTTTTCGTTCAAAATACGCGCCTCCTTGCCTTTAGCGATTTGGGTAGTTGACACTTTGATGAATGAAACCTGTCGTATTTACAACGGTTGACAAACACGGAATGTAACTTCAACACAACACGTCCTCCAAATACGAACCTGATTGAAAGAAATAATGATAATCAAATCCTTGATGACAGCAACACTCATAACACTCACAAAACAATTACATTGACAATCAGGTTATGTTATTTTTAAAATGTTTCCTTTTCTTTTTCATAACTTCTTTAACACACTACTTCTCCGCCGTGAAGCACAGGTATTTTGCTAGTTATTTATAAAGTACAGTTATCTGCAGTGCTTTTGATCACTCTGATGAGGTTCATCTTTGTCTCGTCTATCCACAAGACCTTTTCCCACAATTCTGCAGGCTCTTTTATCACAAACTGTAATCTTGCCATCCTGTCTTGTGGCCTCCATCTTGCAGTGTATCTTCTGTGTTTCTGTTCAAGAAGTCTTCTGCTGATAGTCGTCTCTGACACACACACATCGGCCCCCAGAAGACTGTTTATGGTCTGTCAGACAGGTGTTTGGGGCTTTTTCTTGACCATAGAGAGGATTCTTCTGTCATCAGCAGTGGAGGTCTTCCTTGGCCTACCAGTCCCTTTGTGATTACTGAGCTCACCAGTCTGTTCTTTCTTCTTCATGATATTCCAGTCAGTTTATTTCAGTCATCCTAAGGTGTCACTGATGGTTTTATTCTTGCTTTTTAGCCTCACAATGACGTCTTTGACTTTCACTGGCACCGCTCTTGTCCTCACGTTGAACAACCACAACTACAGACCCCAAAGGGTAAAAGCAAGCCAAGATATCGTATGAAGTCTTGAAGTCCACCTAAGGAATCACAAACACCTGGGACACCAACCATCCCAAACATTATGGAAAGGGCAGACACTGACTTAAAGCAGTCATTGCACGTGAGGGATATGCGACAAAGTCCTAAATATGACAATGGCTTTAATAGACCTGCCATTGCTGTGCCCTAAACATTATGGTGCCCTGAAATGGGCGTGTTGTGTGGCCGAAATGTGGGCAAATCTCTTTAAATGAAAGTCTACAATGTGCACTTTAATCACTATGTCTGAATTGTGTGATTTGTAACTTTAAATTGTGGAGCAGAGTGGCAAACCAATCAAAAATGTGTCTTTGTCCCAGACATTATGGTGGGCACTGTAAATATAACACCAAATTAAGCGATGTGTAATCCATGTACCGTATCTAGTACTGTACTGTGGCGGTAACATGCTGAGTCTTTGTGCGCTCTTGGTGTAGGTGAAGCTTTGGTTCTTTACGTGATGTTAAACTTTCTAACATTCGTTAGAACAACTGTGACCAGAACAGACCACTCAGACCAGCTTCACAGATTTCCTGCTTTTTTTTTCTGATTTACGGTACCTTACTGTCGACCCGTTAAAGGAACACGCCACCCAAAAATGATATTTTTTTTAAAGTTAGTTTGTATTTTGTAATAAATTTCGAATCTCACGGTTTTATAAAGAAAGCACATCCTGCATATTCTAATTCAACGGCGTCCGGCAGTGACTAATCGTGGACAATGGTAAACGATGTGAAAAACGTCCATGGAGAAAAGAAAAACTAAATTCTCTCACGTATCTCGTGTTGGGTAATCCATGTCTTCGATATTTGTTCGTATCGTCAAAACGTGCCTGTAATCAGAATATAAGTTTAATGTCACTGTGCTCTGTGCAAATATTTAAAATCTGCTTCTTCTCACATGTCCAGCTAACGCAAGGCCAGATTTAGCACACATGGGCTCATCATTTAGAAGTACTAGGCAAGCATTAGAAGATGAGAAAGGGACAGCTACCACCAGTCAGAAACCACATCTTTATAAATGTCACACGTTTATTATTCATCAATAAATACATGGACACAGTCCCAACACCAACACACAATGCACAAAGCAATAATCACCCCAATAAAGTCCTTTCTCTCTCAGTCCTTGGCCGCCTGTCTCCTCCTGGAAGCTTTGTCCTACTGACTCTGGCTCCCTGATTGTTTATTCCTGCCCGGATGTGCTCCAGGTGTCTAATGACGTCCTTCCGGCAGCACTTCCTGGTGTGGCGGAAGTGCTGCCCTTTGCCCCAGAAACACTCCGGGCGTCCCTGGCAGGTTCCTCCGCCATCTTGCCAAGTGTGGCGGGAGTAATTATTTCTGAGTCCTATGAGGCTTGAGGCGCCCCCTGGCGGTGGCCACGGGTCCCAACAGGCCAGAAGCTCTTTGTTCTTCTCCCGTGGTCCTCTTCTGCTCAGGGCAGTTGCCCCCTCGTGACCCGGAAGCTATTCTTCCAACCTTCCGGTCCTTTTCAGGCATCCCTGCCGGCTCAGAACCCCAGTCGTCTGTGACAGGGCATTGTACTATTTCTGTGTGTCAGTATGAAATTGAATCCTGTCTTCGCCTTGTTTGGAATGGCATGATTTACCTAAGTAAGGGCCTGCACGTGGAGAAAGAGTATAAATTCTTGGAACATTGCCCGGCATACCTTTGAAGCTGACGGCCAGATGGGAGATAACATTATCCAATCCTGAAAATCCTTCCAGTGCAGCGACGAAAATGGCAGACTGTATACATCGAGATCCCACTTCAGTAATTGTCTCGTCATTGGCTTCCTTTCATCTGTTATGCCGCGTAAATCGTCATTAAAGAAGTCTGAGTTATTTTCTCTTATGTGATTTCTTACTGCTGTATCACTATAGGAGGGACATAATAATAATAATTCTTTGCATTTATATAGCGCTTTTCTTACTACTCAAAGTGCTCAGCAATTGCAGGTAAGGGCCTTACTCAAGGAACCAACACAGCAGAGTCCCTTTTGGCATTTACGGGATTCGAACCGGCAAACTTCAGAATGCCAATGCAGATCCCTAGCCTCAGAGCCACCACTCTGTCAAGTATTCACCTTTTAAAATTATATCTATATAGTTTCGGGTTACTTAAAATGGCACACTAACAAAAGAACTTATTCCAACCAGGGAGCTAGCGCTTCCTAGAGGAAAACAGTCCCAAATGTGTGTTTTTTTGCTAAAATATCACTTGTGCTGTACAATGGCTGACCCTCACTCTGAACCCCAAAGGTCACATGAAAAGGAAATATCCCCTCGGGGATTAATAAATCATCATCTTCCTCATCATTAACAGTTAATTGCTGGAAAAGCAGTGTTCATCATAAACAGGAAAGCTGTCATTCCCATAATGCTATGACCAGGAATGTGACCCTCAGATGCGCAGGGCGTGACACTGGTTTGAAAATGGATGGACGTTTGATATGCACCTGTGTATTACACTTGGCATTTCAGTCAGCAATTTTATAAGCGTGAAATAATTGGTGTCAGGAGTAAATTACTATAAGCGAAAAGCTGCTTCACCTTATTCCCGAAGTTTGCCACTGCACTTTATTGCTGCGGCTTCACAAAATTTATAAGGAAAAACTGAGCTTGCCTTTTCCTGAGAATTTTATTGAAATAATTGACAGAAAGAAGTTTAAAAATAAAAACTGACAATGACATTGTCAGTAATAAAACAGGCAAAGCTGATGACAGTTAGTCTATCAATTAGATATGTAATTAAAGTCAAAAATTTAATTACGAGATTAATTGTAATACATATTTTTACAATAATTTGACAAGCCTAATGCTAGAGCACTGAGTCACAATCCCTGGGAAGCGTACGTCTCTGCAATTATCTCAATATGGTGGGGACCAAAAGAGTTCTCTATGTCTTTCTACCCACCGAGACGCAAAGTTTGAACATCTCCATTTTGTTGTTTGTTTCCCATTGCCGTCTGACTGATTCTTACTACAAGCGGCAGGTCGTTTGTGCTGCTGCTTTTACACTTCCATGGACTGGGGTTTAAATCCAAGCTTGGGCTACATCCCTGTGCAGAATGCTCTTTCTTGCACCAATGAGCTCTCGGTAAGTACCAAACTAGAATGAGACACCAGTGCAAAGCAAGACACAAGCATACAGTTTAGTGTGGCCAGTATAACCACAAGAGGGCACCAGAGAGCCCCAAACCAAAGGTGCAGTGAAGCACCACATGTTGGTGAGATAAAACAAAGGGTTTTTAATCCTGACTACTGTGGGAGAAATCCGTAGTACCATGTGGATGTGGGAAAATGTGCAAACATTACAGAGAATCCCTGGAGGTGTGAGGAAGTAGCAATAAATGCTGTGCCACTGCAATGGGATAAAAGGAATTTTGAAATGGCCCTAACATATTCACTGTCACCAGTAAATCAGTCAGATCTTGACTTGATGTTATTGAGGACAATCTAGGTGAATAGGGTGGGCTCAACACCCTGTTCTCGTCACAGTTGTTCTAACATTCTCACCGATGTTAGAAAGTTTTACTTCATGTAAAGAACCATAGACATACAGAATAAATGACCAAGTACTGGGTGTAGAATAGACTTTCAGGTCTCGACTTGATGTTATTTTGGACAATCTAGATGAACATAATGGACGAGCTTGCTGGACTAAATGGCCTGTCCTCATCACAATTATTCTAATGTCCTCACCAGTGCTAGAGGGTTTTTCCTCATACAAGGAACCACAGACACACAGAATAAGTGGCCAAGTAGTGTGTGGCAGAGTTAGACTTTCAGTTCCTTCACATCCATCCATCCATCCATCTTCTAACCCGCTGAATCCAAATACAGGGTCACGGGGGTCTGCTGGAGCCAATCCCAGCCAACACAGGGCATAAGGCAGGAACCAATCCTGGGCAGGGTGCCAACCCACCGCATCTTAGCTTAATTTTTATTATGGGTAAAGTAGATGAGGACAAACAAGCTTGTTGGGCTGAATGGTCTGTTCTGGTCGCAATTGTTCTGATGTTCTTATTCATGTTAAGAAGTCTTTCTTCATACAAAGAACCATTGAAACGTGGAATAAATGACCAAATACTGTGGTGAAGCGTAGCACCTTGGGGACCTTCAGCTATCGACTTGAAGTTATTTTGGACAATGTAGGTGAATAGGATGAACAAGCTTGCTGGTCTGTTCTGGTCTCAGTTGTTCTAATGTTCTCACCAGAAAGTTTTTCATCACGTAAAAAAGCAAAGGCACATTGAATAAATGACCAAATACTGTGGTGTAGAGTTGACTTTACAGGCTTTCAGATCTTAACTTTCTGTTATTTTGGACAATCTTGGTGAAGAGGATGGACAAGCTTGTTGGGCTAAATGGCCTGTCCACCATACAATTTTTTTTAACATTCCCATCAGAGTTAGAAGGTTTTACTCTATACAAAAAACCATAGGCAGATGGATTAGGATTAGGACCTTAGGGACCTTCAGATGTCAACATGATGTTTTTTTGGACAATGTAAGTGAATAGGATGACCAAGCTTGCTGGTCTGAGTGATCTGTTCTGGTCACAGTTGTTTTAATGTTCTCACCAATGTTAGAAAGTTTTACTTCATGTAAGGAACCATAGACCCACGGAATAAATGACCAAGTAGTTGAGTGTAGAATAAACTTTCAGGTCTCAACTTGATCTTATTTTGAACAATCCAGATGAACAGAATGGACGAGCTTGCTGGGCTAAATGGCCTGTCCTCATCACAATTATCCTAATGTCCTCACCAGTGTTAGAAGGTTTGTCCTCATGCAAGGAACCCTAGACACATGGAGTAAGTGGCCAAGTAGTGTGTTGTACAGTTAGACTTTCGGGTCCTTCAGATCCTGGCTTAATTTTTATTATGGATAATGTAGATGAGAGCAAACGAGCTTGTTGAGCTGAATGGACCGTTCTTGTCTCAACTGTTCTAATGTTCTTTTCAATATTAGGAGGTTTCTTCATACAAAGAACTATTGAAATGTGGAATAAAGGATCAAATACTGTGGTGCAGAGTAGCATCTTGAGGACCTTCAGATATCAACTTGATGTTATTTTGGACATTGCTGATGAATAGGATGAACAAGCTTTCTGGCCTGAGTGGTCTGTTCTGGTCACATTTGTTCTGATGTTCTCACCAGTGTTAGAAGGTTTTTCATCATGTAAAGAACCAAAGGCACATGGAATAAATGACCAAATACTGTGGTGCAGAGTTGACTTTACAGGCCTTCAGATCTTGACTTTGTGTTATCTTGATGAAGAGGATGGACAAGTTTGTTGGGCTATACGGCTTGTCTTCTATATATTTTTTTTAAAGTTCTCACCAGTGTTAGAAGATTTTTTCTTCATGCAAAGAACCATAGACACATGCAGAGTAGGATCTTAGGGACCTTCAGATGTCAACTTGAACTTATTTTGGACAATGGAGATGAATAGGATGAACATGCTTGCTGGTCTGAATTCTCTGTTCTTGTCACAATTGTTCCCAACAAATGATTGAAAGTTTTTCTTTACGCAAAGATCCACAGACTAATGGACTAAATTTCCAAGTAGCATGGTGGATGGTAGGACATTAGGGACCTTCAGGCTTAATGCTGTTTTGGCCTAGCAAGGTGAATATAATGGATGAGCTTGCTGGGTTGAATGGCCTGTTCTTGTTTCAATTTTTCTAATGATCAAAATGTTCTAAAACCTCAGCCTAATCTGCTTGTCCTTGAGATATGGGAAGGAATTTGAGTGGCATGTGGACAATGAACAGCTATCAGGATCCTGGGATTCTTTGTAAAGCATTAACATGTAATTTTTCTGGCTCTAGTATTGAGATGCATATCGTTATAGGGGTCTTCGACACTGAGGAAGCTGATGAAATTCTTTGTTTTTTGTTTCAACGCTTCTTCTCAAGTTCATTTTTATAAATGGGCCATTTTCCGTTGCCATTTTGTTAATTATTCAGTAAGGGGGTGTGGCTTTGGAGGTTGAGATCCTGTCAGTCATTACTCAGCAGGATTAAAGGGTCATTCATTTCCTTATCCGAATACTCAGATTCCAAAACCCTTCTTGCCTTTTAATTTTGTCCATTCGTTTGTGTTGAATTTTTACTGATTTTGACCTTAATAATCCTTTTCGACCTTTTTCTTGTCTCATGGTTTTTGGCTTTGGTAATCGGTGGGTTGTTATTCTCCTGGTTCAGACCCTTGTTTCGTTTATGTGTTTTCTTCTACGTCTTTTCTCCCAGGCGTTCTTATTGTCTCTTAACCCCCTGGGTAGAATAGCAGCTGGGCCGGGGATTGGAAATGGAATCCAACTCCTTAGAAAAGTGAGCTGTAAATGCTGTGCCGCTATAACAGAAAAAGTCTTTTTAAAAAATGAATGTTGTAAAACAGACCGGAATTGACCGTCAAAGAAGGTTACAGGTACCAGCCAAGTAACCTCTTTAAATATATAACGAAAAGAAAAGACAGCTGGCAAGCGGCTCAAAACAGAAAGCGTTAATCTAAATTGTTTAATTAAATGGGTTTGTTGGACCAAATGCTCTTCTCTCGTTTGTCAGATTTCTTATGCTCTGTGTTCTTCATCAGGAACTGACAAAAGATCAGGAGCTCTGTCCGTCTCATGAGTCAGTTTGACGTCTGACACCACCTTACAGGAGCAGGATGAATTTATAGAAATCGTACAAGAAGGGGGTGGGGCCTACTCTGGCCATCAGGGGGTGGGATTTGAAGATTTCTTTGGATGGAGGAGTGAGAAACCATTGTTAGTGTCAGCACCTCGCTTTCATCTTGGGGTGGAATTGCTTTTTCACCAGAGCCTGGACGGTGCTCCCTAAGCAGGCAAGTGTGACAATATTTTAATGTATTAAAGCAGTGCCTTTGTAAAGCACCTTGAGATGGTGTTCACATTGACAGACATGATATCAAATAAAGACTGGGCATTGGTTTGGAAGCGGAGGCAGGATCTCTGCGTTTTTCCCAGTTGATTCTGGGGTCTTTCAGGAGTGTGTTCTTTCTCCTATTCTGTTCAATGCTTGCATAGACTGGGTGCTGGGGTCCAGCGGCTGAGGGGCATCTGTTGGTGAAGAAAGATTCACTGATCTTGACTTTGCTGACGATGCTGTGATCTTCATGGTGTCAATGCGGGTTCTGATCGGGGGTCTCGAGAGAATAAGTGAGGAGTCTGAGTGTCTGGGCTTATGAGGGTCCTGATAAAAACCAAAGAGCCAGGCCTTTAATGACCTCTTGAGCGCGGCCATCAGCAGTGTGTCTGTCTGTGGAGAAAGCGTCAACCTCGTCGAGAGGTTTAGTTACCTCGGTAGCGACATTCACATCTCTGGTGACTCTTCCTGTGAAGTCAGTAGACGGACTGGGAGAGCATGAGAGGGTCATGAGGTCACTGGAACGGAGTGTGTGGTGCTCCCGATATCTCTGCAAAAGGATGAAGCTCCAAGACTTTAGTGTCCTGGTCCTTCCTGTCTTGTGAGACATGGACGCTATCCAGTGACCTGAGATGAAGACTGGACTCCTTTGGTGCTGTGTCTTTTCGAAGAATCCTTGGGTGCCTCTGGTTTGACTTTGTGTTGCTCACCGTGTAGCGGTGCTTGCAACTTCAACTCCCAGCAGTCCCTGCAGTGGCTCTGATTGGTCATCTGCTGAGGGTGCAGGGGCTGCTGGGTACAAGGACATTTAAAAGGGGAGCTAGTGTTACCAAGAAGAGAGGAAGTCTTTTGTGTTTCGTGTCTGGAGTTGCCTGCCTGTTTTACTGCCTGTGAATTCGTGTTTTGTCCGGGATCGTCTGCTGTTTTGAGTGTATGGACTGTCCGGAGTCTTCCTGCTGCATGAGGATTGTCTGAGGATTTGTTGTCGTCTTGTGAAGAAAGGAGCGCTCCTGATCCCATTCATACGCCATCATCTCATCGGGAAATACCGGTAGGACTGACCTTTACATTCACATACTGCGTGCGGATCACTGGACTATCTGCCATCATTTCATCAGTTTCCGTTTTCATGGACTTCATCGTCTGTGATTTTCTAGTGGTTGTTATTGTTAAATTCGTATTTATTGTACATTTCCGTGAAAGGGAGCTGGGGTGGGATTGTTGTCTTCGGTTATTATTGTTTAATCCATCCATCCATTATCCAACCCGCTATATATCCTAACTGCAGGGTCACGGGGTCTGCTGGAGCCAATCCTAGCCAACACAGGACGCAAGGCAGGAAACAAACCCTGGGCAGGGTACCAGCCCACTGCAGTTATTGTTTAATACATTCTTTAATTACTGTTTTATTTCCGGTCGCTTTTTTGACTCTGCTTGTGAGTGTGTGCGGGGCGGGTCGGGCCAAGGCTGGGTGCGTCCCTGGAGTCTCCACCAAAAAATTAAATAAATCACCATCTCATCGACGGTGTGAATCTTAGAGGCACCGGACCGCCACAATGGTGTCCCTGCATTGTGAGGGAGCATCAGTTAGGGCACTAGTCCCCAAGGGAATAACTGGACCCTCATTGTTGAGGACCCGAGCAGCTGAACCAGGCCAAGGGGACGCCCACGTAACACCAGGCTGCGGCAGATAGATGATAATTTCTGGAGGGTGGAACTGGACCGCGTGTCTGCCTTGGGGTTGCCAACTGGGATCCCAAGCTGTTTTGTCATGTGGTGGGTACAGCAATGCGCTCTACCAGTTCATGCTCCCCAACCTGACCCAACCTGTGGTTGAACGGTAGTGAGAATCGGGTCCAAAAGAAATGTTCTGAAAACAACCTGTTGTTGTCCCAATTTTTCTAATGATCAAATGTTCTAAAACCTCCAGTCAGCCTAATCTGCTTGTCCTTTGGATATCGGAAGGAATTTGAGTGGCATGTGGACAATGAACAGCTATCAGGATCCTGGGATTCTTTGTAAAGTATTAACATGTAATTTTTCTGGCTCTATTATTGAGATGCATATCGTTATAGGGGTCTTCGACACTGAGGAAGCTGATGAAATTCTTTGTTTTTTGTTTCAACGCTTCTTCTCAAGTTCATTTTTATAAATGGGCCGTTTTCCGTTGCCATTTTGTTAATTATTCAGCTCCGCCCAGTAAAGGGGGTGTGGCTTTGGAGGTTGAGATCCTGTCAGTCATTACTCAGCAGGATTGAAGGGTCATTCATTTCCTTATCCGACTACTCAGATGCCAAAATCCTTCTTGCGCTTTAATTTCGTCCATTCGTTTGTGTTGAATTGTTACTGATTTTGACCTCGATAATCCTTTTCGACCTTTTTCTTGTCTCACGGTTTTGGCTTTGGTAATCGGTGGGTTGTTATTCTCCTGGTTCAGACCCTTGTTTCGTTTATGTGTTTTCTTCTACATCTTTTTCTCCCAGGCGTTCTTATTGTCTCTTAACCCCCTGGGTAGAATAGCAGCTGGGCCGGGGACTGGAAATGGACTGGAAAAGTACATGCTCCCCAACCTGCGGTTGAACGGTAGTGAGAATCGGGTCCAAAAGAAATGTTCTGAAAACAACCCGCTTGTCCTATATAATCTGGCAACCCAAATAAAGCAAAATAAATGCGCGATGGCGCGACACGACAGACATATAGGCTGTAGCCTCCTATTAATTGAACTGGGCTGCTCGGTTGAGCGGTTCTTGTCGTTGAGTGGGTCTTGTTGCTCCTTCCTTCGATGTGGCTTGACTCAGAGTGGTTTGGGCACTTAATTCCCATTCTGATTTTGTCGGTCATTTTCAAACCTGCTAAGGGGTTACAGGGGTCTGCTGGTGCCTATCCCAGCTATCATAGGGAACAAGGTCTGCAACAAACCCTGGACAGGGCACTAGTACATGCACACATGAGAAAACTCACACAGACATGGTGAGAACATGCAAACTCCACACAGGGAGGAATAGGGACGTAAGCCATAGGCTCTTCAATGCGAGGCAGCAGCGCCACCCTGCTGCCCCATTACCATTTATTCATCTGTTTTTTTCTCCTTCTACATTTTTCATCGTCTTGGCTAACAACTAAACAAATTCAGCCCGACCTTCATAATTATTTGGCACGTGTTAATAAAATATCATACAGTGCACATTTAATAGAGTTAACTAAAGAAGAAAAAATAAATCCTACAACGAGAACATTTTCCAATTTTGGAGTGGTGTGTGCAATTCCAATTCTCACCGTGGCTGGAAGTAACTGAAAGTCATTTCCATCTGTTGGCTGCTAGGGAGTCTATTTGGAAAAGATCTGAAGTGGATCAGAGCCCAGTTCCTAATGGCAACAGCTCAGGCCGAGCAGCAGGAAGCCCTTCTGCTAAATTAAAGAAAGATGAAGGAAAAGTAGAGAAGTATGAGGGGTACATGGCGCAAGCAGCCGTGTGTCGTGGTGAAGATGCCCGCTCGCACAGCTCAGTAACAAGTGGGGTTATGTTGTCATCAGGAGAGCCCGTGCAATGCTTGCAGCGTTCGGCATTTAATGGTAGGGATCATTTTTCATACTAAACAGACCATTGCGATTTAACATGCTGAATATCTGAAATATTTTAATTTAGTCTACAGAGTCGCACCTTGTGGCCGGTGTCACCAGGGATGGACTCCAGCAGCCCATTTCTCTGGCCAGTGGTTGGTTTATGATGATGGATGAGCGGCTGGATTATGATTACAGCCTTATTTAATATCCAAGCTTTGATCCATGTGCTCATTATACAACTGCTAGGGTCATTTCCTTTTTATTTACAGCAAGAAATGAAAAGCCATGCCGTCCCATCTGTATCCCATCTCGGCGTATGCAGCTGCCCCCTTTTGAGCTGTGTCAAAGCCGTGGCTGCATCGCCTTTTCTGCGCCAGTTCTCTTTTTTTTGGCACCTCTTTCAAAGTAAGAAAGAAACCCACCCTGGAGATGCTGGCAGTAGTAGTTTAAGGCCTTGGACTTCAAACCTTGGTGTTGTGGGTTCGAGTCCTCCTACCGACACTGTGTGAGCGTGAGCGTGTCACTTCAACTGTCTGTGGTGCAACTGGATAAACAAAAGAAATGGAATCAAATGTTTCTCAGAGGCTGTAAGTCACCTTGGATAAAGGTGTCAGCCAAATCATAAGTCATAGTGATATTAATGACAACACAGGCTAATTAGGGGTCACCATTCAATCCTATCTGGGGAAACACAAGTCCTGGAAAGGAATTCATACTTTAGCCATTCCATAAGCAAGTCAGGTGTAAACACAACATGGACATATCAGGATTTGATCTTCATTTATCTTTACATAAAGTAATTTATTTAAAAAAATATACTGTATGCTTTTTCGGTCTATAACTCCACCCTTGGCTGGAATAGCTGGCATTGTCCCCTCAAGCCAGCAGCCATACCACATGCACCTCAGATGAGGTCACCCACCTGAAACTAAGCATGCTAGATCACAGCCAGTACCTGGATGGGCGAACATCTAGGAAAAGCTTGGGTTGCTGAGAGCAAGCAATATTAAAAATGTCCATGAAAAATGAGAACTGCACTCTGCTGCAAATGAGCTTTTTATGTTTTAAAAACGTGTTATTTACGTGCACCCTGTGGCCTGCAGGGGTCGCAGCAGCTCCTCAATCCCAACACAGACACAAGTTCAGTAATACACACATAGGTTTATTCAGTTGTGGGAAACGCTTCCCAAGTGGCTTCTCACTTGCACACTATACAAATAAAGCAGCCAGCACTTTGTCTTTTCTTCCTTCTTGTCTTCATCCCCTGGTAGCACCCAAGGAACACAACAGGCCTGTGCTGAACTTCAACTCCAATGTAGCTCTTTGGGAATCCATGGTGCTGTAGCAGCCCGGGAATCTGCCATCTAGCTCTCCGGTGGAGGTAAAGCCCTGCACAGATTCTATCCCCTAGTCCTTCCAGTATATACTGTAGGCACCAGGCCAGGCGAGGGCCCTGACTGTCCGCCACAACCCACATCATATGAAAACTGGATGTAGCCCCCTACTAGTAAGTTAATGGCTTCCCATCATAGCAGGCATGATGGAGTGAAGTTTGGTTGAGATATTCCTGACCTGTCAGCCAGCTCCCAGAGAAGTGTCGACAGGTAGTCGATATAAACTGACGAAAAACAAACAAAAGAAAAAATTCTTCAGTGTGAATACAGAGCATTGGTCCTCTTAAAAGGCAACTAAAATACAGTCTGTGCATCGTATTCATCACTTTTGAGGTGTAATATGTTTGTCACATCCATGCACTTTAAAATAGCGGCTCAATGATACGAATACACGTGAATCATCATTAAGCTGGTTTTGCATTTCACTACTTGATTGTGTACGCCTGGGTCCAAGTTGCCATAAACATACACACGTTCCTCCGTCAAGTCTTATTATGAACTAAATGGATTATGTGGGAAGTTGTGTACACGTATTTTGGGTTTCATTTTTACTTTCTCGTGTATGAAGTATTGGAAAAGTATTGGAATCCTCCAAAAATTTGATGTTGACATTTTGATGAATATCGACATTTTAGACCTCCCTGACTTTCTCGTATAAGAAGTATAGGGAAAGTATTGGAATCCTCCAAGAATTCCATTTCGACATTTTGATGAATCTCGTCATTTTAGACATCCCTGACTTTCTTGTATACAAAGTATAGGGAAAGTATTGGAATCCTCCAAAAATTCCATTTTGAAATTTTTATGAATCGCGACATTTTAGACCTCCCTGAATTTCTCGTATATGAAGTATAGGGAAAGAATTGTAATCGTCCCAAAATTTGATGTAGAGATTTTGATGAATCTCAACATTTTAGACCTCCCTGCCTTTCTCGTATACAAAGTATAGGGAAAGTATTGGAATCCTCCAAGAAATCCATTTCGACATTTTGATGAATTTCAACATTTTAGACCTCCCTGACTTTCTCGTATAAGAAGTATAGGGAAAGTATCGAAATCCTCCAAGAATTTGATGTAGAGATTTTGATGAATCTCAACATTTTAGACCTCCCTGCCTTTCTCGTATACAAAGTATAGGGAAAGTATTGGAATCCTCCAAGAAATCCATTTCGACATTTTGATGAATTTCAACATTTTAGACCTCCCTGACTTTCTCGTATAAGAAGTATAGGGAAAGTATCGAAATCCTCCAAGAATTTGATGTAGAGATTTTGATGAATCTCGACATTTTAGACCTCCCTGCCTTTCTTGTATATGAAGTACAGTTTAAGGAAAGTATTGGAATCCTCCAAAAATGCCATTTTGAGATTTTGATGAATCTCAACGTTTTCTGAAAATGCCATTTTTAGAATTATGTCTGTGTGTCTGTCTGTGTGTGTACTGTATGTAAACACGATAAC
Source organism: Polypterus senegalus (assembly GCF_016835505.1). Taxonomy (NCBI): domain Eukaryota; kingdom Metazoa; phylum Chordata; class Cladistia; order Polypteriformes; family Polypteridae; genus Polypterus; species Polypterus senegalus. The sequence goes on along the minus strand of NC_053154.1, from coordinate 11,553,236 downwards.
TTGAGTGCACGTTCACTTAGGTCAACGAAATGTTGCATACAAGTATTAGGTACAAAACGTAGATATCTATGAACTCTTGGGCTATTTCCGTTGACTGGAAGAAGTACTTTACCTTTTATTCATGCACCTACAGTGTCCGATTTATTCAATTTTAATTTTATAATAATTGTTCAATATATTATTAGTTTGATTTGTTGTTGATGGTTCTTTTATGCACATAATATAAAAATATAATCATTGTCTTACAGTTTACTCCTCAAATATCCATCCCCATATCTGAGTATACGAGAAAGTCTAAGGGAGACCACTCCCGATTTTTGTTTGTGTTCGCAAAGTTCATTCAGTCATATGACTGGACAAAACGCATCCATCACGTGACCCTGAGTGAGTCGCTTCACCCTCCTGCACTCTAATTGTAAGGTGGGCTTCCCTGTAGAAACGTAAAGGTGCGCCACAGTGGACTCGGTTTATTGTGCACTGATTATTTAGCCACCATCTTTAAAAGAAGCTAGAAACTCTGAAATGTATTTATATGCCTTTAAATAAAACACTGTGATAGATACAATAGATAGTAATTGTGTTAAGGTTTTACGCTAAAAAAAAAGAAAAAAAAATTCTATTCCGATGCTCTACTTAAATACGCCTGATTTATTTACTTCCCCTTGGATTATATTTATGTAGCTGCATAATTGCAGGTGAGCTTAAAGAAAGTGACAGATATTTAGCAAAGTGCACACAAGGACTTGTCTGTCTTTAAATGTACTCCACTTGTTTATCTAAATTACAGCTTCAAAAGAATGCAGATGGCATTTACTGCTGACTTGGATGCATAAAAATGTCTTTGAGGAATTGCCGTTCTTCACATTTTTCTTGGTATCTCACTTCTGTGCTCCTTGTTATGCAATTATAAGCAAAGTATTTTTAAAACGTGTACGAGGATGGCTAAACAGGAGCCTCTCAGCTCTTCAGTGCCACCCTCTGGCCACCTCTGGTAGGGCCACCTGGCTCAGAGACTCAGAGACTGGCTCACAGAAATAGGGCACGTCTCGTTTTACATTTTATCACACAGTGTGTGTGCACGGAGATAGGGAGTTGAGCGTGGTAAAATAATGCTGAACATGAAAGTCCTGCCTTGGCTGTTTTGCTAAGATTACATTTAATTTGTTTAGTCCTGGTGCAGTCAGCTCAATTAAAAGGAAACTGCATTTGATATCCACCCAGATAGAAGTGCTGCATTGCACATTGAACCTGAGGATAAGCAAGCTCCACGGGAAACATCTGTTAGGTTACGAGGCCATTTTAATATTAGTAATAGCTTTCCTTCTCATTCTTCTTCGGTGGTAAGGGGGAATGTTTTAATGCAGGCACATCTCTAGCTCTCCTTGTTAGCTTTTCTGCTTTATTTCCACCATTATGTATCCTGGACTTAGGGGTCCCGAAGCATGTAAGTCACAAAAAGCAGCTCTAAAAATGAGGGGAAATCATCAAACCCGACAGCCAGCAAGGTCAAACACAGAACTCTATAAAAATAAAAAGATTTGCATAGATAATAAAGCAGTGACAATAAGGCAATTGGTATAGCTAATAAGGCAATCCCAAGCAAATGCAGTTGCAAAAATTTCGGATAGCGGAAGGTAAAAAATGCAGAAATATCAAAAAGCTCGGCAGAAGCATCAATAACTCACCAAACCTCCCAAGTGCATTCAAATGAACCACCAGGAACTGTGGGAGACCCTCCAGATTCATAGGTGGGAGGGCAGTTCCTGACAGTGATTGGCAGGTGGCCCCGCCTCTCATAACGCATGAAATATAATCAAGACGTTGATGTACAAATAATTAACATAATATACACAAAAGAATCAATAATAATAATTCTTCTTATACCAAGAGAGGAGCCACAGGATGCAACAGCAGCCCCTTTTTGCACCAGTGCACTCACCACATATTAGGGGATGACACAGAGTTAGCCAATCAGAGACAGGGAATGATTGCGGGGGCCAAAATGACAAGGTCATGATGGGCACAGACAAAAAAGGAGGTTAAACAAAGATCTCAACACCAGCCAGGGAATGGAATTCTGGCTGACAAAGAATAATACATAACTGAATCGCTCAATTCTCACTAAGAAATGTTTCCAAGCTGGAATTCATGTACAACTTCTATACATTGTGATGGAACTGGGCCACCAGTGAGCCCCAAACCCCAAACACAATCACACAATACACTCCCGGGTTCAAATATACATATACGCAGAACCTCCCAAAAAGTAACAAGCACAGGTTTTCTTTCCTCACAATCCACCTCTCCTCTCACCGCCCTCCTCCAGTCGAGTATTGCCTTCCTTCCTCCCAACTCCAACTCGCCTGGACAAGGGAGTGCAGTCTCTGTTATTGAGGACCTGGTGGGAGGACTATTGCCCATTGGAAGCACTTCTAGGTCATATGGAAGTCCAATGTAGTCGTGAGTGTATCTCTCTGCAGCTCCCCCAATAAACCCCAGGAGGGCTGTGCTGCCGGACTACAACTCCCAGCATTCCCTGTTAGTTCCCGAATGGGCACCAATATGGAGGGCTGCTGCCATCTAGTGCCTAGACGAAATAAACACCCCTTGGAGAGAGTTATTCCCTGTCCTAATCGTTTTTCCCATCTAGGGAAGGTACTGGAATAATGTCCGGTCAGGACACCTGTCCATTTGCCCGAGGCCTCCCAACCAGGTAGGGAATCGTCTTGGGCTTTAATGTCTATTCATTCCTTATGGCAGCCTTTCTTGGCCGGGATCCCTTTCTGTTCACTCTGGGTCCCCCAACTCCTTGCTGGGATACTTGTCCATCCCGTGTGCCGCCTACAACTTATAGTGACCACAAGGGGGCAAACAGCCAAGAAAAACAGCACCCTCCAGTTTATTCCCAGCAGACATCAAGGAGTTCTAATCTTTGTTAAATTCTCTCTTTCAAATTATGTGTTCCATGTCAGATACATTGTAGTGTTGTAGGAAAGAAGAGAACCTCAAGTAGAAGTGACTTTTCGGGGTCCAATATTTATCGACAAGGCTTGAGCTAAATAAAGTTTAAGGGCCAAAAAGACAACATTATTCTATGGGTTCCAGACAGTATATGTCTTATGATAGGTTGATGGAATGAAACACATTTTAAAAATGAAATATAATGTTTACTGTTAGACAAATGGGTGTATGTTAGGGAAAATTCTCTGTAAATAAAGAATATCGAAGAGTCGCCACTAGTAATGGATTCCAAGGTGGGCATCTTTTATTACATCAAGCCTGATGGAGTCAGCCAAGTGCACTTAATGACCGCACAGTCACAGGCTGACTAAGGTGACAAAACAATGGCCTTCAGTGAATCACGTTCATTCACGTAACGTGGTCAAGAAGCATTTTGGTTTACACCAATCGACATCCAGATAAGTGGTATAATCTACTAAAACATCTCTTTATGTAAATTATCTGAAAATCCCAATATAAATAACAAACAATTGATGGATCCTTCTACTTGTGGGGCTTTTTGAAACAATTTTTGGGACTTTGTGCCAGTTAATGACAGTGACAAATAATTTTTGCTAACATTTTATCTCTAGTAGCGCTAACGTTATCTCTGAGAATGGACAGTTGAGGCCAAAAGTTTTGAGAATGACACAAATATTAATTTTCATAATTTTCATTTGCTGCTTCAGTTTTTATGAATGCAATTTGCATCGACTCCAGAATGTTCTGAAGAATGATCAGATGAATTGCAATTAATTGCAAAGTCTCTCATTGCCCTGAAAATTAACTTCATTTCAGCTGCTGTTGTGAAGAATACTTCAGGGCGCCCAAGAAAGTCCAGCAAGTGCCAGGAGCGTCTCCTAAAGTTGATTCAGCTGCGGGCACCACCAGGGCAGAACTTGATCAGGAATGGCAGCAGGCAGGTGTGAGTGAGGCAAAGACTTTTGGAGGTTGGCCTGATGGGCATCAAGAAGGGCAGCAAATAAACCAAGAAAAACATCAGGGACAGACTGATATGCCAACCTTCTTCTTCAGAGTGAGGTCGTGGGGCAGCTGGAATCACTGGGCACAATCACAGGGCACAAGGCTTTAACGATCCCTGGACAAATTTGACATAGTTATCACCTTTTGTGTTGATAATATATTAAAATAGAAAATATTGCAGTGCTCTGCAGTGGGCTGGCGCCCTGCCCAGGGTTTGTTTCCTGCCGCGCGCCCTGTATTGGCTGGGATTGGCTCCAGCAGACCCCCGAGACCCTGTAGTTAGGATATAGCGGGTTGGATAATGGATGGATGGATGGATATTGCAGTGCTAGTGAATATTGGTTTTACAAACAGGCATCTATATGAAATGGAAGAATTAGATAAAATTATTAAGTTTAATGATTATTCAAATTATTAAAATAAATTGGCTCGAATGAGGCCAATAGCATAGAGCTCATAGATCAAAAATTGTGGTCTTCCCCTTTAAATTTTCAAGATGCTCCATTTTTAGGTTTCAGCACTGAAGAGAGACTGGCATGTGTACCATCTAGTTAGCATTGCTACAAGTTCCAGCTGGCAGCACCATGGTAGACAGACAATATTCCAGGAAAAAATGGCAGCTCTTGTGGCAAGACGCACAATGCATCTGGTGCTTTCGGTGGCAGAATTGCCATTGGATTTGTAGTTACTTGTGGTGGAAAGATCACAATTTGTGCCAGAGGCTCTAAAAGGAAGTCTTGCTTCTTTGAGCAGATGGCCTGATTAACATCCCCGTCTCTATTTTCTGCTTTTTCCTCCTGGAAGTCAAGGGGATCCAGTCATTTTGATCCTTTAAGGGAAAAAAAACATTCATTTCAAAAACATTTCAGTTAGCCAATAAAAGGTGTCATTTTGCTTGACTTCTCACTACATCCATAATGGCTTACACGGTACAACACTCTAGTACTAAAAGCATTTCATTAACTGTATTGAAAAGAATTCCAATAACAAGGTGTTTTTGTCATTGTAAGACAGTTTTTCCCTCTCATATGATCCACATGATAGCTGTTTGGGAATCGCATATGTTTAAGAGCATTTAAATGACAGTGGCAAGAAAAAGTATTTGAAACCATTGGAATGTCCTGGTTTACTGGATTAATTGGTCATAAAGTGTGATCCAATCTTCATCGAAGTCATCATAAGTACAGACAAACTCAATACGCTTAAGCTGATAACACACAAACAATTATATGCATCCATGACCAGCGACTGTGGGGCATCTGTTGGTGAAGAAACATTCATGGATCTTGATTTTGCAGACGATGCTGCGATCTTTGCAGAGTCAATGGAGGGTCTAATTGGGACACTCGAGAGACTGAGTGAGGAGTCTGAGTGTCTGGGCTTGTGAGTGTCCTGATAAAAACCAAAGAGCCAGGCCTTTAATGACCTCTTGGGCACGGCAATCAGAAGTGTGTCTGTCCGCATAGAGAGTGTTGACCTCGTCAAGATGGTTTACTTACCTCGGCAGTGACATTCATGTCTCTGGGGACTCTTCCTATGAAGTCACTAGATAGATAGATAGATAGATAGATAGATAGATAGATAGATAGATAGATAGATAGATAGATAGATAGATAGATAGATAGATAGATGATAGCTACTTTATTAATCCCAAGGGGATATTCATAAGTAGACAGATTGGTAGAGCATGGGAGGACATGAGGTTGCTGGAAAGGCGTGTGTGGCACTCCTGATATCTCTTTATCTTTAGAGTCCTGGTGCTTCCTGTCTTGCTAAATGGTTGCAAGACATGGACGCTATCTAGTGACCTGAGACGAAGACTGGACTCCTTTGGTGCTGTGTCTCTCTGGAAAATCCTTGGGTACTGTTGGTTTGACTTTGTGTTGCTCATGGAGTCCCGAATGAGGCACATGACCTGCATTGTGAGGGAGCGTCAGTTACGGCACTATGGCCATGTGGCGTGATTCCTCAAGGGTGATCCAGCTCATAAGATCCTCATTGTTGGGGACGAGTGTCTGAACCAGGCCAAGGGGTCTCCCATGTAACACCTGGCTGTGACACATAGAGGGTCATTTCCGGAGTGTGTCTGCCTGGGTGGTTGCTAACCAGGATCCTGAGTTGTTTCATCATGTAGTGGGTGCGAGAACACGCTGTACCAGTGCATGCTCCCCAACTTGACTTGATGTCTTTATTTGACACACTCATCAAACGTTCACAGTGTGTTGTGGATAAAGTACACTAAGTGAGCCCCTGGATTTAATAACTGGCAGCAATAAACACAAACAAGCAGATCAGACCTGCACAACGTTCATGTGGAATTCTGGACCGTTCTTCTTTACAGTGTAAGTAAGTGGAGGCTAGGTGTCACATTTGACCGCCTTTTTCCCAACAGACAGACGCTCTGGACACAGGTTAAAAGCACTAAGAAGTATTTTATTAATCCTTCTTTTCCCAAAACAGCCCATCCAAAGCACCACTGCCATAATAAACAGGTACTAAACACAATACTCTTCTCCACCACACCTCCCAGCAAGCGTTGTCCACCTCCTCATGTTGTCCACTCAGGCTCGCCTGCTGGGTCTTAAGTGATCCTTTATATAGTACCTGATCTGGAAGTGCTTCAATTCTTCTTTCCATGTGACTAGCCAGCACTTCTGGGTCAGATGGAGAATCCCAATTCTTTAGTCAACCCGGAAGCACTTCGGGGCTCCTGTCCACGTGATCCGTTAGTACTTCCTTCGACAGCTCCCCCTGACAGCACCCATGGCACCCAACAGGGCTGAGTTAGCGAACTTCAAGTCTCAGGATGCCCTGCGGGAATCTGGGGCACCGCTATACTCCAGGGGAGCTGCCATCTAGCATCTTGGGGGAGGCAGTGTCCAAATGTTGCTGCCTTCCCCCATCTTTTCCTTCTTGGGGCATCCCATCCGGCCTTCCATCACAACAGGAACTGCTTTGAACCGTATTAGAACATCAGGACATTCAGAACATTGTGACAAGAACAGGTCATCCAGCCCAACAAGTTTGTCCATCTTATTTACTTCAGTTCGTACGATGTCTGATGTAAGCAGTGTTTCTTGAGGTCATTCCACAGCATCTCCATTGGGTTCATGCCTTGGGTCTCATGTTTATATGAGTACACCAAAAAAATAGGAAAATATGTACATTGAGGGTATTATGGCTTGGGCATTTATGGCTGCCGCAGGTCCTGGCACACTTCTCTTCATTGATGATGGAACTGCTGACGGCAGCGACACAAGGAATTCTGAGGTGTGTGGGAACATCTGATCTGCTCAAGTTCCAGTCAATGTCTCCAAACTCATTGAATTAATTTTTGCCAATATTTTATCTCTAGTATCCCACAACAAGATAATGATTGAAATATACTGCTGAGGCAACACAAGAGTTTGTCAAAGACGAAAACTTCTTGAATGGCCAAGCCAGCCACCTGATTTCAATCCAACTGAGCAGGCCTTCCAATACGCTAATGAGAAAACTTAAGGGGACAAGCTCCCCAAAATTAGTAAATTAGTAGGAGCTGAAGATGGCTGCATTAGAAGCAAGAGCTAAGTGTGGAGACAGAAAAGAAGTGCCCAAGAGCCAAAGCAGACCATCTCACCTGTTAAACATCCTACCACAAGGTAATGATCCAAACACACTGCTGTGGCAACTCAGGAGTTTATCAAAGATAAAAAATGAAAACTTCTCGAATGGCCAAGCCAGCCACCTGATTTCAATCCAACTGAGCAGGCCTTCCAATACGCTAATGAGAAAACTTAAGGGGACAAGCTGCCCAAAATTAGTAGGAGCTGAAGATGGCTGCATTAGAGGCAAGAGCTAAGTGTGGAGACAGAAAAGAAGTGCCCAAGAGCCAAAGCAGACCATCTCACCTGTTAAACATGGCGGTGCTGAGGGTGTTACGACTTGGGCTGCCACAGGTCATGGCATACGTCTCTTCGTTGATGATTGAACTGCTGATGGCATTGGCACAATGAATTCTAAGGTGTGTAGAAACATCTGATCTGCTCAAGTTCCAGTAAAGACCTTCAAACTCACTTGACGGCACTTCATCCTACCACAAGGTAATGGTCCAAACACACTGCTGTGGCAACTCAGGAGTTTATCAAAGATAAAAAATGAAAACTTCTCGAGTGGCCAAGCCAGTCACCTGATTTCAATCCAACTGAGCAGGCCTTCCAATACGCTAATGAGAAAACTTAAGGGGACAAGCTGCCCAAAATTAGTAGGAGCTGAAGATGGCTGCATTAGAGGCAAGAGCTAAGTGTGGAGACAGAAAAGAAGTGCCCAAGAGCCAAAGCAGACTATCTCACCTGTTAAACATGGCGGTGCTGAGGGTGTTACGACTTGGGCTGCCACAGGTCATGGCACACGTCTCTTCATTGATGATTGAACTGCTGATGGCACAATGAATTCTAAGGTGTGTAGAAACATCTGATCTGCTCAAGTTGCAGTAAAGGCCTTCAAACTCACTTGACGGCACTTCATCCTGCCACAAGGTAATGGTCCAAACACACTGCTGTGGTAACACGGGAGTTTATCAAAGATAAAAAACAAAACAATTCTTGAAAGGCCAAGCCAGTCACCTGATTTCAATCCAATTGTGGAGGCCTTCCATATAATGAAGAGAAAACGTAAGGGGACAAGCCCCCCGAAAGAAGCAGGAGCTGAGGATGGCTGCATGAGAGACTTGGCAGAGCATCACCAGAGAAGCCCCTCAGCACCTGGTGATGTCTGTGAATCGTAGACTTCATGCAGTCATTTCATGCTGGGATATGTGACAAAGATATCGGGATATCAGACATTGCTGTGTCCGAAACATTATGGTTGCCCTGAAATGGAGTACCATGTAAAAATTCTGCTGTGATCAAAATGTCTGCAAATGCCTTTAAATTAAAGTCTGCAATTGTGCTCGTTAATCACACTGCCTGAATAATCCGATTTGAGATTTTAACTCCTTCAGGGATAATTATTTTTTTCATTTTCTCCCAGGTCTGAATATTTTTCCCGAAAATTCAGTTTTCTAAAAAGCAAACACTATATGCCTTTAACATTAAACATTAGCTTTCTAAGATCGGCTGTCACACTGCTTCCATACTTACTACATACAGTACCTGTTTGTCTAACCATTTATATTCTGAAAAAGAAACAGCGACCTGCCCTTCGTTTTTGATTTCTAGATCACTTGCATCAAAATCGGAGTTTGACGAGTCAGAGTCTGATTCAGCAATAATAGCAAAAAGCACAAAAAATTAATAATGCCCACAGAGGATTTTGCTTTGCACGTTCGCTTTGCTGTTTTGCCTGATGCCAATGCCATTCTAGACTTTGTTTACTCTACGCTCCTCACACCCACACACAGGGATTCAATGCCAAGTCAATGAGTCTAACAGTCCTCCTAGCAAAGAGGGTCTGCCCGTAACGTGATGGTGAGTTTTGTGGACGTCTACAGCTGATTATTTCCCTCTGTCGACATCCAACCTCAACCCCTGCTGTCGACAAAAGTCGACATCATCCCTAAAAGAGTTACACTGTGGAGCATAGGGGTGCATCAAGGAGAAAACGTGTCTTTGTCCCAAACATTATGGAGGGCACTGCAGATAACTGTACTCTATTGTCTAGAGCAGCGTTTCTCAACCTTTACGTATTTGAGACCAGAGTTTTTATAACAGTTTTAATTGCGCACCCCCTAAGGTTTTCTTGAAAGGAGCCCACTAATACCAATTTGTTCTTTTTTAATTAATGATATATCATAGATGCATATTTTATTATACCTACTATGAAAGGCACTATATAGCGCCTGACCCGACACAGATTGGATACGGGAGGCATGTGTAAAATAAAAGGATTTTTATTACTCTTCAGCTGGAGGGCACGTCTCCCCCCAGCCACAACACAGTCCCAAACACCAGTACAGCACAAGCACTCTTCTCCTCTCTTCCTTGGCACCACCACTCCTCCCTCGCAACCTTGTCCTCCTCCACCCGACTCTGGCCGATGACTGGTGGTTGCTGGCTCCCTTTTATAGGTCACCTGGAAGTGCTCCAGGTGTTTCCGGCGGCACTTCCAGGTGTGATGAAGCTGTTGCCCACACAGGCTCAGGAGTCCCAAACACAGGGCTGCCCACAACTCCAATTCCCTGGGAGCCCTGTGGGAAACCGAGGCACTACACCAGCCCAGGGGGGCGGCCATCTAGCATCCAGGGGGAGGTATTGCACTGTCCGGGGCTGCTCCCCCTGAATACAGTGTACAGGGGCGTCCTGGTTGGGCATGGACGCCAGGCGCCTGTCACACTACTTAACCTTTATCGACATTTATCTAACTCTATATTTATTTTTCTAGCATCAGAATGTACATTAGAACATTAGAACACTCTAGACGAGAACCGACCATTCAGCCCAACAAAGCTCGCCAGTCCTCTCCACTTATTTCTTCCAAGAGTTTTGAAAGTCCCTGACGTCTTACTGTCCACCACACTACTTGGTCGCTTATTCCAGGTGTCTATCGTTCTTTGTGTGAAGAAAAACTTCCTAATGTTTGTGCAAAGTTTACCCTTAACAATGTAGTTTAAGTTAATTTGTTTTGGTTTCAATAGATGTTTTTTTCATATTTTTGATTCTTGTTTTCTTTTTTTCACATCTTCGCGCCCCCCTTTTTGTTACTTCATGCCCCCCTAGGGGGGAAAACACCACAGGTTGAGAACCACTGGACTAAAACAAGTCAGCCAGCCAGCCATCGTCCAACCCGCTATATCCTAACTACAGGGTCAATAATTGACTGTACGTTATTACGAAGGCTTGATGTCAATAGTACAATATTAGGCAGTGAGTTAGGTGGGCAGGGGGTCCAAACGTATTTGCAGATTTTCACATTTATGGTTTTCCTGCCCTCCCAGCTCCTGTGAATTGCAAGGGATGACTGTTGTAATTGCCAAGAAATGTACGTCCCAATCATTATTAATTATTAATTATTATTAATTATTAATTAATTATCATTAAGATGACTCCCGACAGTGTAGAAAAAGTGTTTTGTGACTGAAATATCTGCAAACCCCCATTAAATGAAAGTCTACAATGTGCACTTTAATCACATTTGAATTGTTTGATTTGTAATTTTAAACTGTGGAGCAGAAGGGGGAAATTAAGGAAAAATGTGTCTGCCCGGGGCGGCACGGTGGCACAGTGGGTAGTTAGGAGACCTGGTTTCACTTCCCGGGTCCTCCCTTCGTGGAGTTTGCATGTTCTCCCCATGTCTGCATGGGTTTCCTCCCACAGTCCAAAGACAGATAGATAGATAGATAGATAGATAGATAGATAGATAGATAGATAGATAGATAGATAGATAGATAGATATGAAAGGCACTATATGATAGATAGATAGATAGATAGATAGATAGATAGATAGATAGATAGATAGATAGATAGATATAAAAGGCACTATATGATAGATAGATAGATAGATAGATAGATAGATAGATAGATAGATAGATAGATAGATATAAAAGGCACTATATGATAGATAGATAGATAGATATAAAAGGCACTATATGATAGATAGATAGATAGATAGATAGATAGATAGATAGATAGATAGATATAAAAGGCACTATATGATAGATAGATAGATAGATAGATAGATAGATAGATAGATAGATAGATAGATAGATATAAAAGGCACTATATGATAGATAGATAGATAGATATAAAAGGCACTATATGATAGACAGATAGATAGATAGATAGATAGATAGATAGATAGATAGATAGATAGATAGATAGATAGATAGATAGATAGATAGATAGATACTTTATTAATCCCAAGGGGAAATTCACAGACATGCAGGTTTGGTGCATTGACGATCCTAAATTGTCCTTGGTGTGTGTGAGTGCCCTGCGGTGAGCTGGCGCCCAGCCCAGGGTTTATTTCCTGCCTTGCACCCTGTGCTGGCTGGGATTGGCTCCAGCAGACCCCCTGACCCTGTAGTTAGGATATAGCAGGTTGGATAATGGATGGATGGCTGTGTCTGCCCTACATATTATGGATGGCACATAATAAATGACAAACACATGAAATGCACCAACATATAAACTTTAGACAGTGCTTTAACCGTGGCTGAAGTATAACAAATGGAAGTCGTCAATTTAAGGTGTTCAGATTAAGGTGGGTCCCTCTGGAGACATATAAAGATAACAATCCCACCAAATGACAGTGACAAATCACACAACAACAGTTATAAAAAAAAAAAAAAGATGGTAAGACAAAAGCAGTGAAAACGAGATTTTTTTGTAAATTGCATAATTAATTCCCAACCATATTTTTTATTTTTATTTGTTTATTTTTTTATTTAAGGAATGTGCCTCTTCTGCAACAACGACAGAATCTGTGACGAGCCCCTGAAGTGATAATGAGCCCCCGGCTTCCACAGTTCATTAATTCTCGTCATCTTGACACGCGTTTGTCGGGACGCACGTCATATTCTGGTAGTCAAAAAACATTTGGTCAACAGAACATTTGTCAAAGTCTCCCAATCCATACACCATAAACATGTCTCGGGTTGACACAGTTTTGCAATTTCCTTCTCGAATCACAAATTTATTCAAGTTATCAACTTCTTAGCCCTACACGTTCCAAAAACCGCAACATTGCATTTATTTCAAAGGGTTCTGTCGGCAGCACGCTGTAATGATATTTTACATTTTGCAACTTTTTTGTCATTGCATATTTGTCGCAGTGGGTGCTGATCTCCCATTGCTGTCTGGTATTGATCAATGGATTCTATTCTCTGCGAGGGGATTGTTATGTCACAGCTGGGGAGCAAATTGCTGCTCTGACATTTCCAGCATGATTGGAGATGATCTGATGAAAAATTGAAAAGGTTCTTTAATTTCAAGTGTAAAGCACGATACACTTTTTTTTTTTTGATGACTAGGGGAGAAAATAGGTAGCGATATTAAGGAAATGTTCTGTTTTCCATTGCTTGGTTATTTTTCTGTGGGTCCTGTGAAAGTGACCTGAAGAGACGTTTTACACTTCTGTGTTATTTCATCCCATGAACATTCAATGATTCAATCTATTTCCAAACCCATCACTTCCAAACGCTTCTTTTGATGGGACTGCAGCGGGTTTTGGCAGAACTATTCGACAAACTCAACTCGTTCAAGAGGTGGTGGGCGCATTCACCGTAGTGTTATTAGAACAATCTGGCCGAAAACAGGCCATTCAGCTCACCAGTCCTATCCGTTTAATTCTTCTCAGAAGTAACGTCAAGTATGGTCCTGTGCGAAACTCTTACTTGAACGTCTGACAAACGTGTAATATGTCACGATCTCTTGATAAAGTACCCTTTGTTTGAATATCTGAGATCATAGCGGTGAAAGAAAGAGTGATGGAGCCTATGCTGGGATCACATGAATAAATGAACAGAACAGAATAAAGGAGGGGACCCTCGAGTCTTTGCTCCCATGTGGTGAGTCATACTATATAATAAAAATAGATAGATAGATAGATAGATAAATAGATAGATAGATAGATAGATAGATAGATAGATAGATAGATAGATAGATAGATAGATAGATAGATAGATAGATAGATAGATAGATAGATAGATACTTTATTAACCCCAAGGGGAAATTCCCATACTCCAGCAGTAGCATACTGATAAAGAACAATATTAAATTAAAGAGTAATAACAATGCAGATATAACAGACAATAACTTTGTATTATGTTACCATTTACTCCCCCGGGTGGAACTGAAGAGTCGCATAGTGTGGGGTCTCCTCAGTCTGTCAGTGGAGCAGGACGGTGACAGCAGTCTGTCGTTGAAGCTGCTCCTCTGTCTGGAGATGATCCTGTTCAGTGGATTCTCCATGATTGACAGGAGTCTGCTCAGCGCCCGTCACTCTGCCACGGATGTCAAACTGTCCAGCTCCGTGCCTACAATAGAGCCTGCCTTCCTCACCAGTTTGTCCAGGCGTGAGGCGTCCCTCTTCTTTATGTTGCCTTCCCAGCACACCACCGCATAGAAGAGGGCGCTCGCCACAACCGTCTGATAGAACATCTGCAGCATCTTATTGCAGATGTTGAAGGATGCCAGTCCTCTAAGGATGTATAGTCGGCGAGAGAGATCAGCGTGGCTATGATCACGGGATATGAAGTGGTCTACGACAGGCTTTGTAAGGTCTTTGATCTGAATGGCTCAAGCATCCTCCCTGAACTGGTCTGTTAGCCATCTCCGTTACATTTGCGTAGATTGTTAATCCGGCAAGAGGTCCATTGTTTAATACTGAATTTACTAGAGGGAGCAGACACAAAGGGGATTGCTGATGACATATTTTTAACTGACTCAGTGGCTCCTTTTACAGCTCAAAATGCCTGGCAAGGAATGTGGCTCTCATCTGTGAAGTGAGCCGCGGATGAGAAGTTTGTATACTTCAAGTGGTTTACGATAGGAGTGTTAGAGAAAAAGGCTCCTGTGGGAGGATCAGTCTGCAAAAACAGGTCTAAAGGTGGAATGGGAAGACCGGCTAGTTGTAGGTTTCACTATCAGGGCTCCTCTTGGATTAAATGTTGCAAAGTCTACTTCTGGCTTGATTGAGGGACCTGTCCATAATATGAGGACCCCCTGGTGGCACCTGAGGGTACCAACAGGGCTGCACCAAACTCCAACTCCCATGAAGCCCTGTGGGAGTCTGAGGCACCACTACAGCCCATGGGGGTTGACATCTAGCGTCCTGGAAGAGGTGACACTCTGCCCACGTTTGCTCCTCCTGGTCCTCCCAACATGGAGGCATCCCAGTGGGGCAAGTGCCCCGACCACACTCTACAGTCTGAAATGCAAAATGTTGCTCTCATCCGACCACAGAATCTTCTGAGTCTCCCAATGTGCCTTCTGGCAAAACTCTAGACGTTATTAATATTTTTTTTGTTTTTTCTTCCCATAAAGCAGCGACTGAAGTGTCATATCTCAAAGGCTGTGGGGCAGTGTTAGCAATAAGCTGAACCAATGAAACGGTTTCTGTGTACTCACGCTCATTTGAATCTTTATTAAATACAGCTTCAGGTTTCAATTACCGTCAATTTCTTTTATTGGTAACATCCAATATAAAATGGTCCTTAAAGGGCAAACATGCCCTGTAAATAGCAATGAACATAAGAATAATATGGTAAACTGTTGCCAGCACTTAAATGTACAGAACTGAGCTGGCCCACAAATTTAAACTTAACACAATACAAGAGTATAGAGTTTACAGTGGGGGACATAAGTATTGAACGTGTCAACTTTTTTTCAGTAAATCAATAAATCCAATTAGGCCATTCACATGAAATTCTCACCAGGCATTGGTATTGACGCAAGAAATCCACAAATATAAAGAATTCACAACATGAATGGCCATCAATAAAGGTGTGTGTCATTAAGTGGAATGACGCAGGGAAAAATTATTAAACACGCTGATTGAAGCCTTTGACAGCTTCAAGGCGTTTCCCTGAACAGCACTAACCATATCTCCCTGTTCCCTCTACTGGTCACCACAGGGACAATTTATTCTCTTAATTTAGCTTAACACAACCCAGAAGAAATGTACAATTACCATTAAATGAATGAAAAAGACGAAAAAATGATCCCAAAATGTGATCACACCCTTATAGTGTCACAGAATGACCTGGGCCACACTTGTTGTCTGCATAGTCTTTCCAGTCCCAGCCGCTGTAGCTTATCGCACATTCACAGTTCTCCTAGGACACTTGGTTGCCGCCAGCTCACTCGTCTTCTTTGGTTTTTATGAACGGCCTACACTAGCAGATTCACAGATGAGCCATCCTCTTTTCATTTCTTCATGATAGATTTAACCAGTGTGGATATACGGGCATCCCAACCAGGACAGGGGAAGATTCCATAGCCAAACAGGAGGCCCCATGTGAATGGACAGGCATCCTGAGAGAGAGAAAGGTTCTTTACCCAAACAGAAGGTTCCAGGTAGATGGATAGACATCCCGGCCAAGGAAGAGGAAGTTTCCTTGCCTGGATGGGAAGCCCAAGGCGGCTAGACTGGCGTCTCATCCAGATGTATTTACAATACCGTATTTACTCATGTACCACGCGCCCTCGTGTAAGACGCGCACCCTAATTTTTACAAAGAAAATCGAGAAAATCATTTTGCCCCGTGTACGACGCACGTTGTGATTGTATAGGAAGCGTTTAGAGAGACAGTGCGAGTAAGCGAGATCGCAAGCAAGCGAGCGAGAGAGAGAGAGTGCGAGTGAGCGAGCAAGAGAGCGAGAGAGAGAGAGAGCGAGTGAGCGAGCAAGAGAGCGAGAGAGAGAGCGAGCGAGTGAGCGAGCAAGAGAGCGAGAGAGAGAGAGTGCGAGTGAGCGAGCAAGAGAGCGAGAGAGAGAGAGAGCGAGCGAGCCCAAGCAGAAGAAGTAAACATTACAGAATTACATTTCCTCTTGTATGACGCGCACCTGATTTTCTAATGCTAATTTTCGGGAAAAAATTTGCGTGTGGTACACACATAAATACGGTACTTTTCCTGGCCGGTATAAAAAGAAAAGACTGGGAAGGGCTGTTCTTTAGGGGCTGTTTATTCCCCCAGGTTGTTAAATAGAAGCAGCTCTGGATTTTGATACCTGTTCAGACACCAGCAGGGAATGCTGGGAATTGTAGTCCAGTAGCGCAGCCCTGCAGGGGTCTGTGGCTGCTGCAGGGAGTTACACTCCTTACTATCTGAGACTTCCATATGATCTGTACGTTCATCCAAATGGGCACAGGAAGTACTCTTGGATCCTCAATACAAGGAACTGCGCCGCCTTGTCCAGGCGAATCGGAGCTGGGAGGAAGGAAGGCAACAATCGACTGGAGGATTGGCAGTGTGGAGAGAGAGAGAGAGAAACCGTATACGGTACATTCTTTCTGAAAAGATATTTTGAGTAGTAAACACCACTTTATTTTGAACCCGGGACTGTTTGTGTGTTCATGTTGGAGATGCGGGGCTCGCTGGTGCCCCCTAGCCAACACACTGAATATATACGGTGACTTAGAAATGTTCTTGTCTCCATCATCTGATTTTCACCTTTCCATAGAGTTGCTTGGGTTGTTCTTTTGATATCCTTTTTTAATCCCCTGAGAGGAAATTGTCTTTTTTGCATGACTGGTGGGTAGGGGTCAGCTATTGTACAGCCCCCCAATTTTCATGTTAAGGGTTATGCCCCATTACCCAACAGAGCAGGATCCCATCTGGCAGTGACAGGATTCCTTAGCCTCAGAGCTTTTGCCTTCGTTTTGTAGGTTACACTCACACTACGAGTCAGCTCTCAGGGTTACTGCTGTCAGTTTGATTTTATATTGCATTTTCTTTACAATTACACAGTTAAAGTTCAATTTGTAAAATGTTTTTACAGTAGGGACAACCAGAAGTGAAGTGACTTGCTCAGGGACAGCCTGCAATGTCAGAAGCTGAGACTGAATATGTGCTTTTTATTTTATATCGTGCCTTCCCACAGCCAACCTTACCCCAAGTTATCGTATAGCAGGGGTCTCCAACTCCGATCCTGGAGGGCTGCAGTGGCTGCAGGTTTTCATTCTAACCCTTTTCTTAATTAGTGACCTGTTTTTTTGCTGCTAATTAACTTCTTTTAAATTAATTAAATTAATTGACTTGTTTTTTAAGATTTGTTCCTCTGAATGGCTTCATTTCTTTTCCTTAAATGGCACCCAAACAGAAATGAAGATGTGAAGTGAGGGAGTCAACAGAAGACCCACAAAGCCAGGGCCTCAAACTCCAATTTCACTCCAACCAGTTGCTTAATTAGGCTCTGATTCTCATTGTTAATTAAACCCGTTCTTTAATTCCATGGCTTGGTGCTGTGCAATACCATACATTTTCAAAATTGATATTTTCTTTACTTTTCTAAGAGCATCGTTAAAGTGTTTTGGGGTCCTGAGCAGATCAACATTCCCGAGACCTTCATCTTCCTTTATTTTCAGATATTGTATGATGGACACCAGTTGTTTTGGCTCATTTTATATCTCACTATTGTTTGGCTGCTAATTAAAGAGCAAGTCAGTTAAAATTCATTCAAAAGAAGTTAATTAGCAGCAAAAACAGGTCACTAATTAAGAAAAGGGTGTCAATGAAAACCTACAGCCACTGGGGGGCCCACCAGGACCAGGAGATGGGGACCCCTGTCATATCGTAACCACTATTACGATGTATGCAAAAGTGAAACAGCAGGTTTAAGTGTCAGCCAGTAGGGGGCGACCCTGTCAACAACAAAGGTGGCATTGGCTGGCAACTGACCCAGCGTGTCATTTGTGAGATTTTCTACCTGCGAGCTACCGAAGCTTCATCTTTCCATGCTGTTTTAGTGCCTTTTGCATTCGTTGTTCGCTCTGCTGGTATTCACTTCTTATGGATTTTTTTGCCTTATGCCATCTTTTATATTTAAAGCTGCATTTATTTTTAGCTGTTACCTAGAGAGCTCGCATGAATAAGAATACCATTATATGGGTTACAAATGTAAAATAAATGAAAACACGCTCCGCCACCCACTCCTAGCTATTGAGATATCCTCCGCGGCGTCTACGTTCAATGGACGTTTGTCAAAGTGCTCATTTATCCTTCTTTTACTCCTCCTTTTATGTGTTGTTTAATCTCCCTCATGGAGTATCATGCTTCCAAAACTAACAGCCATCAGCTCAGTCATCTGTAGACAGGAGACGGATTATTTATTATTAATATTATTCTTGATGGATTTCGGGAGCACTTTATGACAGCACTTTATGTGAAAGGTGCCAATGACAGTGGAACAGTTGGCAAGGGCTGCCAAAGGGGGTCCTGTCTGTCATATGTCTCCACCGTGTGCAGGAGTGGGATACACCAGGCGTCCCATTCAGGTTCTGCTCCATGCTAGCCTGGATTTGCTTCGGTTTGGCTTGACCAGTGAGTGCAGACAATGGGACTACTAATGGATGAGTGGGCAATGCACACTCCGTTTGTTTGGTTGAAACTTATATTTTAAGTTGTTACAGACACACATGCCCTTCAGAACAGGTCATCCACCACTTCAGGTCCATCCAGTACTTGGATGGGAAACCACCTAGGAAAATGTTTGGGTTACTGCTGGAAGAGGTATTGACGATGCCAGCAGAGAGCGCTTACCCTGTGGTCTGAATGTGAATCCCAAAACCCCAATGCCATGACGGGGACGCAGTGCGACAAAAATGATGCCGAAAAACTGAGGTTCTGATTTGCTGTGGTTATAAAAGATCTCTGGGCATCCTTCATAAAGAGAATGGTATACCCCAATCCTGGCTAAATTGCCCACCACGGAATGGTCCTTCTAGCCTAATAATGACCCCTTGTTTCTGACTGGCTGTCTTTTTCATCTGTGTCCAGCAGGGGGTGCTCGCTACCTGTGTTCTTTCGTTACTGTGGTGTGTTGTGCAAACACAAATCTATATAGATATAAAATAAAAGGCGATACTCCTCCCTAATGATATGGCAGTAAGAAATCACACAATAGAAATAACTTAGCTTTGTTGGCCTGGTCCTTCTAGCTTAATAATCACCCCCCGTCTCTAACTTGCTAAGTGTCTCTCTCACCTCTTCATCACCTAACATTACACATTTGTGCTGAGAGTACTGCCACTAAAATGGCTGCCGTCACATCATCCATATGAAAGCTACACATTGGTGGTGGTTGAAGTGGCTCCCCACTCACTGAAGTGCTTTGAGCGTCTTGAAAAGTGCTGTATAAACACAATGTCTTCTTCTTCTTCTACTCGTTCATCTTCGTCTTCGTCTGCCAGCTGAATATCCTTAATCTAAAATGCATGGGTTTCCTCTAAGTGCAGCTCCAGATTCCTCCCAATGTCCAAAGACATTCAGGTTAGGTGGAAGAACCTTGGGTTACTGATGGAAAAAGTGTTGATGATGCCTACAGGGGGCACTTACCCTGTGGTCTGAATGGGAATCCCAATCCCACCAGTGCAGTGACGGGGACACAGTACTACAAAAATGATGCCATCCTTCAAATGAGACATAAAACCGAAGTCCTGACTCTCTGTGGCTATAAAAGATCCCTGGAAACCCTCTGTAAACAGTAGGGTGCACCCCGATGTCCTGGCTAAATTGCCCACCATGGCCTTGTCCTTCTAGCCTAATAATCATCCCCCGTTTCTAACAGGCTAACTGTCTCTCTCACCTCTTCATCATTTGTGGTGACAGTACTGCTACTAAAATGGCTGCCGTCACATCATCCCAGTAGATGCTGCACATTGGTGGTGGTTGAAGTGGCTCCCCACTCACTGAAGTGCTTTGAGCGTCTTGAAAAGTGCTGTATAAACACAATGTCTTCTTCTTCTTCTACTTGTTCGTCTTCATCTTTGTCTGCCAGTTGAATATCCTTAATCTAAAATGCATGGGTTTCCTCTAAGTGCTGCTCCAGATTCCTCCCAATATCCAAATACATGCAGATTAGGTGGAAGAACCTTGGGTTACTGATAGAAAAGGTGTTGGTGATGCCAGCAGAGGGAGCTTACCCTGTGGTCTGTTTGTTTGGATCCCAATGCCCCATCGCAGTGCTACAAAAATGGTGCCATCCTTCGATTGTGACGTAAAACTTAAGGTCTGACTCTCTATGGCTATAAAAGATCCCTGGGCACCCTCCGTAAAAAGTAGGGTGCACCCCGATGTCCTGGCTAAATTGCCCACCATGGCCTGGTCCTTCAAGCCTAATAATCATCCCCCATTTCTAACTGGCTAACTGTCTCTTTCACCTCTTTGTCCAGCATGGGGCACTTGCTCCCTGGGAATGAGTTCTTTTGTGATTGCGGCGTGTTACGTAAACCCGACTCTATACAGATATAACATAAAAGGTGATACACCTCCCTAGTGACACGGCGGTCAGAAATCACGCAGGAGAAATAACTTAGCTTTGTTGGCCTGGTCCTTCTAGCTTAATAATCAACCCCTGTTTCTAACTTGCTAAGTGTCTCTCTCATCTCTTCATCACTTAACACCCCACATTTGTCTTCAGAGTACTGCCACTAAAATGGCTGCCGTCACATCATTCTGCTGGATGCTGCACAGTGGTGGTGGTTTAATGTCAGCTTACGCTGCATATCAGATGAGTGAAGCCAATGACAAAACCCGGTCGGGGAGTTGGGGGCCCGAGGAGTAGAGTCTGTTGATATCTTCGTTGCAGTGGAAGGCATTTTCCGGAACAGGTGGCGGTATCTCCCATCTGTAGGCTTCAAAGATGTGCTTGACAATGTTCCAAGGCTTTATACTGTTTTCTCCATGTGCAGGGCCCCCCATAGGCGAACATGCAATTCCAAATATGGCATAGAACAGATGGGAATTGCACAAAGTTACAGTATCTCACAGTCTTACTGCACATTTTCCAGTTGTTTCAATCTGTCTTATGCCATACTGCTTGCCTAGCAGTTCAATGTGGTGAACCCCTGTGCTTAATCTGGCTCTGTGTCAACTGTGCAGGTGAGCAGAAAACAAAGATTTCTAAGATATATTTGCACAGTGACATATTAAACTTATGCTTATAACCGATCATCGCCTAACAGTTAAGGTGTGGCGAGTGTCAGGGCCGGATTAAGACGAAATTGGGCCTGATGCTGCAGCGCAAAAAAGGCCTATTTTTTCTCGGCATTGGCGCATGTGCACTCAACACTCACCGCACACGCGCACTCGGACTGACCAAGGAGCCTTATGTGCTTGTGGCGCCAACCAGCCAGCCTTTATTGAACATGAATAATAATAACGACGTAGTATCGTAACAACTCGAGATTAACATCAAACTATGTAACATCAACATTCAATAGCAATTGTCTGAAAAGTGCACTTAATGCAGAAAACCTAACAATGAAATACACACAATTTTGCAATTCTTTTACGAAACAGAGTAAGAAAAAATGATTTTGCAGAGACATTGGGTCAAAGTGACTCAGTTCAGGCTCTTGAGGGTAAAAATTTATCCACAATTTAAATTTCATAATAGACCAGACTCCTGTCGAGGATTTAAAAAATTCTAAACATCCATGCCAGGCCCGTGGGCCAGCTTTTAACTCTACCTTTACAGATAACCATTCAAATAGCCATCGATTTTTACTGTACAACTAACTTTCAAGGTGAAAAATTTACTACGTGGCACTTACCGAACAATAATAAAGAGGCAAGAATCCCCAAGATATTGCAAAAAATGCAGCTAAATTACTAAATAAACTGTTTAACGTAAAATTAATAGCATTAACTTGAAATCTTCGGTTAACAATAAACACAACAAAGTTATAGTTACATCACAGAGCAAAGAACAATAGTAACTGTATAATAAGTAACGCTGTGTCTAGGCGTTCGAAAGTCGGACTCCAAATTTCATTCTAAGAATTATTTCGAGGTTAATATATCAAAGGAAAACTGTTCAGCTTCCGGAAAATTCTCGTCTGTTTTCATCTGGGCCTATTTCAGGAATGGGCCTAATGCTGCAGCATCAATAGCCCCCACCTGAGTGAGAGTACTGCAAATAAAATGGCTGCCGTCACATCGTCCCAGCAGATGGTGGTGGTGGTTGAAGTGGCTCCCCACTCACTGAAGCGCTTTGAGCCTCATGAAAAGTGCTATATAAACACAATGTCTTCTTCTTCTTCGTCGTCGTCATTGTCGTTGTCTTCTTCTACCAGTTGAGTATCCTTAATCTAAAATGCCTCGGACAGAAATATTTCAGATTTCAGATATTGTCGGACTGCAGAACATTTGCATATCCATAATGATTTTTTACTTTTTTTGTCTAAACACAACATTTATCCCTGTTTTAATATACACCTTATTCCCATACCCTGAAGATCATTTTATATAATATTTTCAATACATTTTAAACATTTTTTTCAGTAATCAGCTGCTAAACAACAGTGACCTACCTGCATTGCCAACTGTGTGTTGCTTTGCTTCTTCTCAGTGTACGGTACCCTTATAATCAAAACAGAGCATTGCACGTAGAGACTGAAAGTCTGCCATTGTTTGTTGGTAATGCCATCAACAGAAGCACAGGCAGAAGTACTGCAAGAAGGACATACACGGTCATACAACCTGGACGCTTGTAGCTGCAGCAGTTTTAAGATGACATACTGCACACTGGGGACATTCTGAAGGACTGGAAAATGGCAAATATGATCCTGTTATATAAAAAGAGGTGACTGGGCAGATCCAAGCAACTATAGGACAGTAAGATTAACAAGCATCACAGGAAAATTAATGGAAGGAATTATTAAGGATAAGATTGAGCAACACCTGGCAAGGACAGGAGTTATTAGGAAAAGTCAGCATGGGATCAGAAGAGGGAGGTCATGTTTTACTAACATGATGGAATTCTATGAGGAGGCAACAAAATGATATGACCAGAGTGGAGCAGATGATATTATTTATGTGGACTTTCATTAAGCATTTGATAAGGTGCCACATGAGAGGGTGGGCATCAAACTAAAAGAAGAAGTGGGAGTTCAGGGTGATGTTTGTAGACGTGTGCAGAATTAGCTCAGACACAGGAAGCTGAGGGTGATGGTGTGAGGAACCTCATCAGAATTGGCCGATGTTAAGAGTGGTGACCAACAGGGATCAATGCTGGGGCCTCTGCTATTTTTAATATATATAAATGATTTAAATAGGAATACAAGTAACAAGCTGGTTAAGTTTGCAGATGATACCAAGATAGGTGGATTAGCAGATAATTTGGAATCCATTATATCATCACAGAAGGACTTGGATAGCAGACAGGCTTGGGCAGATTTGTGGACGATGAAATTTAATGTCAGTAAATGTAAAGGATTACACATAAGAAGTAAAAGTGTTAGGTTTAAATAGACTATGGGAGGTCTGAAAATCGAAAGTCCACATTAAAACAAAGATTTAGGAATCGTGGTGGACTCTAAGCTATCGACTTCACGACAGTGTTCAGAAGCCATTAAGAAGGCTAACAAACTGTCATGTTATATAGCGCCTTGATGTGTGGAGTACAAGTCACAGGAAGTTCTGCTCAAGCTTTATAACACACTGGTGAGGCCTCATCTGGAGTCCTGGGTGCAGTTTTGGTCTCCAGGCTACAAAAAGGACATAACAGCACTAGAGAAGGTCCAGAGAAGAGCGACTAGGGAGATTCAGGAGCTACAGGGGGATGAGTTAAGGAAAGATGAAAAGAGCTGAGCCTTTACAGATTAAACAATAGAAGATTAAGAGGTGACATGATTGAATTGTTTAAAATGATGAAGGGAATTAGTCCAGTGGATCGAGACGGTGACTTTAAAATTAGTTCATCAGGAACACGGGGACACAGTTGGAAATTTATTAAAGGTAAATTTTGCACAAACATTAGGAAGTTTTTCTTCACACAAAGAACGATAGACACTTGGAATAAGCGACCAAGTAGTGTGGTAGACAGTAAGAGTTTAGGGACTTTCAACACTCAACTTGATGTTAGTTTAGAAGAAATAAGTGGATAGGACTGGCGAGTTTTGTTGCGCTGAATGGCCTGTTCTCATCTGATTGCTCTAAACTTGTAATGTTCTAATATTCTAATGATCTCCATTGTCTGTCTCGGTGGAACATTTCTTAGTTACAGCAGAAGCAAACTTATATCAATCTCAGATGGAAAAGAAGACCCTCTCACTGAGTTATTGTCTGGTTTATATCTCATGGGAGTGCTCAGTCATGTCTCCTTGTTATCATTACTCTGAGTGAAGTTGTTAATTAACTGATTGATTGATTGATTGATTGATTGATTGATTGGCGGATTGATGGCACTGTTGTGGTTTCGAGTCCTGGCCTCTGCCCAAATTTATCAGACATCTCAGAGTAGGAAAACAATACTAATTGGCTCAAAGATAGCAGAGCGATGCAAATTTTGGTTCTTCTCATAGGAACAGGAGTAAAGGCATCTTATCAATTTTCCTAATTTAGGAAACTACTCCTAACTTCTGTGTGATTTAGGAGCAACCGTGAGCTGTCCAAACTTGCTAGGAGCCAGATAATATCCCATAATATGATTTGGATTTGTTCAGAGTCCTGGAGACCTTGGCCATTCCACAGTTCAGTCAGCACTGGGCCAACCAATCCCATGAAAGGACCCCTCTACCCGATGATTCCTGCGATCCTCCATCAGAGATGACTTTACCTTAAGCAGGCAGAACAACTTGGCAGGTGGGCAGTGGCACCAAGTGCCACATTTGAGTACTGAGTGGAGAAGCAGAATAGAATCCACCTACCCATTTTCTAAACCCACTTTATCCCGAGCAAAGTCATGTGGAAGTTGCAGCCTATCCCAGCAAGCACAGGGTGCAAGTCAGGATCAATCCCTGGTGCATATAATGTTAAATAAGCGTGGGCTTTTCTCTCATTCAGTGTGTGTGTCTCAGTCTGTCCATCTGGATGTTCATTACAGTATGATACATGATGAGGCAAAGTGGCACCAATTCCGTCTTCTTCTTCATCTTCTTCTTTTACTTATTATTATTATTACTATTATTATTTTTAATTATCTTAGTGGTGATGCCTTCATTGTTCATTTATGGGAAGCAGTGACACAAAATCACAACATCATTCATTCCCAGCCGTGGTCTCCTATTGAGGGGCCCAGACTATAAATCAATTAAACATCTCTGGAGAGACCTGAAAACAGCTACCCACTACTAGTCTCCATCCAACCTGACAGAGCTCAGAGATCCCCTACAAAGAACAATGGTAGAAACTCCTCAAATCCAGGTGTGTGTAGCTGGTCACATCAAACCCAGAAAGCCTGGAATCACCAAAGACGCTTCAACAAAGTACTGAGGAAATGGTTGGAATATGAGATACGTCCGTTTTTAATATTCAATAAGACTGCATATCTTTCTAAAATTCTGTTTTCCCTTTTGTCATTTAGGGGAATTGAGTGTAGTCTGTTTCTATAAAACATACACTTGATTTGAAAGACAAAGCAGAACTTTAAAAGAAGTCGATCATTCAGAAAAGCCCCTTGTCTGTCTCCTCAGTTCAGGACCATTAGATCCAAGAACGGTGTCATCGTGAGCACAGAGATCACATAACAGTTGGGGTGTCAACCTGATCGTCCTCATTTAATTCTATAGCTGTAAACAAAGACACTCAATGGCATCCAAAAATCAAAATTAATAATAATAATAAACCGAATGAGGCATTTGTGGCCCCCTAGTGTTCAGTGTGCACGCCGCTCGGTCCCACGACTCGACTGACTCTCCTCCTGACTTGCCTGAGCTCCAGTTGGAAGGGGCAGAGTCAGGTATTCTCCATGGGTGTCTTCTCTATGGACTGAGGAGGAAGAAGGAGGAGACGTGGTTAGTGCCAGCGCCCCCTCTCACTCCGGGGTGGTACTAAGCACCTCAGATGAGCCTGTGAGGTGATCCTCCAGCACAAATGTGTGTGACAACAGTTTTTTATCTGTGGGTCATAAGAATGAACTAAAGCCACTTGTACTGAAAAGTAAGTGATTGGACCCGATGTCCGTTTCTACCGTTTCTAGACAGTAAGACGTTAGGGACTTTCAAAATTCGACTTGATGTTTTCTTGGAGGAAACAAGTGGATAGGACTGGCGAGCTTTGTTGGGCTGAATGGCCTGTTCTCGTCTAGATTGTTCTAATTCTAATTCTAATACCTACCAGTCCAATTAAGTCTCATGGTGGCCCTGGGCGCAAAGCAGGAATCAACTCTGGAATTGCAAAACTAAATTAAAACAAAGTGATTTCTGGGAGCCTGACATGGAACAAATGCTGAGAGTGAATCCAGTCATAATGATGGCAATGATGGAACAATCACCATGTCCAGGGCTCAATCCTGCCTAGTTTTCAGTGCTGCTGGGATGTACTCCCCCCCTCCCCCCATGACCCCGAACCAGATTAAACAGGTTTGTTAATGGATGAACCCTGGGGTTTGTTTCCTGCCTTGTGCCCTGTGTTGCCTGGGATTGGCTCCAGCAGACCAACGTGACGCTGTAGTTAGGATATAGCGGGTTGGATAATAGATGGATGATAATGGATGACTGCTTTCGAACCGTCCATCTGTTACACTTTCTGGTACTGAGTATTTTGCTCCATTTTCATCTCACCATTTTAATTTTTTTTTCCCCATGAATAAACATGTTGGTGATGAGCTTCCATTTTGCGAGGCGTCTTTTAACCAAGTCTTTTCATCTTTAATTTGATAGAACTTTACTTCCCTATAGCAACAAAATTAAAAGCACTTCATAGTCTGTGATGTGATGCCATCTTATTCTATTTTAGTCAAGAGTTCTTTCTTTTTTTTTTTTTTTTGACATTTCGGCAGGCAGACCTAATAGCCACTTAGGTTAAATATGGGAATTTTGGATGAATTCTGGATGTTTGATCTTATTTAACAGCATCAGTTTCAGCTTTTCAGTAGCTCATGTTGAAATATCTACATAGGGTTTAGTACTTGGCAGTCATTTTATGTTCAGAAGCCAAAGTGTACCTCATTCCAACCACAGGTATACACGAACATAACATCAGAAATGTGGCAAACAAGCGGAGTCCATTTGTTGCTCCTCTGTTTACAACAACAACAACATTTATTTATATAGCACATATTCATACAAAAAAATGTAGCTCAAAGTGCTTTACAAAATGAAGAATAGAAAAATAGAAGACACAATAAAAAATAAACATAAGTCAACATTAATTAACAGAGAATAAGAGTAAGGTCCGATGGCCAGGGTGGACAGAAAAAACAAACAAAAAAAAACTCCAGAGGCTGGAGAAAAAAAATAAAATCTGTAGGGATTCCAGACCAAGAGACCGCCCAGTCCCCTTTAGCTAATAGATAAGCTGTCCCCAGTATGTCATCCAGTTACTTCTTAGTGCACATGTCTCAATAGTTTGTTCCACAACTCTCTGCATTAAGTAGAGTTTCCTAGCTTCCCTCCCAAATGCACTTCACCTTCATTTTCACTGAGTATGTGATTCACTTGGGATTCATGTGGGATCCGCTTTATAAATGCCTTGGAAGATTTTGAAGACTTGGATGAGGTTCCCGCACAGTCTCCTCTCTTCAATGACTAAACAGGATTAGTTTTCTGAGTCTGTCAGAATATATAATTGAATTCAGTCCCATGATGCACCTGGTTGCTCTCCTCCACATACTGTAGCTTCAAGAGCTGCTATGTCTTTCTTGTAGTGTGGTGACCAGAACTGCACACAACACTCCAGACGAGGTCTTACTAGTGCTTTATATGGTTTATGTATCACACCCTGTGTTTTATATTCAACAGTTTTTATGATATAACCTAACAATGCACTACCCCTTAATTTCCACTGGTGTCCTTGAGTACATGTTCACCATTAACCTTGAAATAATTCTGCTGGATTTACATTAGCAATGTCATTGATGATTTTGAAGACCTTAATTAAATTCATGCAGTCTTCTCGGCACAGACTAAACAGGTTTAATTCTCAGAGTCTGTCACAGTAGCACGTTACCTTAAGTCCCATGATGCACCTGGTTGCTCTTCTGTGCACAACTACAAGTGCTGCTATGTCTTTTTATAGTTTGGTGACCAGAACTGCGCACAACACTCCAGCTGTCATCTCAGTAGTACATCATATAGTATGAGTATAATGTCCCTTGACTTACATTCAACAAATTTTATGAATAACCCAACAATGTACTTTCCCTTAATTTCCACTTGTTTCCTCGAGTACGTGATTCACTGTTAATCTAAAGAACTTCTGCTGGATCTACTTTATCAATACCTTTGAGAATTTTGAAGACCTGGCTTAGGTCCCCATGCAGGTTTAAGCCACTAAGTCTGTTACAGTAGGACATGTCCTTCAGTCCCATGATGCACCTGGTTGCTCTCCTGTGCACAACTTCAAGTGCTGCTATGTCTTTCTTGTAGTGTGGTGACCAGAACTGCACACAACACTCCAGACGAGGTCTTACTAGTGCTTTATATGGTTTATGTATCACACCCTGTGTTTTATATTCAACAGTTTTTATTATATAACCTAACAATGCACTTCCCCTTAATTTCCACTGGTGTCCTCGAGTACATTTTCACCATTAACCTTGAAATAATTCTGCTGGATTTAGATTAGCAATGTCATTGATGACTTTGAAGACCTTGATTAGATTCATGCAGTCTCCTCTGCTCAGACTAAACAGGTTTAATTCTCAGAGTCTGTCACAGTAGCACGTTACCTTAAGTCCCATGATGCACCTGGTTGCTCTTCTGTGCACAACTACAAGTGCTGCTATGTCTTTTTATAGTTTGGTGACCAGAACTGCGCACAACACTCCAGCTGTCATCTCAGTAGTACATCATATAGTATGAGTATAATGTCCCTTGACTTACATTCAACAGATTTTATGAATAACCCAACAATGTACTTTCCCGTAATTTCCACTTATTTCCTCGAGTACGTGATTCACTGTTAATCTAAAGAAATCCTGCTGGATCTACTTTATCAATGCCGAATTCTGAAGACCTGGCTTAGGTCACCATGCAGGTTTAAGCCACTAAGTCTGTTACAGTAGGACATGTCCTTCAGTCCCATGATGCACCTGGTTGCTCTCCTGTGCACAACTTCAAGTGCTGCTATGTCTTTCTTGTAGTGTGGTGACCAGAACTGCACACAACACTCCAGACGAGGTCTTACTAGTGCTTTATATGGTTTATGTATCACACCCTGTGTTTTATATTCAACAGTTTTTATTATATAACCTAACAATGCACTTCCCCTTAATTTCCACTGGTGTCCTCGAGTACATTTTCACCATTAACCTTGAAATAATTCTGCTGGATTTAGATTAGCAATGTCATTGATGATTTTAAAGACCTTGATTAGATTCATGCAGTCTCCTCTGCTCAGACTAAACAGGTTTAATTCTCAGAGTCTGTCACAGTAGCACGTTACCTTAAGTCCCATGATGCACCTGGTTGCTCTTCTGTGCACAACTACAATTGCTGCTATGTCTTTTTATAGTTTGGTGACCAGAACTGCGCACAACACTCCAGCTGTCATCTCAGTAGTACATCATATAGTATGAGTATAATGTCCCTTGACTTACATTCAACAGATTTTATGAATAACCCAACAATGTACTTTCCCGTAATTTCCACTTGTTTCCTCGAGTACGTGATTCACTGTTAATCTAAAGAAATCCTGCTGGATCTACTTTATCAATGCCGAATTCTGAAGACCTGGCTTAGGTCACCATGCAGGTTTAAGCCACTAAGTCTGTTACAGTAGGACATGTCCTTCAGTCCCATGTTGCACCTGGTTGCTCTCCTCTGCATAGCTTCAAGTGCTGCTATGTCTTTCTTGTAGTGTGGTAACCAGGACTGCACACAATAATCCAGATGTGGGTTCACTAGTACATTATGTGATCCATGTTCGGCAGTTTTTACGATTTAACCTAGCAATGCACTTCTCCTTAAATTCGACTGGTGTCCTTGAAAGAGTGATTCAACATTAAACTGAAAGGATTCTACTGGATCTGTTTCAATCAATACCTTTGAGGATGTTGAAGACCTGGATGAGATCCCCATGCTGTCTCCTCTGCTCGAGACCAAACAGGTTTAATTCACGGAGTCTGTCACAGTGGGACATGTCCCCAAGTCCCATGATGCACTTGGTTGTTCTTCTCTGCAAGTGCTGCTATGTCTTTCTTGTAGCGTGGTGACCAGAACTGCACAATGTTCCCCAGATTCTCAAGACAAAATCTGAGTTTGATTTTTATTTTATGTGCTAGCCCCTTTAGCTCTGTGGTCCCAATGGTATCCACTAGTCTTTCTCTCTGTTAACCCGTTTTTTTTAGACTTGTGTTTACTTCACTGTCTACCAGACTCTTTCTATTTTCTGTACTTATGCTGACCCTACTATGCTGTCTTTCAGCTCTCGCTCTCAGTCTACTCCCGTGTACCATTGTATAAGTTCTTCTCCCAACTGTTTTCTATGATTTATTACATATTTCAGTATTTTCTTGTGAATTTGAAGGTATTGTAGTGACCACTGAGATGGAAAGACAAGCTGTGACTGTGCATCCAATGTCCTGCTCCCTTTTCCAATTTGGGAGCCTCTCCAACCCAAAACCATCAGTAATGTAACTGGATGAGCTGTGCAATGAGGACAAATCACTCTGAAAGAAAAAGGGATGGTGTGAAAAGTGAAAGAGTGCTTTTATGGAGACAAACCAAACAAAACCAAAACAGTGTCCACGGTGCAGTGCTTCAAGATGGTTCAATGAAAAAATAATCCATAAAAATGACAAATGATAACTGAAGTTTAAAATCATAAATATATGCAATCATATGAAAAAGTTAGGGACCCCCTCTCAGCCTGCATAGTAATTGACTCTCCTTTCAACAAAAAAAATACCAGTGGTATGTCTTTCATTTCCTAGGAACATCTGAGCACTGCGTTGGTTTATGAACAAAGATTTTTAGTGAAGTGTTTAGTTGTATGAAATTAAATCAAATGTAAAAACTGGCTGTACGAAAATGTGGGTCCCCTTGTAATTTTGCTGATTTGAATGCCTGTCACTGCTCAATGCTGATTACTTGCAACACCAAATTGGTTGGATGAGCTCATTAAGCCTTGAACTTCATAGACAGGAGTGTCCAATCATGAGTGGTAAAAGGTATTTAAGGTGGTCAATTGCAAGTTGTGCTTCCTTCCCTTTGACTCTCCTCTGAAGAGTGACAGACAGCATGGGATCCTCAAAGCAACTCTCAAAAGATCTGAAAACAAAGATTGAGTCTCATGGTTTAGGAGAAGGCTACAAAAAGCGATCTCAGAGGTTTAAACTGTCAGTTTCAAATGTAAGGAATGGAATCAGGAAATGGAAGGCCACAGGCACAGTTGCTGTTAAACCAACCTCAGGTCTGGCAGGCCAAGAAAAATACAGGAGCGGCATATGGACAGGATGGTGAGAATGGTTGCAGACAACCACAGATCACCTCCAAAGACCTGCAAGAACATCTCACTGCAGATGGTGTATCTGTACATCGTTTTACAATTCAGTGCAATTTGCACAAAGAACATCTGTATGGCAGGGTGATGAGAAAGAAGCCCTTTCTGCACTCACGCCACAAACAGAGTCGCTTGTTGTATCAAATGCTCATTTAGACAAGCCAGATTCATTTTGGGAACAAAGTGCTTTGGACTGATGAGACAAAAATTGAGTTATTTGGTCAGAACAAAAAGCGATTTGTATTGTGGAACAAGAACAACGAATTCCAAGAACAACACCTGCTACCTACTGTCAAATTTGGTGGCGGTCCCATCATGCTGTGGGGCTGTGTGGCTAGTTCAGGGACTGGGACCCTTGTTAAAGTCGAGGGTCAGATGAATTCAACCCAATATCAACAAATTCTTCAGGATAATGTTCAAGCATCAGTCACAAAGTTGAAGTTACGCAGGGGTTTAATATTCCAACAAGACAATGACCCAAAATTCAGTTTAAAATCTACAAAGGCATTCATGCAGGGGGAGAAGTACAATGTTCTGGAATCGCTATCAGTGTCCCCTGACTTGAATATCATGGAAAATCTATGGAATGATTTGAAGCAGGCTGTCCATGCTTGGCAGCCATCAAATTGAAGTGAACTGGAGAGATTTTGTATAAAGAATGGTCAACAATACCTCCATCCAGAATCCAAATATTCATCAAAGGCTATAGAAGGACAGCGTCTAGAGGCTGTTAGATTTGCAAAAGGAGGCTCAACTAAGTATTGATGTCATATCTCTGTTCGGTGCCCAGATTTATACACCTCTCTAATTTTGTTATGATACATATTGCATATTTTCTGTTAATCCAATAAACTTAATGTCACTGCTGAAATACTACTGTCTCCATAAGGCATGTCAGATATTAAAAGGAAGTTGCTACTTTGAAAGCTCAGCCAATGAGAAACAAAAATCTAAAGAATTAAGAGGGGTTCCCAAACTTTTTTATGTGACTGTAAATCCATTAAAACGAGGCTAAAATGAACAGGCTGCAAGTGGTCCTTTATAAAATCCCAGTACCTTCTCCATACAACTGGAAGCTCCCTTGCTTCTCTTCTACAGGCCCTACAACAGGTAACACCTATCTGCAGGTGCAGCTGACCTAACTTCTGGTCCGGTTGCCTTTCATCCCCTGACTCCCACCGACCCAGGGCTCTCACGCTGAGGCTCACCCTCCTAAGCCTCCTCGACTCCCGTTGCCTTCGGTGGCATGTCCTCCATACTGCCAGTAACTCCAACTCCTGGAAACCGATCAGTTGGAGCGACCATTTCACTCAGCCCCCATGTGTCAGCCAAACACTCATTCCAAGGGCTCTCCTCCCAGCCGCCTGCCTTAACCAGCGAGCTTCCTGCCTTCTTCTCTCCTTCTTAACCTCCGTCTGTCTCATTTCATTCTTTTCCCCCATCACACTGGCGCTCCTCCTATTTATAATGGGGACGTGGCACAGGTGTGGTGATTAGCAGCTCCTGGCATCAATTACGGACACGGGCGATCCTGCACCTGTGCACTTCAGTGCGGATACGCCCCCATGCCCGTATCGCACCCAGGAACTGCTCCAGTCACACTACCATGCCCCCTCCTAAAGCTGCGAGTGCGCCGATTGTTTTATTTCAAAACTGGCCATTCGTTTAGAACCCGCTATATCACACAAGCACACACTAAATATGTTTAAAGCCAAGAAGGGGCGTGCTTAATTAACAATGAGCGATTGTACTTTGAGAACAAGCACTTTCCCAGTGTTATGGCCACAGCAGACGTCTCACAAAATCGATGGCACCAATTGGTGCATAGCCACAGCGATTCTCGCACTGTCCCTTATGTCACGTTAAGCCGATGTTACATTACATGACTACTAGATGCGTCACTGAAAATCACGGGTCATGTCAAATTCCAGCACATTTGTACCCGCCCCTTTATCTGACAGCCAATAGCATATTGCCATCAGGGTAAATAGCATTCTCTGTAGGTAACTCTGTCCTCGTCAGCAGCAGGGTTTAAAATGTGAGGGTCCTAAAGGGGTGGCATCAATTTCACTCACTGGGTCTCTTCCCCATGCTGTGGGGGGAATGAAAGAGGAAAATGACAGTGCCAGCGCCCCCTCTCAAATTAAACGGTATTACATACCTGAATTGGGCCCAGAGAGTGGTCCCTAGATGCGCATGCGTGACAATATATGGCAGTAATCATCTATGTAGACAGAATAGCAAGGAGGATGACATACTGTACATTGTAGAAATAATAAAAAACAGAAGGATTTATTCTTCTTTAAGAGTACAACAAACATTACATAATGGAATTGTGCCTGTAAGCGATGTTACAGTAAGAAAAGGAATACGCTATAACTATTTACATCCCTGACTGCTACTTGTCCATTGTTATTGCCATGGAGAGCATCCTGAATGTTGCTCTGGTGTTTCATTCTGTTCTAATCATGCTATCTAGCGATTGATTGTGACTTGCTCAGTTTTGTATCTTTTCTGTGACATTCCCATTGAAAGCTACTCTAGATAGAAGGGTTCCCATGAATACACCAATTCACTCGGCTGCACGGGAGCAACGCACAGCCGGACCGACCAGTGCAACTGGTCACCAAGGCTCATGGCACAACCCACATGCACCGATGCTTAACAGCACAAATAAAACTGCAACGTAAAACCACCCAGGCCCTCTTTTAAAAACAAATAAAAGAATAAGAACTTAAAAAAAAATCTGAGGCGCGGTGGCACAGTGGTAGAGCTGCTGACTTGCTACCTTGCAGTATGGAAATCAAGGTGGGTTTCCTTCCACAATCTATAGACATACGCGTTAGTTGTGACTTGCGATCAGTGGTGGTTTTTGATATGGGCAACATGGGCCATTGCCCAGGGTGGCATCGTTATGAGGGGTGGCATCTTGGGCATCGGGGGGGTTGCCAGAGGCGGTGTTCACCCAGGGCACCAAACAGGCTGGGACCGCCCCTGCTTGCAATACTAAATTGGCCCTAGAATATGATTGGGGTGTGTGCGTGTGTGAGGGGGTTCGTCCTGCAATGGACTGATGACCTGCCCAGGTCTCCAGCACCCCCTGCAACCATGCTCAGGACTAAGCAGGTTAGAAAATAACATGACATGACAATTACAACAATAAATAAATAACCTGTTAAAAGTTCAATATTTTCAAAAAGTCCTTCCAGGTTGGATATGTGGGTTCACTGGCAGGCATCAAATCCTCCTCTTG
The DNA here is from genome assembly GCF_016835505.1 of Polypterus senegalus. NCBI lineage: Eukaryota > Metazoa > Chordata > Cladistia > Polypteriformes > Polypteridae > Polypterus > Polypterus senegalus. The sequence goes on along the minus strand of NC_053154.1, from coordinate 11,517,976 downwards.
TTATTCGTTGACCCTTCCATGCTCTCGCAGCCCACCCCAGCTACCTTTTTGAACCCCTTTTTGTCTCTTTACATAAAGAGCCAACAGTTTGCAGGGAGCCTGGTAAGGCCTGTCCTCCTTTTCTTTTCAGCAGTTTTATTTTGCATAGGCTGAAGTCCACTGGCCACTCATGTTCATAACGGCTGGTGCCAAAAACAAATGCTGTGTCAGCTAGTTTTTAGTTCACAGCAATGACCATACTATATATATATTGTGAGAACCAGCATCGACGGGGACAGACACCAAGACACACGTGGTTTTATTTTCCTTGACAATTACAGTGCACCAAACTCACAGTCCTTCCTTCTCTCTTAATTTTTTTCTTGCTGCCTCCACTGCTCTCTCGTAAGCTTCGTCTCGCTCCTTCCCAACTCTGGCTCCCCGACTGGAGTGAGGTGGCCCCTTTTATGCAGTAGCCCGATGTACAGCACACCGGGTGTATTTGCCTCTTGGCCTAGCATTACTCCCTGTTGTGTCAGAAGTGCTGCCATCCACGACTCTGGGAACGTCTGGGCAGACCCTGGTGGTGGCCATGTGTCCAAACTGGGTAGAGCTTCCCAGCTCCGAATGTGTGGCCCACCTGTGAACCAGGGCGGTTGCTCTCTCATGTCCCAGGGGAGGTTTTGGTCCTCTCCCAGTCCTTCCAGCTCCCAGGCATCCTGGCTGAGCAGACGCCCTAGCCATCTGTCACAATATATATATTAGGTACACATTGTTAGTACCAGGTTGGACCCCATTTTGCCCCCAGAACTGCCATAATTCTTCATGACATAGACTCAACAAGGTCTAGGAAATATTCCTCCGGGAGTTTGGTCCATATTGACATGATAGCATCATACAGTGGCTGCAGATTTGCCATCTGCACATCCATGATACAAACCTCCTGTTCTACCACATCTCAAAGGTGCTCTATTGGATTTAGATCTGGTGACCGTGAAGGCCATTTGAGAGCAGTGAACTCACTGTCACTCAAAGCGATGGACATTGTCAGCAACTGGAATCAGGTAGACTGTGGCATTTAAATGATGCTCAATTGATACTAAGGGGCCCAAAGAGTGCCAAGAAAATACCCGTCACACCATTACACCAACACCGCCAGCCTGAACCGTTGATTCAAGGCAGGATGGGTCCATGCTTTCAAAAGTTGATGACACTAAATTATGACCCAACCATCTAACTCATCAGGCCAGGCAACGTTTCTTCAATCATCTGTTGTCCTCAGAACTGATTTCCTGGTGGCAAGATGGTGACTTTAAAGGCCCATATAGGAAGTGACATCATCAAAGGGGCGGGACCCAGAAGTGTAATTGTCTGGACTGGAAATGTCAAAATTGAAGGGGTGGGACCGGAAGTGACGTCATTGAATGGCCCGGACCCAGAAGTGACATTTTCTGAGGTGCTGGAACCTGGCAGGATTTCTTGGGAAAGGGAATTGAGAAAGACTGTTAGTGCACCCCGCCGCCCCGGTCAGATGTGGTATTACCATTACTTAAGCCCTTCAGCTGCCTCCTACTCGCACGTGTGTGACAATGCATATACGTATATACAATATATATATATATATATATATATATATATATATATATATATATACTAGGGGGTTTGTCCCCTGCTTGTTTCGCTTGCCAACCCCCCCAGCCTGTGCTTCGTGCCAGCCACTTCGTGTCTCTGCCAATGCTTGCTGCTGCTGCTGTGCCACGTGATCTGCATCTCACATAGCACTTCGAATATTTAAAAGCCTGTACAGCAGCTGTCCTTTTATGTCACTGCCTTATCTCTATGACGTTCTACTTTGTTATCTACTCTTTGTCTTTTATTTCTGGCCCCGGGCGCGGTTAAATCTCTTGGCACAAAGTCTCGTTTTGCAGGACGTGAGTTCTTGATATTTTTTAGTTTATAATTTAAAACTGAATAATAATCTGAAAATCTAACAATATCACATTAAAGTTCGATAAATGCTGAAAAGAATGATACCAAACATATATATATGTAGATTTTGAATTTAAGCCACATTTAAAGCGTGACAAAAAAGTGACACAAAAAAATCACATAAAATTGTTGCACAAAATTGTTGCACTTTTAGACTTAGAATTTTATATTGTGATAAGAAAGAGTCAAAGACATCATAAAGATTTGGAGCAGCCATCCGTATATTGTTTTCCCGGCTGCAAAAGTTAATTTAAAGTAGCACAATGTGCATAGAACAGAGTCCAGAACAGAACTGATTGCATGGAGACAAGATGGTGGTTTTAACTGATAAAAAGGGAAATGACGTCATCGGTGCCAGAACCGGAAGTGATGTCTTCATGACCAGAAGTGACATCATCGTTGGAGCCGGAACTGGCAGTGACATTTTCTTGACCGGAAGTGACGTCATTGTCGGCGCCGGAACCAAGTAGGATTTCCCGAAAATGGTCTGCAAGAGACTGAGAGAGACAGTTAACACACTCCGCCGGCCCTGGTCTGGTGTATAATTACCTTTTTGTAGGCCCTTTAGTTGTTTCCCATGTGCACGTGTGTGACAATATACAGTATATGTATCGATGAATTCCAGCATTCTAAACATTGTCACCTTCTACGAGTATATACTCTCCCTCCCAATCTCTACACCGCTCCAGGTGTATCTTCCATTGATTGAAACAGTGCTGGAAGACATCTTGCTTGAGGCTCTTCATCTGGCTTGCTGTTTCTGTCACTTCATCCATTGAAGAAAAATGTGTTCCCTTCAGGTCACTTTTGATTTTCGGGAACAAGTAAAAAGCACATGGAGCTAAACTGGGAGAATAGGGAGGATGATCGAGGGCAGGAAAGTTTTTGTCAGTCAAACACCCCCACTTACCTGGCCGTTGAATGTCTTCCACATTTTCTTGTCCTTCCTTGAAACGTTTGTGCCACTCCAAAACTTGTGGGTGAGACAAGCTTATATCACCATACGCTGTTTTTATCATTTCATAAGTTTCAGTGGCCGTTTTGTTCAAATTCGCGAGAAATTTGATGTTGATTCGCTGTTCCATTTTTTCACCCGACATTGTCACGGCAACCCTTGTAGCGATTGCTGTGCAATACTGAGTGGGCTATTCACGGGATATTTCAAACTCTTTAAATTCTCTTGACACCTCAAACCTCGTCCCAACAATAAGAAGGCATGTGCTCCTCTAAGAAGATTCCTAGCACTCTGAAAAATAAAAGAACGGAGGCACACAAAGCAGGAGAAGGAAGGCAACAAGAAGATAGCAAAGTGTTTTCAGGTCATAAAGCTCGATAGCGGCAACTCATGTAGCGATTGTTATGCAAATACTGAGTGGGCTATTCACAGGATACACCTAGCCGGTCGGCGGTTTGAGAGGGTGTGTAGGAGGGGGTATAGTTCTAGGATTCACATTCAGCCGACCTCGTATATACTGTATATATATATATATATGTGGAAGAGAAGGTCTGTGATACGGTTTGCATATTAGCAGTTGGAGATCCACAAAGGGAGAAAATGAATCATGTATCATAAAGTAGTTTTTATTCCTGAGCAGAAACACGAAACGCAGCGTACAGCATTCCATGCAGTTCGTGCTCAGCGGTATACATAGGACAAACTTCAAAAAGAATCGCAACACGTATACAGGAACACCGCAACGCCGTCAGAAGAAAGGACGCACTGTCATTGATCTATAAGCATACTAAATCAGCAGCACATACATTTAATTGGGACGATGTACAAGTAAAATTTAAAGCCAATAATAAAAGTGCTAGAGAGCTGGCTGGATCCTGGTTATCAAATGAGAACGCCATCAACAGACACTTGGACATAAATCCAGCATATGCAAACTTAAGAAGAACTTATTCATAATAAACAAGACTTTACTCCCAACAACCTCACTCCCCAACACGGACCTATCATTTGTTGCCAGGCAGAGAGGCCTTCACAATCTGTACTGCAGGCACTCTAACACATTTAAATGTCTTAAATTAAACTGTTGCTTCAACCAATCAGATTTTGAGTTGGTGTCAGTACGGCCCTCTAGCAGGCGTACGGCGACGTCACCGTATTCAGACCCATTGATTGGACTAGAAGCTGATATGAGGAACTCTACGAGGCTACTGAACACACCGCAGGTGCTCAGAGCGCAAGATCGTCACGATCACTACCGCCAACTCCATGGCAGGATTCTGGACATTATTATTTGCCAGACACAGACCAGATTTCAAGACCACGAAAACCTGATGTTTGTCACGCTCCTCGACCCCCAGAAGTTTCGGGAATACAAAAAAAATTTCCCACATGCAGCCTTCTCCAGTTTAACACAAAGCCACGGAGCGGTTTTTGATCTGTCTCGGCTAAAAACAGAACTGACTGTATGTATGGATGATTTTGCAGGAAAATCTCCCACTGATCTCCTTGACTTCCTTCATCAGAAAAATCTGAATGAGAGCATGGAGCAGCTGTACACATTGTTATATTTGGCGGTGACCATTCCCGTGTCCACTGCTTCTGTCGGGCAGACATTTTCAGCCCTAAAGCGAATTAAAACTTATGCCAGAAATACGACAGGGCAGGTTCGACTTTCAGCATTAGCTTCGATGGCGATAGAAAGGGAGTTTTTGATGGAACTGAAGCGCACGGATAATCTGTATGACAGAGTAATTGAACTGTTTTTGAGGAAAGAGAGGAGGACGGATTTTGTTTACAAATAATTTTTGGTGAGTAAAATGTTGCGATTTTCCTAAATAATACTGTATTGCAAGTTTATGAGTTATTATTGATGTTTTTTGTGTGTCGCGGCTGTAGCTGCAGTAGAAAGGAACTTGTTCACCCCTGGTTTGTGTATTCAATAAAGGCATTTATTGTGGCTACAGGAGTTATCTATCTGCGATGCAGCGGCTCTTTATACTGTATTTCTGCATATTAAGATGGTTTTTATAACCATAAATTAGATTTTGAGGGGCGGGTTGATTCAGACGGAGCAGTACTGAAGGCCTAGGTGTGAGATGCACGGTCCGCCACTAGGATGATACGTAAATTTGATGAACATTACAACCCGAAAATAAACAAGACTGTAGAGAGGTTCAGATTACACTTCTCCCAGTGCGTCTCTCTAAATCCTCCGTGCGGGAACGTTATCATAAGGCTTAACAATCTTATTGTTACACCTTCTACGTGCACCCAACCATCCTTATTACGGAGTCTTCCTAGCTTTACCGCTGGCTGCTTCTTACCATTCACCTTCCTGGCTCTTTATTTAAACAGTTTTCCTTCTCACTTTTCCACTCCTTCGCTGTCTTCTCCCTTTTCGTTCAAAATACGCACCTCCTTGCCTTTGTACAGTCAGCTCCCCTTACATCACACCATGGTACGTTTAGCACAACTTAATACCGGGAATGCCTGCTAAACATCTTACATTCACGAGTAGCGATTTGTATATATGAATGAAGCCTGTTATCTTTACAACGGTTGACAAACACGGAATGTAACTTCAACACAACACGTCCTCCAAATATGAACCTGATTGAAAGAAATCATGATAATCAAATCCTTGATGACAGCAACACTCATAACAGTGACAAAACAATTACATTGACAATCAGGTTATGTTATTGTTACGTTTCCTTTTCTTTTTCATAACTTTTTTAACACACTACTTCTCCACTGCGAAGGGTATTTTGTTAGTATATATATATTTATATATATATATATATATATATATATATATATATATATATATATATAGGTGTGTGTATGTATGTTGTGTTTGGATGGCCCTTAAAAAATATTAATCGCTGTCTATGATGGTAATGTTCAATGAGAATGAGAAATTAAAATTTTATAGGGTGCTTTTAACTTGCTTAAATAAAATCTTGACATTTTATTCTGCCTTTTTTTGTTGCTCAGAGTCTATGCCATATTTTATATAACATGTCAGAATTTGATGGACTAAAGCAGCATACCTCAAAATATACTTCACTAAGCGAGTGTGTGTTTGCATTTGATCTCATTTACATTCATTTCATGAGTCATGAGCTCTAATTCCATATAAACTTTAATCCCCATGGACAAATGGTGGGTGGATGGGATCTCTTTATTGAACTGTTTGTATCTGAAGAGCTGTTGCATTGTTTTATAACAGTTCTTCTTGCACTCTTGAGGGGCTGCTTATCTTTTTGAGAGTTGATAGCTAATCGAAATGTAACCATTTAAGCGCTGACTGACAGTCGGCACCCGAGAGCTTTTGAATTATTGAGGCTTGCAGAACTGGATTGTTTTCTTCCTAATTTCCGTCATTGATGGAAATCTTTATTTCATTCTGCTCTTTTTGTTACTGCTCAAAAGATTAAATATTTCCCAAATATAGCCTTACTTACAAAGGTTACAGGTCAAAAGCCATTTCTTCTCAATCATTGTATATACGGTTGAGTATCCCTAATCCAAAATGGACCAAAATGTGAATTGCTCCAAAATCCAAAACTTATTGAGAGCCAACATGATGCCATCTATGTTGAGACAACCTCCTAGTCTGAATAGGGGTCTCCAACTCCAGTCCTGGAGGACCACCATGGCTGCAGGTTTTCATTCTAACCCTTTTCTTAATGAGTGATGCATTTTTGCTACTAATAAACTTCTTCTGAATTCATTTTAATTGACTTGCTCCTGAAGACTCAGACCCCTCAATTGTTTCTTTATCCTTAATTAGCAGCCATAATATGCTACCAAATGAGCCAAAACAACTGGTGTCCATCATACAATATCTGAAAATAAAGAAAGGTGAAGGTCTCAGGAATGTTGATCTGCTCAGGTCACCAAAACATTTGACCAGAGCTCTTAGAAAAGAGAAAATCAATAATTTCAGAAATGTCTGCTATTGCACAATGAGAGCAGCGACAAGTCATGGAATTAAAGAGCGAGTTTAATTAAGTAGCTGGTTGGAGTGAAATTGGTTGGAGTTTGAGGCCTTGACTTAGTTGGTCTTCTGTTGACTTCACTCACTTTCCATTTCATTTCTGTTTGGGTGCCATTAAAGGAAAGAAATGAAGCAATTCAGAGGAACGATGAAGACATTCAGGGGAACAAATCTAAAAGATGCATTTCAATTAAAATTGAAAGTTAATTAGCAGCACAAATAGGGAACTCATTTAAAAAAGGGCTAGAATGAAAACCTGCAACCAAGAATGTGTATCATTACGGTCGTGAATCAACTGTATGAGGCGTGGTGTCCACAAAGAGTGAAAGAAGAGATTTCATAATCAGGAGATGACACGCACTCTCATCAGAGAAGAGTGTTTTCAGTCTCACATCCCTTAGAGGCTGGGGAGCATGCGTTGATAGCTCGTCGCAGCACCCACCACACCATCCTGGATTGGGATGCGAGTGTAGCAGGTGACGCCTCAGCACCACACTGGAACAGTGGGAGTTTTTTTATGGAGGCTGGAGTGCCAATCCTGCCACCAATCCGCACGTTTTTCTTCTAAGCTGGAGGACCTGCCTGCAGTGCTGGATGCAGATTAACGTCATACCCAGGATGAAGCAAGTGCAGGTCAAGGGCCTTGCTCAAGGGCCCAACAGAGTAGAGTGACTTCTGGCATTTACGAGATTCGAACCGGCAACCATGCAATTGGTGGTGAAGATCCCTACCCTCAGAGCTACCACTCCACCCAGATTTATGGTGGCTGGAGTGCCAGTCCTGCCACCAACCCCCTGTAATTTGGAAGACCTGCTTGTAGTGCTGAATGCAGATTAACGTCATACGCAGGATGAAGCAATTGCTCAAGGACCCAACAGAGTAGAGTCACTTCTGGCGTTTACAGGGTTCAAACCGGCAACTTTCCAATTGCCAGCGCAGAACTTTAGCCTCAGTGCCACCACTCCACCCTTAGTTTGGTGAAAAGTCAGTGGACAACTATGGTACTGAAAGCTAAATATTTCAGCCATACCATACCTTACCTTGCAGAACTGAGCTTATATATGCTAAGTCCATGTCATTATGGAATTTGGAGAAATGATGGAAATATGAACTGTGAATAATACTTGAAGCTGCTCACCCTTTCCACTGTAGCCCCGTTGATAAGGGATGATGTGAAGGACAATTGTTATGTCCTACTGGACAGGCTGTTCCACTCATTTAATGTCCCCAATTGTTATCCAGCACCATGTGACTTGTTCTTCTCCGTCCATGACATTAGCTATCTGTGAGGATGTATTTATAATGCCTTAGGGGACTCCACTGTCTATCTTTAGGCATCCTGGATTTATAAGGTGCAATGAGAAAGTTCTAGGGGTTTGGGGAGGAAGCAGAACTTGTGAATATTGTGCTGTCAATCACCCCTCTAGCCCCGCCTATCTTTAGGGTGAAATGCTGGCTACAACAATAGCATTGGAGACACAGCATCCCACCCTTATAACCTGTGGTCTGGAAGTTCAACACCCAATCAGTGATGAGTGTTTTCAGTCCCAAATCCCTAAGTTTGGTGAAAAGTCAGTGGAGAGCTATGGTAGTGAAAGCTGAAGATGTTAATCATACTATACTTTGCCTTTTGATCTGAGCTTGCATAGGCAGCATCCATTATGTCATAATGGATCTTCGAGATTTGAGCTCCATAGAAAAATGAACTCCAAGGGACCTGAAGCTGCCCACCCTTTCCACTGTAACCCTGTTGATGTGGGGTGATGTGATTGACAACTGCTATGTCCTGCTGGACAGGCTGTTCCTCTCATTTAGTGCCTTTGATCATTGTCCAAAGTCATGTGCCATGTCTTTCTTCGTCTGTCCAGTTACTATGTGTGAGGTTGTATTTATCATGCCCTAAGAAGGTTCACTTGCCTTCTTCAGACTTCCTGGACTTGTAAAGTACAAGGGGAAAGTTCCTGTGGTTTTTTCACACCTGTGAACATTTTGCTGTCAATCACCCCCTAGCCCCACCTATCTTTGAGGTGATATGCTAGCTGTACAATAGCGTTAGAGATGAGGTATTCCACCCTTATAACCTGTTGTCTGCCTGTGAGGAAGTTCAACACCCAATCAAAGAAGAGAATCTTTAGTTCCACATCCCTTAGTTTGGTGAAAAGTCAGTGGATAGCTATAGTAGCGAAAGCTAAAGACTTTAGTCATACCATACCTTGCCGTTTTGATCTGAGCTTAGATATGCTGAGTCCATGTCATGATGGACTTCGGAGAAATTAACTCCATGGAAATATTAACTCCAAGGTACCTGAAGCTGCTCACCCTTTTCATTGATATGGGATGATGTGATGGACATCTGTTATGTTCTGCTGGACAGGCCGTTCCTGTCATGTAGTGTCCCCAATCATCATCCAGAACCACGTGCTCTGTTGTGTCCTTCTCCATCCATGGCAGTAACTGCTGTATTTGTGCGATTGTATTTATAATGCCCTAGGGGTCTACACTCTCCATCTTTAGACATCATGATGTGAAGGACAACTGTTATGTCCTGCTGAACAGGCTGTTCCACTCATTTAGTGTCCCCAATTGTTATCCAGCACCATGTGACGTGTTCTTCTCCGTCCATGACATTAGCTATCTGTGAGGATGTATTTATAATGCCTTAGGGGACTCCACTGTCTATCTTTAGACATCTTGGATTTATAAGGTGCAATGAGAAAGTTCTAGGGGTTTGGGGAGGAAGCAGAACTTGTGAATATTGTGCTGTCAATCACCCCTCTGGCCCCGCCTATCTTTAGGGTGATATGCTGGCTTCTACAATAGTACTTAGAAACACAGCATCCCACTCTTATAACCTGTGGTCTGGAAGTTCAACACCCAATCAGAGAAGAGGGTTTTCAGTCCCAGATCCCTTAGTTTGGTGAAAAGTCAGTGGAGAGCTATGGAAGTGAAAGCTAAAGATTTCAGTCATGCCATACCTTGCCTTTTTGATCTGAGCTTAGATATGCTGAGTCCATGTCATGATGGACTTCGGAGAAATGAACTCCATGGAAATATTAACTCCAAGGTACCTGAAGCTGCTCACCCTTTTCATTGATATGGGATGATGTGATTGACATCTGTTATGTTCTGCTGGACAGGCCGTTCCTGTCATTTAGCGTCCCCAATCGTTTTCCAGAACCACGTGCTCTGTTGTGTCCTTCTCCTTCCATGGCAGTAACTGCTGTATCTGTGAGGTTGCATTTATAATACCCTAGGGGTCTCCACTCTCCATCTTTAGACATTATGATGTGAAGGACATCTGTTATGTCCTGCTGGACAGGCTGTTCCACTCATTTAATGTCCCCAATTGTTAACCAGCACCATGTGACGTGTTCTTCTCCGCCCATGACATTAGCTATCTGTGAGGATGCATTTATAATGCCTTAGGGGACTCCACTGTCTATCTTTAGACATCTTGGATTTATAAGGTGCAATGAGAAAGTTCTAGGGTTTTGGGGAAGAGGCAGGACTTGTGAGTATTGGGCTGTCAATCACCCCTCTAAGCCCCACCTATCTTTGGGGTGATATGCTGGCTTCTACAATAGCGTTGGAGACACAGCGTCCCACTCTTATAACCTGTTGTCTGGAAGTTCAGCACCCACTCAGAGAAGAGTGTTTTGACTGCCACATCCCTTAGTTTGGTGAAAAGCCAGTGGAGAACTACGATATTGAAAGCTGAAGATGTTAATCATACTATAGCTACGTGACATAACATTTTAACATCTGCTTAATCTCAACAAGAAATTGTATGAAGAGTGAAATTCATACCAATAAAGAAGAGAACATGCAAGCTCCACATAGAGAAGGATCAGGTTCTGGATTACATCCATGACCGTGAATGTTTGAGACATCAGCTCTTACTTTAGATGACATCCCACTATGAATATTTGCTATTTAAAATAAAGGCGTGTGACTGGCCAACTTGTAACAAAAGTGATGCCAGGATAGGCTACGGCATTCGCCACCCTGACAAGCAGCTCCAGTGAATTTATGGACGGGTGAATTTAAGGGGAATCTTCAAGATCGCGAAAAGCTGCAGCTTTTTTCATTAACTGGCAAACTGAAATGAAATGTGACGGCCTTGCTACACAGCCACAATAGCATTCTGTATAAAACAATCCAATTATGTGAAAACATTTCTTTACCCATTATTTGATTTATAGAGCTGTTTTCTAGGGGTGTACTGAATTAGCCATGCCACACGATTTTACTGGAGATGAGATGGCGAAAGTAAACCTAATGAAACAAATCCATTTAGTCAAGCGGGTTCCGATGAGGTTCACCAGCTCCATCAATATTTGCTTGGAATCTCATTTTCCTTCTGTATACAACATTTCATGACATTCTTTATTCATGTCTCTGCAAAGAATTCCCATGGAGCTGAACGGAAGTGTCACTGCCTTCTGTTCAAACCTCATCGCCTCGCTTCTCTCGCCTGCTGCCTTTCCCTTAAAATATTTCAAATTAACTGAAAGTGTATCCTCTGTTTTGTCATTAATAATAATTTTAAGGAGACTGACCAGATATTGTGGCCCAGAATTAGATTAATCAGGCTTGAGAATGTTATTTTAAAAGAATAAGAAAAACCCACCTTAATAAAAAGATAATTGTCTGTGTATCCGTCTGGTTAATATGTCTCTGTCAGTCCAACAGATGGCGCCTCCCAAATGTGTGTAGTAATAATTTGCATTGCGTTTGTCATTCCAACAAGTGGCACATTCCAAACATTAACACTGCTTTTACAAATCTCATACCAAATGACATACAACAGAAACAGATTCATTCCATGGAGAACTGCAAATGTGAACACTGAGGTCTATATTGATTTCAGCCCATCTTAGTACATTAAAACATTAGAACATCTAGACGAGAACAGGCCATTCAGCCCAACAAGGCCCACCAGTCCTATCCACTTATGTTGAGTTTTGAAAGTCTCTAAAGTCTTACTGTCCACCGCACTACTTGGTCGCTTATTCCAAGTGTCTATTGTTCTTTGTGTAAAAAAAAAACTTTCTAATGTTTGTGTGAAAATTACCCTTAACAAGTCTCCAACTGTGTCCCCGTGTTCTTGATGAACTCGTTTTAAAATCACCATCTCGATCCACTGGACTAATTCCCTCCTGGTGGTGCTCTTCTGTCAATTCCTTTAAGTTTCAGCTTTGCAACCATACTCCCCCCAGAACCCAAAGACTTTGGTTTCCCGGTTGGCGGCCCGGCGGGTCATGGGAATAACGCCGCCGAATCGCCAGTTGGCATCATTTATGGTCGGAACTACGACGGTATCTGATCGTCTTCGAACCTCAGACTTTCGTTCATGATTAATGAAAACATTCTTGCCAAATGCTTTCGTTCTTGCTAAAATTGTTGGTGGGCGGGGCTCTTTTGTGTGTATTACATGGTCTGTCTTGCGTGCCATGGTCGGCCGCTGAGTGAATTGTTGGTGGGTGTGGCTCTGTGAGTTGGTGGGTGTGGCTCTGTCTTGCGTGTGTCTTGCTTGCCATGGACTTAGTGAATTATATATATAGATATAGTGCCATTCCTATATTCCTATCTATCTATCTATTATACTGTATATTGCCTTTCTCATCTATATGTCTATTTATAAGAGAAAGCATTGGTGGGCATCAAGAACATGTTCTTATTAATGTGCGGTGTTGGAGGAGTGTAAAGCGGGAGTAGTGGTGGAATGATGTATGACTCATTTGTTTATTCTGAAATTTGTTTTTTCTCATTGACTGTGTATATTGATATGTATTTATGTATCTATTTTTATTATATAGTGCCTTTCCTATCTATCTATCTATCTATCTATCTATCTATCTATCTATCTATCTATCTATCTATCTATCTATCATATAGTGCCTTTCACATATCTATCTATCTATCTATCTATCTATCTATCTATCTATCTATCATATAGTGCCTTTCACATATCTATCTATCTATCTATCTATCTATCTATCTATCTATCTATCTATCTATCTATCTATTATATAGTTCCTTTCACATTATCTATCTATCTATTTATATAGTGCTCTTCTTATGTATCTATTATCTAATCTCTGTTACATCCATCTATTATATACAGTGCCTCTGCTGTCTATCTAGTGCATCATTCAAATCTCTTTTTACTCTGTCATTACTCAATAATCAGCCTAAGTTCTTTCTTTCTTTCTTTCTTTCTTTCTTTCTTTCTTTCTTTCTTTCTTTCTTTCTTTCTTTCTTTCTTTCTTCACTTTATGCTACACTCAGTCTCCTGCAACCCCAAACCCTTGGTCACGTTTCTAAACACACTTGTTTTCTGAATCTGTGACTTTAGAACAAGGGGTCTCATTGTCTCCAGTTGTTAGTGTGCCAATGCCCAGGCTGTTGCATTTTTCACAATTACCAATACAAATAACCTCTGACCTTCACATCAAAGAATTTTTACAGTTTAATAATTTACATCTTATAATGTACCTACTATATATATATATATATATATATATATATATATATATATATATATATATATATATATATATATATATATATATATATATATATATATATATAGCAATCAAATCCAGACAAAATATGCTTAAGCAGGTAATTCCATTGAACTTCAATCAAGGAAGGAATCACCAGCATGTAAGAAATCAAGCCAGAAAAACATATTTCTGCTCTGCTTCGGTAAATTTATTCCTCAGGTTAAAAAGAGAGGGAGAGAGCAAGAGGAGAAAAATCTGCTGTCAAATCAGATCATTTTATTTATGGAGCTCTCCTTGCTAAAAATACAAATGCAGGAAAATGAATTAAGCCGTCATATCTTGGGTGGTGACAGCTGTGTATTCTGCTCATGTGGTGGGCTTCAGCTCTTTTAAGAGTGGTGGACCAAAGTGACCACACCTTCACCCACTTGTCACTCCTGTTAAGTCAATCCTGCCATAAAACATGCAACAATACCACAAATTACACACCTGAGCATCCTGTGCTGTTCACTGAATGTACTAATGATTATTTAAAAATTAAATATGAAAAATGCCAGTGAAATACTGGTATTACGTTCACATCTGGGGCCTGTTGTGGGTTCAGCAGGATGGCAGGATAAGCTCTGGAATCCCACAGGCCCTGATTTTTGACAGCTCCACCAGACTTGACTCTCGAAGAAGACGGAAAACCTTTTAGGGGAAAGAAAAATGGAAGAAATCTTGGGAAGGGCAATTCAGAGAAAGTAAACACAACACAGAAAACAGAACACAAGTAGTCCTCTTCACAGAGCTAGAGGGCCAACCTATCATGGCCACCTCAGAAATACAACACAACACTACAAACGACTTTGTTTTTGCCCGGAGCTCCTCATCAAGTGAAAGTGCAAAAATAAATTGCAGACATTCCAAAAATCTTGTGTTCACTTTGTCATCTTAGGGTGTTGAGTGTTGTGTCATGATGGGAAATGAGAATGAATTTACTGCAAATGGCTTAAACACAAGGCTGCAACATAACAACATGTGTAAAAAAGTGAAGGGGTCTGAATAGTTACTGAAGGCACTTCTTCTTCTTCATCTTCATCTTTCGGCTTCTCCCATTAGGGGTCACCACAGCAGATCGTCTTCTTCCATATCTTTCTGTCCTCGTCATCTTGTTCTGTCACACTTATCACCTGCATGTCCTCTCTCACCACATCCATAAACCTTCTCTTAGGCCTTCCTCTCTTCTCCTTACCCGTCAGCTCTATCCTTAGCATCCTTCTCCCAGTATACCCAGCATCTCTCCTCTGCACATGTCCAAACCAGCGCAATTTCACCTCTCTGACTTTGTCTCCCAACCTGAGCTGACCCTCTAATGTCCTCATTTCTAATTCTGTCCATCCTTTTCACACCCAATGCAAATCTTAACATCTTCAATTCTGCCACCTTCATCTGTCTCCTGTGCCACCGTCTCCAACCCATATAACATAGCTGGTCTCACTACTGTCCTGTAGACCTTTCCTTTTACTCTTTCTGATACCCGTCTGTCACAAATCACTCCTGACACTCTTCTCCACCCACTCCACCCGTCCTGCACTCTCTTCTTCGTCTCTCTCCCACAATCCCCAGCCACAGGGGGATGCACAAACCAGTGTTTCTTTGTGCCTGTCCCAAGCTCGGATAAACGTGGAGGGTTATGTCAGGAAGGGCATCCGGTGTAAAATGTTGCCAGATCAACATGTGGACAACATATTTAATTTGTGAAAAAGGAAAAAATATATTTGTGCATGTTTAGGCAAAAGAAAACTGAGAAATTGGTGTGTCACGTCACGTGATATTGCAGGCCACAGACGTGTGGGCGCAGTAAAACTTGAAATCTGCATAAATGACCTCATAGAAAATGATACAAATAAAAGAGAAATATATTTGCATGATATAGCGGGTTGGATAATGGATGGTTGGATATTTACATGCAGCTCAAAGCAAGTGGTTGGCAAATCGAGCCACTGACAAACTACAGCAGGGATAACTATCTATCTTTATAGTGCCCTTCATAAAATTTTTAACAAAGACACATTGTTAGTCAGTCATTGTCCAACCCGCTATATCCCAACACAGGGTCACGGGGGTCTGCTGGAGCCAATCCCAGCCAGCACAGGGCACAAGGCAGGAACAAATCCCGGGCAGGGCGCCAACCCAACACAGGGCACACACACACACACCAAGGACAATTTATGATCGCCAATCCACCGAACCTGCATGTCTTTGGACTGTGGGACACGGGGAGAACATGCAAACTCCACGCAGGGAGGACCTGGGAAGTGAACCACAGGTCTCCTTACTGCAAGGCAGCAGCGCTACCCCTGTGCCACCGTGCTGCCCATGAGACACATTACATTGTTCCTTGATGTATCTTTCTGCTCCACAGTTTAAAATGAACAATTCAGACATCGTGATTACAGTTCACTTTGCAGACCTTCATTTCAGGGGATTTGCAGACATTTTGATCGCACAACACTTTTTCTATACAGTCCTCCGACTTCAGGGCTCCATAATGTTTGGGACAGTTGGTGTCTCAGGTGTTTGTGATTCCTCAGGTGGGTTTCATGGCTTCATAAGATGCCTCGGCCTGCTGCTACCCTTTGGGGGTCTGTAGTTGCCATTGTTCAATATGAGGATAAGAGCTGAGGCTGAAGAAAAAGAATAAAACCATTTGAGACATCGGTAAAACCTTAGAATTTCATGCATATCAGAGTGTTGAACGTCAGCGCCCAATCTGCACAACTGACGTGCCCCTTGTGTAATTGAAAGCTGCCACAAAACAAGGCTGAGTGACTTCCACATTTCCCCTGACATGAACATGGGCAGTGGCTGCACTATGAACAGTGCTTTGAGGGCTAATATTTTTCTTATCTTTCACTTGATTGCGGTCATTTTGTCGCTTTGCCGCACACCTACTTGCACCACTGTGAACCTTCAGGCAACCAAAGTCACCAGTCATATCACGGCACTTCAGTCATTAGAGCATTTGAACACTCTAGATGAGAACAGGCCATTCAGCCCAACAAAGCTCGCCAGTCCTATCCACTTGTTTCCTCCAAGAAAACATCAAGTCGAGTTTTGAAAGTCCCTAACGGTGGTCGCTTATTCCAAGTGTCTATCGTTCTTTGTGTAAAGAAAAACCTTCCTAATGTTTGTGCGAAATTTACAATTAACAAGTTTCCAACTGTGTCCCCGTGTTCTTGATGAACTCATTTTAAAGTACAAGTCTCGATCCACTGTACTAATTCCCTTCATAATTTTAAACACTTCAATCATGTCACCTCTTAATCTTCTTTTGATTAAACTGTAAAGCTTCAGCTCTTTTAATCTTTCCTCATAACTCATCCCCTGTAGCCCCGAATCAGCCTAGTCGCTCTTCTCTGGACCTTTTCTAGCGCTGCTATGTCTTTTTTGTAGCCTGGAGACCAAAACTGCACCCAGGACTCCAGATGAGGCCTCACCAGTGTGTTATAAAGCCTGAGCAGAACCTCCTTGGACTTGTGCCCTACAACTAAAAGTTATGTAATGTGACATCAGCTTTGGAATATTAGAACAATCTAGAGAGATGAGAACAATAACAAAGCTTGCCAATTCTATCCACCTAATTCATCCAGAATAACATCAAGTTGAGTTCTAAAAGTCCCTACTGTCTACCATGCTACTTGGTCGCTTATTGCATGTGATTATATGTTCTCTGTGTAAAGAACAACTTCATGAGAAATTCACTCTTAACAAGTTTCAAACTGTGTCCCTGTGTTCTAGATGAACTCATTTTAAAGTACAAGTCTTGATCCACTGGACTGATTCCCTTCATAATTTTAAACACCAGTCATGTCACCTCTTAATCTTCTTTTGTTTAAACTGTAAAGGCTCAGCTCTTGTAATCTTTCCTCGTAACTCATCCCCTGTAGCCCCGAATCAGCCTAGTCGCTCTTCTCTGGACCTTCTCTAGTGCTGTTATGTCCTTTTTGTAGCCTGGAGACCCAAACTGCACCCAGGACTCCAGATGAGGCCTCACCAGTGTGTTATAAAGCTTGAGCAGAACCTCCTGTGACTTGTACTCCACACGTCAAGGCGCTATATAACCCGACATTGTGACTTCTGAACACTGTCTGGCAGTTGACTGTCCACTATGACTCCTAAATCCTTCTCAAAGCGTACTCTCGATTTTCCGCCCGCCCATTGTGTATTCAGACCTCACACTTTTACTTCTTATGTGTAATACTTTACATTTACTGACATTAAATTTCATCTGCCACAAATCTGCCCAAGCCTGTCTGCTCTCCAAGTCCTTCTGTGATGATATAACGGATTCCAAATTATCTGCTAATCCATCTATCTTGGTATCATCTGCAAACTTCACCAGCTTGTTACTTATATTCCTATCTAAATCATTTATTTATATTAAAAATAGCAGCGGCCCCAGCACTGACCCGTGTGGAACACCACTCTTAACATTGGCCAGTTCTGATGAGGTTCCTCACAACATCATCGTCTGCTTTCTGTGTCTGAGCCAATTCTGCATGCATTGAGTTTCACGTGCAGCAATTTCACCAACCATTTCAATACCCAATTATCAATTCACTACCCCTTGATTCAACTAATAGTTCACTTTCAGTTTGTTCTAAAACTGGCTTTACAACATTCACGTTTATACGCCACTGTACTTTGCTTGAAGGCTCTGCCCCAGTCATGAATACTGACAAGTTACTTTAGGTTGGAAAAAATGCACAGAAATATTCACGCTCTTTTGCAGCATACAGTAATGTTATTATATCCACTAGGTGGCCGCAGAATTCTGTTCCAGACTTAACATACGGGACGTGATTACTACACTTCACCACCCGAGAGGGAAGTGGGCGAGATTTGAAGGATAAAATAGAATTTCAAATATTGGGTCCACGACCCCTCTTCTCCCCTATATGTGCCCCTACTTGGCAAAAATCAGAAGGAAGTTGGACTGGTTAAGAATATTATAATGCAATTAATACACTTACATGACATGACATGACATGACTGAGGGGTCATCTGTAAACCCTTTTCCTCAGACGACCTCCCCAGCAGCCAAATCTTAATCGTCAGTTTGAAACAGACATAAAGATAAAAGAAAAAGAATGAAAGATTTAACGTAGTCCATGACACGGCAAAGAAACCTGCCATAAGTTTCTACTGTAGGATGAAGTGGAAAGAAATACAGTCCTCGGGTAAAAACGGCTTCCCGGCTGGCTATCCCAAAGAAACTTAATCACGAGTTTGGCTCACCAATCGGGAGCACCCAGAGAACCTCAACCCCTGGCCTCTTCTCTGGGATTCGTCGCACTGTTTCACCTTAAGGGTGGCCAACCACAAATTGTAGACATCCCTGGGTGAAGTCTGATCCTGAATAATCTTTTAAGTGTAAATAGTCGGCTCCTTGCCTTCTACATTTTTCTGTTATCCCTCCTCCTCGATCCACCATTCCCCTTAAAAGGAAAAGTTTCCCGCCGAAACATCCTTTCCCTGCTTAGTTATTATAGCAACATGATGCCAGCAACGGGAAGCTGCAATACTTTACCGGGTGGGGTCCTCTCAGCACTTTGTCATCCACAAAAGTGCCTGAAGGGATATTCCTTAGACACCTTCCACTGACGGCCAGTCCAACAAGCCATCGGACTTGACATGTTATGTAGCCTTCCTACAATTGTAAAGCAGATCATTACAAATCACCCCAAGGCTGAGTCGGGCTTAACCGTAATTACCTAGACCTCCAATCCTGAGTTAGACTTGGGGTTAACTCCAAGGAGATTTAAAGGATCAGAAAATGAAAACAAGCAGAGTCACTGCCAAAAAAATCAAACTGATCGGTCCTCAAGTTAAGAACGCTAATCAAAAATCGAAGGGGTGTAGCTAGGAATAGATTTTAGGGTGGGCCTGTTGTAAAAATGGGTGTTCTAGTTTTCATTCAGATATATAAGGGTGGGCAGCATGGTGGTGCAGTGGGTAGTGCTGCTGCCTCGCTGTTAGGAGACCAGGGTTCACTTCCCGGGTCCTCCCTGCGTGGAGTTTGCATGTTCTCCCCGTGTCTGTGTGGGTTTCCTCCCTCAGTCCAAAGACATGCAGGTTAGGTGCATCGGCGATCCTAAATTGTCCATAGTGTGTGCTTGGTGTGTGTGTGTGTGTGTGTGTGTGAGCGCCCTGCAGTGGGCTGGCACCCTGCCCGGGGTTTGTTTCCTGCCTTGCGCCCTGTTTTGGCTGGGATTGGCTCCAGCAGACCCTGGTGACCCTTTAGTTGGGATATAGCGGGTTGGATAATGGATGGATGGATATATAAGGGCACTTTTCCAACAAAATACATCTATTCATACTGTGGGACATTCACATAACTGAATTATTAGGACCACAAAAAAGTTGAGCAAAAATTATCAAGGCAATCAAACGTTGTTCCTTTGCAGAACACTGCATTTTTCGCTGTGCTGTATTCGGTCCATTTGAGTTGTTCATATCATTTGGCAGAGAAACATCGAGCCTGGCTGGCTGGTTCGAATCTTTTGGTGGTTCTGGCAGCACATACTTGTCTTTTGGGGTCGCTAAATCCAGAGTCTCCTCAGTTGAAGATGCGATTGAAATGTTTATTCCAGTCATTATCTTAGTCGCACACTGTGGCATATGGTGTGGCTCATTTGTATCCGGGTGTTCCTCTTCATCTAAATGAGGCTTTTTGAAAAACCTTGATATTTCCATTTGATTTGCCATTGTCAGAAATAATCAATTTTGGCGTTCGTCGAAAATACTCACTTAAGTCTAATTAAGTCTAATGACTACTACCAATCAGGTTACACGTACACCATAACACCACCCCATTTATTCATTTATTTATTGAAAATTCAGTAAACCAATGGGATTTAACAACTTCGAAACCAAAGGAAATATAATATAACAAACAGCCAATCAATTACAACATTTAACAGAAAATTTCATATACAATGAACTGATTGGCTGGGCCTATGGCCAATCAGGGTGGGCCTGGACCCAGCCAGGTGCCCCCCTTTCCTACGCCACTGCCGCACAACCAAAAAGAAGTTTGTTAACCAGAAAAAGTTTTATCACAAACACTCACACAGCAAACACTAATTTAAACGAATCGGAAATTCATGTGCCAACCACCATACAGTCGCACCAATAACGTCAGGTGACGTGCACTGCAGGGTGGTTGTGGCTGACGCAATGGTTACAAAATGGCGGTGCTTGTAAACAAACAAAATACAGTGGAACCTCGGGTCACGAACATCTCGGACCACGTACAAATCGGGTTACGACCAAAAAGTTTGCCAAACTTTTGAATCTGTTCATGACCACACACTCGGGTGACAAACAAGCCAGTTTTCCTTCCGGTTTGTACACGCCAATGATTTCCGCATGTGTTCAGTCTCTCCATGAGCATTCCCTGTGCAGCGAGCGAGCGAGTGAGCGAGAGAGAGAGCGCGAGAAGGCACTTAAAGAAGGCAGTTAAAGAATGCACCGGGCTTGTTTTTTAAGAGACTGCTTCGAGCATTGTTTTAATCTTGTTGTATTTAATGAAGACGTTTTTCTATTGGATTTTAACCTGCACTTCACTTCTGTTTTTCTGGGATCATTTATTTATTGAAGAGTTCTGAAAGCACTGCACTTTATTTAATTTGGACTTTGTTTTTGATTGTTGTTTTGTCGATTTTAATAAAAGCACTTGGCACTTTTTGCACCATCCGATTGCTCCATTGTAGTGCCTCACTGCCGTGCTCATCCATAACATTACCGATGGTGACGGGTTTAAGGGCTCCTGGAAGCGAGATGGGAGCATGCAGCGATCCCGCATCATCACAGACTTTACCTCAAAACTGTAATCTCCTCTCCCCCCAGTTCCTCCTCACTTCCTTCATGCCAGAAATCGACTCATGCCAGGTTGTTTATGGTTAGTTTTTGTATAAAATACGGATTTTTCAAATTCAAATTTTTCAAACTCTGCTTAAAGTGTTTACAGAGAGCGGTTCGTAAGGCTACAGCGTGAACTCTGTTCAAGGTTTTATTCAATGTTTTTACATTTAGTTTACTATTACACTGTGCATTCTATGGTGTAATTAACTATTATCCTGCTTAAAAATCTTTAAAAAAAATATATTTGCATATAGCTCGTACGGTCCGGAATGGATTATTTGTATTTACTGTCGCATGCAGCTGGGGGTGGAGCCTAGCTGGGATGCCCAGGAGGACCGGAGGAGGGCTTGTGCCTCCTCCAGACCATGAGGTGGCAACCAACCTGGGCAGAGGGCATGGAAGCCCAACCCTGTAGGGGCCCGTGGCCACTGCCAGGTGGCATCCCGGTGCCTAAAGAACCCTGGACCTCACACCAGGAAGTGCTGGGGGGAAGAAGACTGGGGACACTCGGAGGGCTTCCGGGTGCACAGCCGGCACTTCCGCCACACGGGGGTGTGTCCGAGGGGGATTGCCAGAAAAGCAGCTGGAGCCCATCCGGGTTGCTATTTAAGGGGGCCGCCTCCCTTCCTTCATCAGCAAGTGTCGGGTGGAAGAGGACGGGGCTCGAGAGTGGGGTGGAGGCGGCCAGAAGAAAGGCATTCGAGACTGTGAGGCCTGGACTTTGGGGGATCGGTGCTGGAGGCACTGGGTTGTGCACTATTGACTCTCTGTAAATATTGTAAATAATAAACGTGTGTTGGGTGAGAGAACGATGTCCGCTTGTCTGTGTCCGGTGCCAGTTCCACATTACATACAATCCTATGGGGGAAATGACTTCGGGTCACGACCAAATCGGGTTGTGACCAGAGTTTTGGAACGAATTACAGTCGTGACCCGAGGTTCCACTGTAGTGTCACAGAATAACACTAAAAAAATGGCAACTCTCTAAGGACAACAGCTAGAGAAAAATAGGACTTAGAATCAGATTCTTTGGGTAACGGTTTGACCATAAAGAAATCCTCAAACCCCCCCAGATAAGGGCCAAATAATTAATAAAAGACACCAATCATAACCCTCGAGATATGGATGCTCAAAATCTGAACCTCAAAGCAGAGGTAGTATGATTATTAATGAGTCTCTCCTCACGCGTATTATTCCTGTCTTTTTGTAAACTGCAGTGACTACTCCAGTAGTCTGAAACGCCTGGACAAGATCCGTTGGATTCTAGCAATGTCCGACTTATCTCATCTGTTTCCAAATATCTTGAACGTGTGGTTTCGAGACAATTATAAGCTCATTTATTCAATAATAGTTTATTGGAGGAATTTCACTTTGGTTTGTGGTCAAAATGTACTACAGTCGGCCATCTGTATCCTTGGGGGATTGGTTCCAGTACCCTCTGTGGATATCAAAATCCGCTGTCGCTCAACTCACTTAAACAATATGGTGTAATATTTGCATATAACCTACGCACGTCCTCCCGTATGCTTTAAACCATCTTCAGATTACTTAAAATACCTAATAGAATGTAAATGCTATGTAAATTGTTGTTATTCTGTATTGTTTAGGGAATAATGGCTTTGGCAAGCGAGATACCACTTTTCAAAGAATTTAAGATTTTGATTTTCTCATCAAGAAAACTCCCTCTTAGACTTTGAGGGACTGCTTTGAGTACTTATTTGCTTTTTAGGGGTCTTTTCTGAACAGGAACAAAGGATGCATACAACGTGATACCAAGGGTAGTCACAGGATCTTATGGTCGTAATTACCATTTGTTTAAAGAAATGCTGTGCAGCTTTTTCCATGATGCGCACGTGCGTCTCCGTCAACAGTAACGGTTTTGTCGATTAAACCTTTAACACTTCATTTACAGCGTACTGATTACGTACAGACAGTCTGTGTGTGTCCGAGCCGATTCTAATCCACACAACTTCTTGTGCATACACACATAGATAATCTTACCTGAGCTTAAAGCCAGTGCCATGGAAAGGTGCCTGCGGGTGGATGGCTGGGCACACTTTGATTGGCTTTGGTGGGGTGGCGGGACAACGGTTTAAAATAGTCGGATTTCAGTTTCACTTTTTAGTTAGTGATCACTGAGTCTTCTTTGTTTGTGTGTCTTTATGTGTATACCTTTTGCATTTTGTGTTAAGAACTGCAGTTCTGCATAAAGATGGAAAGCGTTTCCCACCTTGTCGAATGGTGGCGCTCAGAGGCTGGGGTAGGAAGAGCTGTCATTTTATAAAGGTGACACTGTTGATTGATCTAAATTCTTAAAAATGCTGGTTCTTTAATGGTGTTTTAGGGTTCTTTAGCGGGTTGTAGAACCATTGCTTGACAGTACACCATTTCATTCTGGGAAGGATTTTTTACATATGAAGTCGGTTCTTTGTGCTTTGGAAAACTGCCTAATATCCATCCATCCTTCCATCCATTATTCAAACCCGCTATATCCTAACTACAGGGTCATGAGGGTCTGCTGGAGCTAATCCTAGCCAACACAGGGCGCAAGGCAGGAAACAAACCCCGGGCAGCACACCGCAGGGCACACACAAACACACACCCACACACCAAGCACACACTAGGGACAATTTAGGATCGCTAATGCACCTAACCTGCATGTCTTTGGACTGTGGGAGGAAACCGGATTACCCGGAGGAAACCCACGCAGACACGGAAAGAACTCAGGTCTCCTAACTGCAAGGCAGCAGCGCTGCCACTGCGCCACCATGCCACCCACTGCCTAATATGTAGGGAAAAAAAAACCTGAAATATTTTATGTAAGGTAGGCTGCCAAGCAAGACAATAGCAGATTAAGAAAACCTGGACTTAGCCTAAATTATTGTACGTATGCATCAAGAGTCCTTATAAAACCAATAACCAATTGGTATTTCACAAATCTGTTTCCATCTGTTCATGGGTACTTACTGTATGGGGCCTGTTAAAGATCTAACTAAGTAAAGCTTCTTTGTGGAACTTTCATGTGGATGGATCTTTTGGGAACCAAAAATGGTTCCTTTAACGCATCGCCATGAAGAAAGAGCAAGGACACCTTTATTTTAAAGAGTATAGGGTACTTCATCTGAGCAGAGTTGGCCAACTGAACAACAGTTTGCGTTGCAGCAATTGGCTGCCATGTTTACGTCTATGAGCCATTTTATTCAACTCCTATGGCGGAGGCTACAGTAAGGTATGTCTACAGATCACTTCATTTGTGTGAATTCAGCATAGTGCTCGGTGTAAATTAAATTCAATTTTTGCTTTTTGGATCTTTTTTTTGGAATTATTTTCTGTTTGAATCCGTGGATGTAGAACTCGCGGATAGGGAGAGCCAACTGTAGTGATACTGCTCTTTGTTGTAATAACTAATGATATATTAGTAGCAGCTGATTATGGATATCTAAACATTCTTATATTGTTAGATCGCTCCTCTGTATTTGACACCATTATTCATAAGATCCCATAGGATCACTTGGAAATTCTAGTTGGTGTCACTAATTCATCTCAGTCCCGATTCAAGTCTGACCTTTGATTTCAGGAACAGTTTATTTCTATCAGCAACTTCAGGCCAGCTTTATCTTCTTTGTTACACATTTGCTCCCCAGGGTTCTGTGCTGGGTCTTCTGTTATTAATTATTCACATGTTACCTCTTGGCTGGATCATTCAGAAGTGCAGTCAGAAATTTCAGTTTTATACTGATGACATTCAAATGTATTTCACTGTCTGTTTCGGGAAATAAAGTGTCTCTGACTGTATGGCACAGTAACCTCCCGCAGGTCCCTGGGTGGCAGGTCTCTCAACAGAGAGTAGATTGTTGATGCCACGCACGGACACTGGGTCATTTAAAGCGGCAACGTATTTCTCACAGTTGATTTTAGTGTGACACTCAATCATTATATCTCCCTCATTTTGAAATGTGGATACATGATCGCTTCAACCAGTAGGGGAAAGTGGTCCCCACTTGGTAATTTTGCACTGGTGTTACAGTAGATTCCCCCCCCCCCACCCCTGACCCCATGCTGTAAGGTCCTATAATGGATAGTGTACACAACAGAATATCTCGTTGGGACCACGCTGCACTCCATTACAGATAGCTTCATGAAGCGTTGCTCCTGTAAAGCCTATAGCATTTTGCCTGTTGATTCCTATGGTCTGTTTGTCCCACTTCCATCTGGCTGAAGATACTGCAGCATTTTAAAAGTTCTGCCAGGTTCTGCAACAGCTTCTACCCACTGGTGGTCCAGACTGTGAACTCTGTGCTGCCTCCTTGCCTCAGATCTTCTAGTATTGAACTTACATGCAGTGTGTTGGCTACACTTGTTACTCCTGCTGTCTTTTTTGCTTATTAGTTGATGTTGTTATTTATTTATATATTAGCGGAGATGCCCAGCTGTCACTTAGGTTGGAAAAAGTGAAACAGTTTCCATTTATTATTTGGCACTTATTATTCGAATATTATTCAAAAATCACTTAGAGTTTTTCGTTTCACCTTTTCACAAAAATTCATTCCTGAGTCTACTCTGGAACAGGTGACTTATAGCTGGCCGTGTGAAAAGCACAGTTCTTTGAGGTAAACTCCAGTAATTTTAAGAGTTTGTCCTTGCTCTTTATTTATGAACATCACAAATGCAAGATGCACTGGAAATTGAAGTCGGTGAATTGGAAAGGGAGTTCATTGGAAATTGTAGGTCTACGTGGAATGAAAACGTTGCCCCCTTTCCTGATGCCGGTTAGAACAGTAGCCTTGATCACGTGTGGATGATGTGACAGTGTTGCTACATTTCTCATAAACTTGATGTAGAATTTTTTTCCAAATTAACACTAGAATTACCAGAGCCTACGAAAAAACTCGTAGATCCGCCCCACCTTAAATCGCTTCGCACCTCTCCATCAGTGTCTTTTGTCCTGTAAATGTGTTGATACGCAGCAAACAACAAGCAGCCTGCTGTCAAATCCTCCACCCTGCACAGTTTTCTCAGCTCAAGTCTGTTTACCTGCGTGTCAGTTGCTTAGAGTTGTATAGAGAGAGAAGTCAAGGAAAATGACACCTTTTAGAAATACTATATCGTTATTTGGAACACTTGCATTTCATGTGTGTTCCGTGTCTACAACAATCTATGTAAACACATCATTAAAAAAGAAACGTTTTTCATGTTTTAGTAATAATTGACAAAATGTAGACATGAAGTTTATAATGTGTGAAGCCTGAAGTCCAAATATCATAGAAACACTTTCACAAAAGGTACAAATATAACAGAACAAGTGCGTTTTTTTTCGAAAATATAACTGCAGAAAAAGAACCCGCATTAGGGTGCGACATTGACACGCATGTGCTACGACGGCGTCGGTGGTGCAACAGTTTCAACTGTTGACTGGTAATCAAATAATAAAAACATACATTTGTTTCCAGTCTGTAACAACTGGTGTAATTTATGATACTTGTAAAGGTTAGCTTTTTTTTTTATTTTTTATTCAGTTTTATTCTCTCAGCCGCGTTCATGATCCCAACCATACCCTGCATACCCTGTTTTAACATAGACACACTATAACAAAGGTCAACTCAGATTATGACGACGGTTCTACATCAGAGCAAGAATGCACTTTTGCCATCACTGTAATTTGTACATGTACATGGGAAGCTCTGCATTTTGTCAATTTTTACTAAAACATGAAAAATGTTTCTGTTTTAATGATGTGTTTGAATAGATCGTTGTAGACACAGAACACACATGAAATGCATGTGTTCCAAATAACGATATAGTATTTATAAAAGGTGTGATTTTGCTTGACTTCTCATTCTATACAACTCTAAGCAACTGACACACAGGTAACAAGACTTGAGCTGAGAAAACTGTGGGGTAGGGGATGTGATAGCAGGCTGCTTGCTGTTTGCTGCTTATCAACACATTTACATGACAAAAGACATGAACAGAGAGGTGCGAAGCGTTTTAAGGTGGGACGGATCTACGAGTTTATTCGTAGGCTCTGGTAATTTTAGTGTTAATCAGAATTTACTGTTTTAGGGTTTTACATCATTTTTTCAGTCTTGTTCACACATTTAAATTATTTTATTAATTATCGAAACTGTAGCTTTTCGATATTTATTCTTCCTCTCACTTGGTTATTGCGTTGTGACAACACATCGGGACAGACAAACTTTCTTGCTTATTTATTAGATTAGTACATATTTCAAACTAGTATTACTTGTTCATGTATTTATAGTATAGTATAGTATAGTATAGTATAGTATAGTATAGTATAGTATAGAAGAGTATATTATAGCTCTTAACCTGTCTTGCATTTGTCCCGTGTTTATGTGAATATGTTGCACCACAATCCCGGCGAATGTTATTTCGTGCCACTGTATGCTGCAATATGGTGTTTGGATTGTGTTATAATAAAGCCACTTCACTTGACTTAAGAAACTGTTAAAACTCATCATTTTAAAATAGTATTCCCATACTGTTATAAATAGGTTGCTGTTTACATTTTTATTTTATTAATTCTATTTATAAATTGTTCGATTTTTTTGAATTGTTGATTTTTGATTGTACAGTAACCTTGGGTGCCTTGAGAGGCACTTAGAAATAAAATGCACTGTGGTTATATGAGGTATTACAATGGATCCAGGTAACTGTTGGGGCACCAATAAGATCATCCCATTTCATTAACCAAACAAAAACAACCTCAAACAGCTCTCGATGGCACATATAAATCAAATAAACAGATGTTTCTACAATCTTGTAATGCCTGATTTGGAACTCCGTCTCTGTCCACAATGAAATGACATTCTGTGACCGTCTCGAATATATATATATATAGTCTTCCGTTCAGAAGGGGTGGAGTCAGTCACCCTCATTGGGTGTCTTCATGTGCTGTGGGGACAGAAAGAGATGATACCGTTAGTGACAGCAGCCCCTTTCATCCCAGGGTGGTATTGCTTACCAAGGATGAGCCAAAAGAGTGATCCCCAGATGTGTATGTATGACAGTATAAATAAATAATATTATTTAAGAATCGAGTAATAGTAGCAGAACAAAATATAATAGAAAATATAAAATAATAGCAATGTGTGTAAATAAAAATGCACCCTTGATTTAAAGTCAGAAAGCTTACTGAAGATTAACCAAAGAAGGAAACATCAGTGTGGAAGAAGGGTGTCATCTTTGGAAGCTTGGGATTGATGTATGGATGGCATCTTGAATGTCCAAGTGAATGGAGTCTCCTTCTGAGTCTCTGATGTCCCTTCTCTCAGGACCTTGTGATGTTACTCAGATGATTGGCCGGTTATTCTGGTGATGGACAGCTCTGTTAAATAGGAGTACTTCATCTGGGGTCAACTCTGTATCATCCCAGGAGGCTTGGGACTGATTCATGGATGGTGTCTTCAATGTCCAGGTGAATGGAGCCCCCTTCTGACTCTCTGACATCGCCTTCTCTCAGGGTCTTGTGATGTTACACCTAGATGACTGACTAGTAATTCTGGTTATGAACAGCTCTGTCTAAAAAGGGGGCTTCTAGTGTGGTCAGTTCAAGTATTGGTAAAACAATATGGTCTGTTCTCATTCAGCTCTATTACCCAGTGATGGGCAAATTCTGGTGTCCGCTAAATTCACAGTCAAAACTTTATAAGGCCCACGCCTGTCAGTGCACCCACACATATATTTAAGTATATGTATTTGTAAATCAAAAATACTTCTTCTCCATCTGTTTATTTAGTTTGTTTCTATACTCAAGTTATTACGTGAAGTTGTTGTGGGCAGATATATAGCATTGATTTTGTGTTTTGTTTTTTTACTTAAAGATCAGTGCCTGCATTTATCAAGAATCTCAGAGTAGGAAAGCAGCCTTGTCGTTCTCCTTTTCTTATCTTGAACCAATTTGTTGCTCCATGTTTGGCTCTAACAGTTGCTTGTGTACAGATTCTAAATGTGCCAGACCTGGTGTCCCCATTTCTTGAAGGACGTACCATAGCTTGTTACGGTCAAGTCAAGTTGGGGAGGATGCACTGGTACAGAGCATTGCCGCACCCACTACATGACAAAACAACACGGGATCCCAGTTTACAACCCCCTAGGCAGACGCACGGGCCAGTCCCACCCTCCGGAAATGACCCTCTATCTACCGTAGCCATGTGGGCGACCCAACGTGTGGCTTGCTTAGGATAAACTTTTTAATAGGTTTTGCAAGGCCAGCATGACATCACAGTGCTGTAGCAGCCATGTTAGATGGAGATGTCATTATTTGACTTTTATTCGATTCATCCTGCATTGTTGGCAGGTATTTCCAAAGACCACTGCACTATAATATAGTAATCTACTCAAAACTACTTCAGTTCCTCCCTCCCAGTTGACTTCAATGCATCTGAATTTGGACATTGGCTTGGGCAGATTTGTGGCCCTCCCATTAAGAGGACTAACACAATATTAGGTTGCATAGCACCTTGATATCTGGTATACAAGTCCAAGGAAGTTATGCTTAAGCTTTGTAATTCACTGGTAGGGCCTCATCTGGAGTACTGTGAATACTTTTTGTCTTCTACTACATAAAGTCCAGAGAAGAGTGACAAGGCTCATTCCAGGGCTAAATGTAAAATATTAGACATAGGAAGTAAAAATGTTTGGTTTGAATACACAATGGGTTTGTCAGAAAATCGAAACTACACCTTATGAGAAGGATTGAGAAGTTGTAGTGGATTCAAATGGATTGAACCTCTAGACAGTGTTCAGAAGCCATTAAGAAGGCTAACAGAATGTCAGGTTATATAGCGCCTTGATGTGTGGAGTACAAGTCACAGGAGGTTCTGCTCAAGCTTTATAACACACTGGTGAGGCCTCATCTGGAGTCCTGGGTGCAGTTTGGGTCCTCAGGCTACAAAAAGGACAGAACAGCACTAGAAAAGGTCCAGAGAAGAGCGACTAGGCTGATTCCAGGGCTACAGGGGATGAGTTATGAGGAAAGATTATAAGAGCTGATCCTTTAGAGTTTAAGTAAAAGGAGATTAAGAGGAGACCTGACTGAAGTGTCTAAAATTATGAAGGGAATTAGTCCAGTGGATCGAGACGGTGACTTTAAAATGAGTTCATCAAGAACAATGGTGACACAGTTGGAAACTTGTTAAGGGCAAATTTCGCACAAACATTAGGAAGGTTTTCTTTTCACAGAGAACTACAGACATTTGGAATAAGCAACCAAATAGGGTGGTAGACACCAGGGGCCTCATGTATAAATGGTGCGTACGCACAGAAATGTTGCGTAAGAACTTTTCCACGTTCAAATCGCGATGTATAAAACCTACACTTGGCGTAAAGACACGCACTTTTCCACGGTACCTCATGCCTTGTCGTACGCAAGTTCTCCGCTCGGTTTTGCAAACTGGCGGCACTCAGCGTCAAAGCAATGGTACTGTTCTTGTGTGGTTACTCATTATTTTCATGACGTGGCTTTATAAATACACAGAAACTAACCGCATATTGTTTATTAGTGTAATGCATCTGATTGTAATTAACTTGTAACAATATAATGGTCCAGGGAACAGCCATAGTATTCCAAATACCAGAACTGCTTTAGCGTTGTTACTCTCACTTCTTCTTCTTCTTCTTCTTCTTTCAGCTCCTCCCGTTAGGAGTTGCCACAGCGGATCATCTTTTTCCATATTACTCTCACTGCACGACTCGGAGTATTTATATCACTGTATCTGAGTGTGAATCACAGCAGCAGCTGATCGGAAAGAGAATTATCGGTATACAGCATTAAGCACACGCTGTCTCAGCCACTGCAAAACTTTTTAAAGCCTTTCCTGTACGGACCTCGCGGTTCAGAAACAGTTTAATCCCAAGAACTTTAAATGCACTCAATCAATTGCTCCTTGTAGAACGGTTTGTACTTATAAGTACAATCACCCACTGTAAACTTGCACTACAGTTATAATATCTCACAACCTGAGCCACTTTATAAAGCGTATTTACATATGATGACAATATCATTTTTAAGGTGAAATGCAGCAAAATATGTTTGTTAAATTATACACATAAAACTTTAACTTCATTTAAATAATCTATATTCTTCACTGGGAGTGTCGTGAAGGATAGAATAATTAAACATGTACTACGAAGATATTTCAATGTTCTTTAAACGTTTTGAAGAATCGGCGCTAAGCTTACAGATGGCTTAACGTCTATTACAGAGCTGATTGTGTGGCGATCGGTTACTTGGGGAAAGAAAAGCAAGGACTCTTGGGGCGGCCACGCTAATATATATTGAATATAAAACAGAAAGAGAAAATAACAACACAGCTAAAAACGCAGCGACAAATTTCGACAAAAGATAAATGCTTGTCATGAGCACGAGGCTCATGAAACACATGTTTAATAATGTGCTTTAGCTCCTATCATCATGAAAATGACATCACGTATACATCTCAGTATTTTAGTTATTCAGAGAGCTGTAATATCACAAATGTAATGGACTCTGTGTCCAGTTGGAGGAAGAGAGCCAGTTTAAGAAGCAAGTAGTGATTCACACACATAGAGCACATACGAGTAGAAGATCAAATACAAAACAAAGCATTTAACGTGCTACTTTAATTACGATGTGATTTGAGAAACTGGTTAATTAAACGATTTTAAGATGAAGTTTATAATGTTCTACTAAATGACAAAATAAACTACGTGATTAAAGTGGAAATGTCGAGATTGAAGTTGACATTTCGTGCTTTTTCCCCACCGTGTGCCTTTTTCTCTGTACCCTAATAAACTTTCATATGACACTCAGACAGTGGGCTTACAACTCTTCTTTTCACGGCGACTTTGATATGTGACTTCTTTTTTATTTCTGGCACTGTGCGATTTTGTGAATGTGAGCTTTCAAGTTTCTCTAACACTCTATGTCACTCGATCAACTTCCTTTTGTTGATTATACCACGGTTTATTTGAACAAATAGTATGTTTTTCCTTTGCCTCCACTTGGTATTCGCTGAAATTCTTATATTTTCCCCGTGCTTTTCCCATTGTCTTTTCACAGAAGGCTGCGCTTAAGGGCGATTTATATTGATTTGCATATTCAAATAGGCGTAATTCTGGGAGGATTTGGGGCGTTACATAATGCGCGTGCACGAGCGTTAGTTTTCACGCTGATCGGGATTTATGTAGCGGAAGAACGTGGAAGTTGGAGTACGGACAGATTCCTGCATCTGGATTTTTCTGTGCGTAAACACATTTCGGCTTTTGTGCTTACGCCATGTTATAGTGCGAGTTCTACGCACGGCATTATACATGAGGCCCCAGGACTTTATGGACATTTAAAAAGAACAGCTCTCACTTCTGGTGTCAAGTGGCCAAACTCCCTCGGACACGGTGTAACAGTGAGATGCTGGCAAGTAGAGATTTTGACCTGGGGGGTACAACTGTCACACCGTAATGCAGGTGTCCCCAGGGGAGCTCAGGGTGAAAAGAGACATCCCATGGAGCAGAAGGGCTTGGACTTCTCTGTGCACACAATTCGACTGTTGTTTCGAGTTTAGAGTTATAGATCGTGCTAAAGTACAACTGAATTCCTTTCCGTTTCCTTCTGGAAACTTATGAGAAAAAACAAAACTGACCTGCAGCCCAAAAAACAGCAAGACAACTTACATAAGTTGCACAATGGCTTAACAGGACAGGCATATTATGTGCATAGTCTAATATAGTTTCAAAGAAAAATGTACTGCTTACAAGTTTCTAAGGATTAAAAGCTGTTTTGTTATAATGGCAGGTTATTCATACAGGCTCAGTAAGCTGACCTCGGACAACGTCTTTATTTAGAACGCGTCCATTAGACACAAGAAAGATGACCTTTCTTTCTTTGGGGCCCCATCTGCAATGTACACAAAATAGAAACGGTTAGCCGTTTTGCGCAATGTAAGATGAAATGCTCAGGTAAACGATATAATGCTTATTGAGAAGTAAGGGGAAGGGAGAGGGTGGAAAAAAATATAAAGCCGACCGAAAAAGGGAATCTGCACTCTTCTGCCTTGCAACGTATGAATCCATATACTCATCTGTGACTGAATAAAAGTGGAATCATTGAACTGTTCCTGTCTTCCACAATGGCATAGGCCGGTATGCTGGCCAGCCAGGTTAGTACCACAGAGAGGCGTTGCCTCTATGGCAGCGGACTGCGAGATTTAGAGAGTAGAGCAGCGTAAGAGTATTATAATGTAACAGATATACGTCAGCCATTATTCAGGCCAGCAGGGTTATGACAACAACAACAACAACATTTATTTATATAGCACATTTTCATACAAACAGTAGCTCAAAGTGCTTTACATAATGAAGAACAGAAAAATAAAAGGCGGTAAGAAATTAAAATAAGTCAACATTAATTAACATAGAATAAGAGTAAGGTCCGATGGCCAGGGAGGACAGAAAAAACAAAAAAAAAAACTCCAGACGGCTGGAGAAAAAAATAAAATCTGTAGAGATTCCAGATCATTAGACTGCCCAGTCCCCTCTGTGCATTCTACCTCACATAAATGAAATAGTCCTCTTTGGATTTAGGGTTCTCATGGAAGGACTTGATGATGATGGTCACGTAGACTTCTGGCTTTCAGTCCATCAATGTTGGAGCATCATGAAGCTTTGAGTAGGTGGTGGTGGCGCAGGCCGTCACCACAAAGAAACCGGAAAAAGAAACAGAAGAGAGAGTAGGGGTCAGTACGGATTTTAGAGCCACCATGAATAGTTATTATAATGAATTGAACATACAGAGTATCAGGATTAAATTAAAGTGAAGTTATAAAAAGGCCATGTTAAAATAATAACAGAAGATAGGTGGGCCTTTTGGGCATATATCGCTATGCAGCCAGCCTAAAAATCAGACTTTCAGGTTCAAAGGGTTAAAGAATATATATATATATATATATATATATATATATATATATATATATATATATATATATATATATATATATATATATATATATATAGTGGTCATCCAAGGAATAACAAGCTTGTACAATAGCAGCACTTTTGGGTGCCAATCTGGCTGTCCCCTTTAACTAAACGAACATACAAAATATAAAGAATGCACAATGGCGTTTTAGCAATAATACAAACAGAATAAGATGTCTCTTTGTTGGGTAGACTAAACTTCTTCCTTCAGTGTTAATTCACATAACGTCTGGATTTCCTCTCCTTGGTTGCTTTCATCCT
Organism: Polypterus senegalus; assembly: GCF_016835505.1. NCBI lineage: Eukaryota > Metazoa > Chordata > Cladistia > Polypteriformes > Polypteridae > Polypterus > Polypterus senegalus. The sequence continues at coordinate 11,483,397 of NC_053154.1, read as the reverse complement.
CCAATGACATTTTCCTCAGGGGGCGGTCTTGAATGTACAGCCCTGGGATCTCATAAGGGGTGGAGTTAGTTGCCCTAACTGGGCGGTCCTGTGCTGTGGGACAGAGAGAAGACATGGTAATTAATGAGAGCAGCGCCCCCCCTCTCGGCTTGGGATGGTATCACCTACCTGTGTAGAACTTGGAAGGTGACCCTCTGATGTGCATACGTGCCAATATATTAAAAACAATGGATGACAACAGGTTATCCAATTCAACAGAAAAGTCATATTTCTCACACATGAGGATCATAAATTCAGTGGCGGATGAAATTCCGGCTCCCAGTTTTTAATTCTATTCTGGCTTAGCATGAGAAAACAGGGAATAGCTTTCCTCAGAAGATTTTTCCATCCTGAAAACGTAGTCTAGGAGAGCACCCCACCTTAAAATAATTCAACCCCAGTCTCTGCCTCCAAAACATCGGGTCCTTCCCGCGGAGCAATCATGACATTGCCTACTTTCTTTCCACGAATCTTCTCAGTTCCATACGTTGGACTTGACTTGGCTCAAGATGGATTTCAAAAGAAGATAACATTGAAGTTTTGAATTCAGGTCTGCCATTTCCTTGCCTGCTCAGAATGAACTTAAGATTTCCATCCTCCAAACCTGCATCAGCCTGCCAGTGTATGGAAGGTGGGTGGGGGGATAGTGGGGGTCAGGTGGGTGTCACTCATTGTAAGAGGCACAAAAGTCGAGGAGAAACTTGCAGCATTCAGTTGGCACATTCCTCTGCACACGTGGTGTTCAAAGGGCTCCTTGCTCCTAATTTGCATGAAGTGCCTATTCAAGAGGAGAGCTGTATTTTATTTTCCAAAAAGAGTCCCAAAAATCTAATTTATTAGAAATTAACACTATAATATGTTAAAGATCTTGCTATTTTATAAACAAAGATGCGGTTCTTTAGACATAAATGTGTACATAATTATCTTTTAAAGAATATAAATAAACATTCTTTGATCTGCAGTGTTGCAGAAACATGCCTGTGGTGATGTTTCCTCTAAGGGGTTGGCATGGTAACGAAGGACAAGAATGAGTGCCAGCTGGAAAGTGGTCGCTAAGGCGACGTGGCACAAACTTTGTTTCCCTGAAGAATGGGAAACGAGCAAAGGCCACATGGGACACAAATTCTGGACATGAAGACTGACTAACACAATCATTTTTAAATTGTTTCAAAATGAATACTAAATTAGATCTGCTGCACTCTTGTCTTCTTCTTCTCACGTCCTAAAGACAGGTGTTGCAGCCTGGTGATTGCGATTGGTAAATGGTTGATTGGCATTTCTACATCAGCCCTTTGTGAGTGTGATTGTGCGTGTAGGTGCGTGTCAGTGGGCCTGTGTGGTGGTCCGGGGCTGGTTTCTTATTTGCTCCCAGTGCTTCTTCAATAGTCGTGCAATTGCTCTGTGCCATCTTTAACTGGATTAGGCATGTTTGATAAAGTTACGCCACCTTTTAAATTCTGTCTAAATGTCAATTTATCTTCACATAATGTTAAATGAACTGATTCTGATTGGCCAGCTGTTCATCTAAAAATTAAGCTAAATGGTTTTATGTTTGTATAGTGCAGGGACAATCAGCTTCACCAGAACATAACAGAAGATCACTAGGAGAGCAGGAGTGGAACTGAAATGGCGCACAGGGTGTGTGGCTGTTGTGTATATACAGTAGATAGCAGGAGCTATAAGGATAGGAGGGACCTCCAGGACTGAGGAAAGATCAAAAAATAAAAATGTCAGAAGGAGAGAGTTAGGGCAAAGTCAGCAAGAAGCAAATGAGACAGCTGCATTTTGAGAAAGGCCACACAAAATGAGATCTTGTTTTAAAAGAGCAGGATGTTCTTGTTACGCTACATAGTATCACTATTTGTAGATAGATAGATAGATAGATAGATGGTGTCAAAGATGAGACAAGAGCCACATAAAGAATTGGGGCAGCCACCTGTATAATTTTTCCTGGCTGCAATTGAAGAATTGTTAATACAGAAATGCACAGGTTTGAGTCCAAAACAGAACTAACTGAGGAGGTTGAAATGGGTTTTTTTTAAAGTGTTACAGAAGAAGTCAGGTAACTATGGCCAGAACCGGAAGTGACATCATTGGACTTGTGACCAGAAGGGGTGTCTTCATGATGGAAGTGACATCATCGGGCTCCTGACTGGAAGTAGCATCATTGCCACCCTTTAGCTGCCTCAATTGCACATTTGTGTGAAAATAGACAGATGTTATTATTTGCTGTAGGTCATTAAATATCTAACATTTATTACATTTCACTATCTATCTATCTATCTATCTATCTATCTATCTATCTATCTATCTATCTATCTATCTATCTATCTATCTATCTATCTATCTATCTATCTATCTATCTATCTATCTATCTATCGACTACATAGTGCCCTTCACTATTTACCAGTATTTATCTAATAGTAATGAGATCCACATGCTAATCTGGCCCAGTCGGGTTACTGCTATTACAAACACTGCCAGTTTCTTGATATCATGTGGGCATTTTTAGTGTGGGTTGTCTTTCCTGCAGATTCCTTTTTCTTTTGTTTTGATGTTCTTGCACTGCTTTTACCAGGAGATGGCGCGTGAGAGCTCAAGTAACGTGAACAAACTTAACCAAAACCACGTCATGTTGGGAAGGTGTAGCGCATATTGTAATTGCACATTCCAAAAAGCAACACCTTTTTTAAATCAGTAATTAGCTGAGAAGTTGTACGCAGTGACTTGCAGAGATCTTTTGATCGGCAGGGACTCAGAAGTGATGAATGGATGCTTTCCAGGGCAATGTTTGTTACATTACAGCTTCACAGACACAGATTTGTGCTTGCCTATACAGTATAATGGGGTAACTAAAAAATTCTCAGAAGTGGTCAATGGTGAGGGAGTAGGATGTAGTTGTCAAATATGCTGCTAGGTACTTTATGTTTACTGTGTTTCCAACAGGTCCATTGAGTGGCATTGTGCCAAGTTGATCAAGTGTGTGTGTTTCTGGCATTTATTCTACAGTTGTGCAGGTGACTGTAGCAATTTAGATAGATAGATAGATAGATAGAGACACTGAATAAAATTCGTTTTTATGTATTTTTTCCTATATATGTTTAATTTACACATTGGAAATAAACTGATTTTATACATATGTGTCATTAAATACAATAGATTCAGGTAGTATTCAAACCCACATAGCATATTGCTACCACCACCATGCTTCACCATAGGGATGGCATTAGGCAGTGACACAGTGTTTGTAGACCTACTCAGAGAGTTTATTTTTTATCTCATCAGACCACACAATCTTTCTCCTCATGCTGTCAAAATCCTGAATGAAATATAAAGTTTTGTTCTACCAGGTTCCAGTTGTGTGAAGATCTGGCATGATTAGGTGGGCTCCCCAGACGAAAAGGTGTACAACAAAAATTAAATCACACCGACAAGTGGGCACAAGACAACCACATAAATACAAAAGAAACTGTAATCATTGGTGGTTGTAGTTGGGTCACCCACCTTCATTCCAGCATCATGGGTGGCTGCACAGGACTTTGATCAGGTGGTGGTGGTGGAAAATGCCACCACAGAAGATCCAGAAAAGATCTTAAGTGTACAGTTAAAATTTAAACACTTCAATCATTTCACCTCTTAATCTCCTTTTGCTTAAGCTGTAAAGGCTCAGCTCTTTTAGTCTTTCCTCATCCCCTGTATTCCTCTAATCTCCCTAGTCGCTCTTCTCTGGACCTTTTTTAGTGCTGTTATGTCCTTTTTGCAGCCTGGAGACCCAAACTGCACCCAGGACTCCAGATGAGGCCTCACCAATGTGTTATAAAGCTTGAGCAGAACCTCCTATGACTTGTTCCCCACACATCAAGGCGCTATATAACCTGACATTCTGTTAGCCTTTTTAATGGCTTCTGAACACTGATAGGCAGTTAATAGACTTGAGTCCACTACGACTCCTAAATCCTCCTCCTATCCTTGATTTTCAGACCTCCTATAGTGTATTCAATCCCCACATTTTTGCTTTACATTTACTTACAAATTCTGGGTGAATGCTTTCATTCATCACTAATTAGAGCCCTTAATTGAATTTTCTATTGCCTATTTTAAATATCTTAAAGAAATTGGACAAAGTGGGCAATGCTATCATTTCAGATTGCATGCCATGCCCTGTAGATGAAAGATTTCCACAGCACAAAATATTATAGGCAGAATTTACACAAAATACACTCCTCCCCAGGGTTACCAGATGTCCCATATTTCCTAGGGCAGTCACCTATTTCTTACACAAATTTGGTGTCCCAATTTATTTTTTAAAAATCCTCATTTATTTTTGACTTGACTCTTTTTCCAGTTCAAGTCGTTGTCGTAAGAGCACTTCTGAAACCTCTATCCCTTAATGCATTAGACATCACCATGCTTATGAAATAGAAACTGCTCAAGTGGGATATTTAGGCACTTAGTTCTGAGACTCAGAATTCAGGGCTGTGGAAACTATAGAGGGATAAAGCTGATGTCAGAAACAATGAAAATTTGGGGAAGTACTATAGAAAAAAGAACAATGGAAAAGACCACCATAGTGGAGGAGTAGTTTGATTTGATTTCAGGGAAAGGAGCAAGTGATTGAGACAACTCATAAAGAAGCATCAAGAAAAACAGAAAGGTTTTCATATGGTGTGTATTGATTTGAAGAAGACTTATGATGGAGTGACACATCAAGAGGTCTGGAGGTGTAGGAGAGTGAAAGGAGGTCCAGATTTGTATGTGGGGTTTGTCCAGGATATCTGTGAGGGTGTAAGGACTCGGGTTAAAAAGCAGAATTGGGGGTAACAGGCAAGATGCCAGTTAGAGGAGGTCTGCACCAGGGGTCTTCTTTAAGTCCTTACCTCTTTATGGATGAAGTAACCAGGTGAGCAAACTGAGGGACACCAGAAGGAGTGTTGGGGCACCAGTTGGTCATCCATAAAATAGGGTCAAGGAGAAGAATAGAGTTAAGGAGAAGATTATAGGTCAGGTCTGTAAGACTAGCAATGATGTGTGGAGCTGAGACATGGGCCGTGATTGAATTTGATAGAAATGAGAATGTCGAGATGGATGTGTGGAGTTATGTAAAAGTACAGAATAAGATGAGACCATCAGAAGTACAACAAAAGTAGGAGAGACATTTAAGAAAGTACAGGAAATGAGGTTGAAATGGTGAGGAGAGACTAAGCATATGTGGCCAAAAGAGTGATGGGAATGGAAGTCCGGGGGAAGAGAAAGAGAAGGAGGCCAAAGCGGAGGTGGGTGGACAAAATAAAAGAAGATCTGAAGGAAAAGGACTTAACCGGCGAGGAGATGCAGGACCGAGCTGCATGGAGAAGGTTAATCAAGCACATTGAGCCCACAAAGAAGTACCAAAAGATGAAAATGAAGAAGATGTTCTGAGAGGGCTTATGAAAAAAGTGACTAGGTGAAAAAAACTGAGGGAAGCCAGAAGGAATGCTGGGGCGCCAATTGGGCAACCCTGCTTAATTGGCACAATAAAAACAAAGATGTAGTGCTCATGGCATAAATTAAGGTCAACACTAATAAGCCGTGCGAAAATAATGTTCTGTCAGGGGAAACTCTGTCCTTGGTAGGGGCACGGTCTAAACTGAGAGGCCCCCTTCTGGGAACTGCCCATTGGTATCTAAGGCAGAAGGAGTGGTGCCAGGTGTGAGTGCTGTGAGTAGGACTAGATGTCCACCTTGGGCATCTTCTCAGAACTACAGGGGAAAAACAAAGGTACAGTTAGCACCAGTGCAGTCTCTCATCCCAGAGTGGTATCACTTAACTCATCAGGGTCTGGAAGGTGGTGCCCAGGCACGCATGTGTGATCAAGTGTGGGCTCGTGAGATGAAGGACCAATCCCCCCAGCTGTAGGCTTTCTGTTGATGACATGGTGTTGTGTGGCACTGGAAAAGAAGAAGAAGAGAGCAAGTTAGAAGAATTTAGAAGAGCTTTAGAAGATAGAGGGTTGAAGATAAATAGAAAGAAGAAGGCAGAATATCTGAGGGTTAATGATGATCAGGATTCAGAGATTAGCTTGTAAGGGGAGCTGTTGAAAAGAGTGGATAAGTTTAAATATGGGATCAGGGGTAGCCCAACATTTAAAACTAGATACAGAGATAATCCATAGAGTGCATCAGAGATGGTGGAATTGGAAGACGGTATCAGGAGTATTGTGTAATTGATGAATTTAGGAGAAGATTATAGATCAGGTTTTAAAGACTAGCAATGATGTGTGGAGCTGAGACAAGGGCAGTAGAGGGAGTTGAATGTTACAGAAATGAGAATGTCGAGATGGATGTATGGAGTGATGAAAAAGTACAGAATAAGAAATGAGACCATCAGAGGTACAACAAAAGTAGGAGAGATATCTAAGAAAGTACAGGAAAGGAGGTTGAAATGGTGGGAGAGACTAGGCATATGTGGCCAAAAGAGTGATGGGAATGGAAGTCCAGGAGAAGAGAAAGATAAAGGAGGCCAAACCAGAGGTGGATGGATAAAATAAAAGAAGATCTGAAGGAAAAGGGCTTGACCAGCAAGGAGGTGCAGGACCGAGTTGTATGGACAAGGCTGATCAAGCACATCGAGACCACAAAGAAGTGCCAAAAGATGAAAAAAGAAGAAGATGTTCAGAGACAGCTTGCTCTAGCCTCATGACTAATCTGTCAAGATGACTCTACATTTGTTCTCACCTATCAAACAACTTCAGAGAGAATTTATATTTCTGAAAAAAAAAAAAAAGATCTTTGGTTCCCAGAACAACAAACTGATATGCCAGACATGTGGAGGTAGATGTTCTGTTTCCCGTGGAGGATGAGGAGATGTTACTCAGCACATCAATACCACAAAACATCAAGGCGCTGACGAGAATAAGTGTGCCTGGTGGGTGAGGACTTGAAGCAGACAGAGTGTATGCAAGGGTAGCGATCTGAAGGGCTGTAGAGGGATTTCAAATTGAGTGGAATTATCATCTGTGCGTTTGTGTGAGCGAGCATTCTAACATATCGATGCGCTTCAGCAAGTGCATAAGGAATTATTTGTAGTACCTCATTATAGGAGTGTATTACTACGCACAGCTTAACGATGCTCCAACAATGATGGATGGATTAAAAGGCAGAAGTTTACGTGACCATCATCATCAAGTCCTTCCGTGAGAACCCTAAATCCAAAGAGGACTGTTTCATTTATGTTAGGTAGATTAGGTAGATTTATGTTAGGTAGGAATGGGCAGTCTAATGGTCTGGAATCCCTACAGATTTTATTTTTATCTCCATCCGTCTGGAGTTTTGGTTGTTGTTGTTGTATTTGAATGCTTGGGTGGGTTTGGTTTTATTTTTTAAAGATGGCATGTGTATGAGCAGCGTAAACGTGTTTGCATACAGCATTGCAAATCCAAGATACCCCAATTTCCCATTCCCTCTGCTTTTCTGGAGGGCCTATCCCGCTTTCTTTCAAGGAAAATATATTCACAATCATGATGGCAACTGTAAATTTGGAATGCTATACGATAAAAAACGAAAAAGCTGAAAAATCGAGAACAATGTTTAAATCAACTCCTTTTGAACTTACTTGCCATTCGGTTGAAAATCCACTTCATTCTGTAATGTTCCCCTATTTGTGCTGAGAGCCCACGTCTGAATGAATTTAAGTGGATCTTGGTAGCAGAAGGAGATATGAACGTAATAACAAACAAACGCCAACCGCCTGCCCGCCTGCAAAGAGTCGGCCGTGGAAAGACTCAATGAGAGGGTTAGGATGTAATAAAAAGGAAATGGAAATGCATCTATCTCTCTTTCTTTCTCTCTTTCTTTCTTTTCTTTATTTCTTTCTTTCCCGTAGATGTGAAATGCGACGTCCTTCAGCTGTTTTGTTGGAGTGTTTTGCTGAGTGTTTCGAAGCACTTGTAAAGCAAAACAATTTGGTGTGCTGGGCTTCAGGTTTCTTGCATCCTTTCTTTCGTTCTTTTTTTACTAACTGAATGTTTACTTGATTTTCAGCAGGCGGATTTGCTCTTTAAAGAAATAAAAGCTAATGGGCAACACAGAGCTCCTTAAGATTCCCATCACAAAGCTTTGGCCCAGAGGTTCTAGTGCCACAACACACACGCATTATATGTTTCTCAATTGTAGGGGTTTCTGAAGTGTGAGATGAGCTGGTACATTTAGAATATGAATATATAATAGAATATATAATAAATGAACCTCATCTTTAGAAGAAGGTCAGGCCATTGGCTCAAATACATCCGCCAGTTGTAGTCAACTTATGTCTCCCAAATCACATTACAACTTTTTTTTTAAATTCACTAAACTGCTGTTCACCACACTACTTAGTTACTGATTCTACATGCCTGTGAAGTTCTCCAGGAAGGAATTTTTAGATAGTTTGAACCCTTAGCAAATACCCATTTGTATTCTTACGTTCTTTATGAGTAATTTATGGTAAAGTTACAGCTTGGCGTGATGTCCTGGGTGCCAGCAGCTATGGGCCCGGTGAGCCCAGTAAGCACACCATGGCCGCTCATCTGTCCTCTGTGCACCCACACTCATGATGTCTGAGCTACACCCATAAACCCCTACCATGCTTCATCACACTTGGATCCACTGTACTAACTAAACACATATAAACAAACAACCTGTGTCTGTGTGTTTGTGTGTGTGGAGCAGTTTGCTCTGCTCACGCTCAACCACAGCCACTAGATGGCGCATGCATGCACTTTTACATTTATTTCGATGTTTGGATGCACTTCACTTCTCACTATGAAAGACCTGTGTGCAGCAAACACCGCTGCGCAATAACAACATTGTGCTAATGAAACAGATGAAGAGACACAACATCGAAAATAAGCAAACGCTGGCACACGACGACATTGTGCTAATGACATAGATGAAGAGACACAACATCGAAACGAAGAAAACGCCGCTGTGCAATAACAACATCATGCTAATGGCACAGACGAAGAAACACAACATCGAAAATAAGCAAACGCCACGGCTCAGCAGCAACATCATGCAAATGGCACAGATGAAGAGACACAACATCGAAAATAAACAAATGTTGGCACACAACAACGACATTGTGCTAATGACATAGATGAAGAGACACAACATTAATAATAAGTAAACGCTAGCACACAATAACGACATTGTGCTAATGACATAGATGAAGAGACACAACATCGAAACGAAGAAAACGTAGCTGTGCAATAACAACATCATGCTAATGGCACAGACGAAGAAACACAACATCGAAAATAAGCAAACGCTAGCACACAACAACGACATTGTTCTAATGAAACAGATGAAGAGACACAACGTCGAAATAAACAAACACTGGCAGGCAACAACAACATCGTGCTAATGACACAGATAAGAGACACAAAAACGATAATAAGTAAACTCTAGCACACAACAATGACATTGTGCTAATGAAACAGATGAAGAGACACAAAATTGAAAATAAGCAAATGCTGCACTCAGCAGCAACATCATGCTAATGAAACAGCTGAAGAGACACAACATAGAAAATAAAAAATGCCGCGGCTTAACAGTAACAACATGCTAATGGCACAGATGAAGAAACACAACATCGAAAATAAGCAAACGCTAGCACACAACAAAAACATCATGCTAATGACACAGATGAAGAGACACAACGTCGAAACGAAGCAAACGCCGCAGGTTAACAGCGTGCAAGTGAAATTCCTTAGGAACGGAGGGCATTGCTTGAAGTTTTCACTAAAAACATTGTCTCTCTCCGTGCTAAGATATTGCATCGACTGTCTTTTTACGAATGCCAGTGGGACAGTAAACACAGGTGGGTCCACATCCTCTGTACTGGTCCATTCTTAAGAGTTAGCTGACGCCTCTACAGTTTCACAGATATAGTAAAGATATCTGCTAGGGAGTCTTTGGGTTGTAATTTCTGTCCCGAAGACCACTCACTGCTAGTTCATTCCATAATTTCAAACATTTCAATTATGTCCCCTTTTAGTCTCCTTTTGTTTAAACTGAAAAGGTTCAATTACTTCAATCTTTTCTCATAGTTTTATCTTTTTACCTTTTTTTCTTTATTTTTCTCTATCTCACTGATCACTTCTACCACTTTCTTTTATGTGGATCGCTCCCTGGACACTTTTTACTATCTTTCACTACTTGACATGGATTTTTACACGCAGAGACTCACCTATTCAAGTAGTCAACTTCAAGCGCTGAGAAGAAATGCCCGTGCCGTTGTGGTTCCCCTATTTTTGTAAATTTCTCCTTGGGATTAATAAAGTATCTATCTATCTATCTATCTATCTATCTATCTATCTATCTATCTATCTATCTATCTATCTATCTATCTATCTATCTATCTATCTATCTATCTATCTATCTATCTTAAACATGGGAAAGGCACTATAAAAATAAAACATTATTGTTATTATCTATCTGTTATATAGTTCCTTCCACATCTAGCTATCTATCTATCTCTTTCTACTTGCCCCTATTTATTTTTAATTACTCAGTCTCTATTCATTTATCCATCGATCCATCCATTATCCAACCCGCTATATCCTAACACAGGGTCACGTGCTGGAGCCAATCCCAGCCAACACAGGGCACAAGGCAGGAACAAACCCTGGGCAGGGACCCAGCCCACTGCAGGGCACGCACACACACACACACACACCAAGAACACACTAGGGACAATTTAGGATTGTCAATGCACTAATCCTGCATGTCTTTGGACTATGGGAGGAAACCCACAGAGACACAGGGAGAACATGCAAGCTCCACGCAGGACCCGGGAAGTGAACCCAGGTATCTTAACTGCGAGGCAGCAGCGCTACCCTCTGCGCCACCGTGTCGCCCTTATTCATTTATCATTAGTCATAAATGCATTACTGTTATTCATATATTCATTATTTGTTTAAGATTAGCCACTCCCATTCCATTCAATTATCATTAGCCACACCCTCCCTTTAAATCATTAACCACTCCTCTTTCATCTGTCTATCATCAATAAGTAGCCACTCCTTTATACTGTTATTTTGTCTAACATTGCTTTTACAACTATCTGTCATATATTGCATTTAACTCTATCTATCTATCTATCTATCTATCTATCTATCTATCTATCTATCTATCTATCTATCTATCTATCTATCATATAGTGCCTTTAACTCTATCTATCTATCTATCTATCTATCTATCTATCTATCTATCTATCTATCTATCTATCTATCTATCTATCTATCAGCTGAGTTCTTTTCCACTCATTGCTTTTCTGATTCCCTCATATCCATACAATGTGTTGGTATGGGGCGGCACGGTGGTGCAGTGGGTAGCACTGCTGCCTCGCAGTTAGGAGATCCAGGTTCACTTCCCAGGTTCTCCCAGTGTCTGTGTGGGTTTCCTCCGGGTACTCCAGTTTCCTCCCACAGTCCAAAGACATGCAGGTTAGGTACATTGGCTATGCTAAATTGTCCCTAGTTTGTGTTTGGTGTGTGTGTGTGCCCTGTAGTGGACTGGCGCCCTGCCCGGGGTTTGTTTCCTGCCTTGCTCTCTGTGTTGGCTGGGATTGGCTCCAGCAGACCCCATGACCCTGTAGTTAGGATATAGCGGATTGGCTGATGGATGGATGGATTTTGGGATGGGATACTTTTAGTTAACCTGAAGAATTTAAATTTTTTCTTCGTTAAATAACTTTGGTGGCCACCTATAAAAATATTTTCTATAAGTGAATAGAACTGGAAATGTAAATATCAATGAAAACAATACTGCTGCTCGTATTATTATGATATAGCGCTCTGGAAATTCTACCCCTGTTCTGGCCAATTAGAGTGCAGGGAATTTCTATTATATAATATGAAATTCTGACAGTTCTTCCATATCATCTACATTTGCATCACTTTTATAATGATGCTGTTTCTATTCAGGAATAATTACGCTATCTATTTAAACAGGTTCTTCTCAAGGGGAGATTTGTGTTTGTTTTGTTCTGTATTAATGATAGCTTAGTTTTCTGTGTGAAAATCAAGAGCTAATTGAACATTTCATATGCAGAAATCTACCATAGCATCAGTTATTTGCCAGGAGAAAGGTAAAAAAGTATGGAATGCGATCTGATTTAAGGGTTGTCGTAGGGAGCAGTTGGGAACACAGAACAGCTGCTCGGATCCCCGGAGGGTTGGCCAGCATACATGTGCTAAATATAAACACAGAGTGCCGGCCTACGCCAGCGACTAAATGTGTCTCATCAGATTTTAATTTGCAGTGAGTTTCAGTTATCGAATTTGTTTGTATCACTGCCATGAAATTAGCACAAAGAAACTCTGCATGTCAGTTGGCAAAATTAATGTTTGTTTGGATTCCATTCTTCTTTTTTCTTTTGTGTGGCACATTTCAGAGAGAAATTCACTTTAAAATAAGTGATCTTGTGTACAAAAGGCTTTGAACTGCTGTCAGGTAGAAACTGCGTCCTTAAGCTCTGTTCACTTCTTACACTGCATTATTTTTGGTTTGAATTTTTATTATTACAGTTTACTTGTATCTGTTTTACTGTTTGCATAACAAAGTGCACCTCTTCTCAAATCCCACATTCGGTGCATTGAAACTTGTGTGCTGTTTAGTCAGAACGGAGCCAACCTATGAAGATCCGTTATGTTATAATACAAAATGAGCAAAGGAGGAGGACTCAGCTGCAGCTGCGCGTCGCGCATTTGAGTTTTCTTTTCACAGCATTACACTTAGGAAAGAGCTTCATTTAATCACAATTTATTTTGATTTTCAAAGAACTTTTGAAATCAGAACGTTAGAATATTTGAAACATCTAAATGAGAGCAGGCCATTCAGTCCAGCAAAGCTCGCCAGTCCTTCCCTCTTAATTACACCAAAATAACATCAGGTCAAGACTTCCTGAATTCCCTAAAGTCCTGCCATCGATCACCCTACTCGGTCACTTATTAAGTGTCTGTGGTTCTCTGTGTGAATGCAGGTCCACATGGCAGACTTGTGGTCAAACTAAAAGAAACAGACGGTCAAGGTGTAGTGAGGACAATAGGAGCAAAATTAATTTACACGCCTGACAATGAGGGGCTATGGTGAGAGGAGCCTGTTTAAAATAAGGAGACATTCAAAATCTAGACCCTCAGCAAAGGACCTACAGAATAGATAGATAGATAGATAGATAGATAGATAGATAGATAGATAGATAGATATGAAAGGCACTATATAATAGATAGATAGATAGATAGATAGATAGATAGATAGATAGATAGATATGAAAGGCACTATATAATGATAGATAGATAGATAGATAGATAGATAGATAGATATGAAAGGCACTATAAGATAGATAGATAGATATGAAAGGCACTATATAATGATAGATAGATAGATAGATAGATATGAAAGGCACTATATAATGATAGATAGATAGATAGATAGATAGATAGATAGATAGATAGATAGATAGATAGTATTTGGTGAGTCATTGGTAAACTGTACTTAAACCTTTCTTCCATCAAATGCTATATTTTCTTTATTTATTGTCACATTTCATAGTACTTTTATTTATTTGCATATTCATTCATTTATTTATTTACGTCCAAAAAATTCCTCCATACAGTGCCCAACTGTGATTCGCTATGTAATTCTAAACAAGTCACTCCAAGTATAAAAACACACATAAAAAATTGTTCTGCATCATTTTGTACAGTAAGTCTCCCTGGATAATGATATCATCCAGGTTTGAATAATAAAATACAAAACATAGTAATTCATGGCTAAATGATTAATATACACAAATCATTCACAGATAATGACTGGGATATGGCAAAAAGTCTAATCAACAGCATCCATGGAGAAAATAAACCTCTAGGGGTCCACTGTTGAAAATAACAAAGTCATCACTGTGGTGACGTAGGTGAACCGGCCAACCCCTCCGCCCACGGTATTGTAGAGTATCACACTTGTATGCCAGGCAGTGCTAAAGAGGATTCATTCACTGCCGAGGTTCCCAGTGTCTCTGGTGTTATTTCCTGTGGACTGGAGTACCAGCTGAGTAAAGCAGCAGTGACACCGAGTTCCACAGTAGGATACCAACAAGAAAAAGAGAACAGACGGAGACCAGTAAGAGTGCATGATGATTGCACATAAAGTATATTAATGTATGCAAATTACTAAAAACAGTTGAAATAGTAACAACTAATCAACAGCTCCAATGAGGGAAAGTTCAGACGGAGGCTGATGGGGCATCCCTTATCAACCATGCAGATCAGTTCAACATTTGGGAGCTTTCGGGAGCAAAAACTTTGCAATCCCACAGATGTTTATAAGACTAGAACATTCAGATTTTAATGTACACTTTGGGATGTATGCATTGATACATTCTGTTAGGGATTAAGTAATTAGGGACTGAATATTTTAAACCTTTAAAGGTCAGAAGGAGGATTATACTGTACAGATTTCACTGGATATGAAGGTGTAGATAGATAGATAGATAGATAGATAGATAGATAGATAGATAGATAGATAGATAGATAGATAGATAGATAGATATGCACTATATAATAGATAGATAGATAGATATGCACTATATAATAGATAGATAGATAGATAGATAGATAGATAGATAGATAGATAGATAGATAGATTTAGTATAGTAGGCAGGATAACATAGATATATAGATGTGAAAGGCACTATATAATATATAGGATTTACAAAAAAGGATAGAAGAAGAAATAAAACAATCAAAACTGGGAGAGAAATCTAAGAAAGTACAGAATTGAGATGGTATGGAAATGTTAAAATGAGAGACAAGGAATATGTGTGGGGTGGCATGGTGGCGCGGTGGCTCAGTGGGTAGCACTGCTACTTCACAGTTGGAATACCCGGGTTCACTTCCCGGATACTCCCCGCATGGAGTTTGCATGTTCTCCCCGTGTCTATGTGGTTTCCTCTGGGTACTCCGGTTTCCTCCAACAGTCCAAAGACATGCAGTTTAGGTACACTGGAGATCCTAAATTGTCCCTAGTGTTTGGTGTGTGTGTGTGTGCACACTCTGCAGTTGGGCTGGCGCCCTGCCCGTGGTTTGTTTCCTGCCTTTCGCCCTGTGTGGGCTGGGAATGTCTCCAGCAGATCCCCGTGACCCTGTAGTTAGGATATAGCGGGATGGATAATGGTGGATGGATGGATGGAATACGTGGGCAAAAGAGTGATGGGAATGGAAGTCCATTAGAAGAGAAGTTCAAAGCAGAGGTGGATGGATAAATTAAAAGAAGTTCTGACAGAGAAGGACTTGGCTGCCGAGAAGGTGCAAGACCAAGCTATTTGGAGAAGGTTGATCAAGCTCATCAACCCCACATAGAAGTAGGAATAGAAGAAGAAGAAGACGTTCTGAGATGGCTTGCTTTAGCCTCATGCCAAATCTGTCAAGATGATTATGTGTTCTTCTTGCCTAACAAACAACTTAACAGAGAATTCAAATTTCAGAAAAAAGATGTGCTTGGTTCTGAGAACAATATTGTAAACGGATATGCCAGACACGTGGCGGTAGATGTTCTGATTCCTGAGGAGGATGTAGAGATACTACCCAGCACATCAATATGAAACATGCCGGCCGAAGTAAATGTGCCTGTTGGGCCAGGAGTTGAAGCAGAAGCAATTTAGGCAAGCGTAGAACTGTTCACATATCATGCAGCGATCTGAGGGGGTGTATAGGGCTTTCTGATTCAGTGGAGTTATCGCTCGTGCAAGCGCGGCTGTAGATTGTGTTGTAACATAGAGATGCACCCCCAACAAGTGCATACAGAGTTGATTAGAGTGCACAAGTAATAAAGTACCCTATAAGAGGGGTGTATTTGATAGGTTCGGTTTTATTCCTTAGAGTTGTCGTGTGTATGAGCAGCATAAACATGTTTGCATAAAACCGAGATACCCTCAGATCTCTGCTCCTCCTTCTTTTCCGGACTCGCCATCCTGTATTCTTTCTGGAAGAATCTGTTCACCGTACTCTCTCCAAAATCAGGATGGGAAGGGGTGACAAATTTAACCTGCTATACAATAAAACCAAAAATGCTTAATAATGGAGTAGAAGGTGTACATTTCAGTAACTCCTGTTGAATTTAGTGGCCATTTGGCTGAAAATCAACTTCATTTGTTGCTGTTCCCCGAGAGCACGTAAAGTAGCAGAGGATCTTAAGGTAAAGGGGTTTTACTGGAGAGGACTTTTAGGATTGATCTCCATGGAGAAGGTTCATCAAGCATATTCACCCCACATGGAAGTGGGAAAGAAGAAGATTACTAAGTAAAGAATTAGTAGATTTGTGAAAATAAATTAGGAACAAGTTCACATACATGGAAATCGGCAATATCAGTTCATTGATTAATGGTTGAACTATCATCAAGTGTTCACAACTTTCCTACCTCCCCGTGGATCAACCCCATTCCTAATGCACTGACCCACCTACAGTTGAAGCAGCAGAGGTTCCTGTTCCTTCAGTTGCACCCATGTTGCTATGCTACACTATATTGCCAAAAGTACAGGGTGGTCCAGATCTACATGTATTCTTCACGATTCTTCATGTCGTCAGTTCGCACACTTCTCAATGGTCCGGGATTTTTCAGGTGATTTTCTATGTAACAAACATAATAAATTATAGCGTAATGAAAATTGCATAATTAGAATTGGACCACCCTATATTGGGACGCCTGCCTTTACACACACATGACCTTTAATGACATCCCATTCTTAATACTGTGATAAAGGTGCTATATAGCGGCCGACCTGGCACGGACTGACGCAGAGGCACGTGTAACATCACACAGGCTTTTATTTACTCTTCAGTCCCAAAGCACTTTAAACAGAGCACAAACAACCCTTCCTCTGGCACCACCACTCCCAGGCAAACTCATCCTCTTCCTCCCAATTCTAGCCCTCGAGTGGTGGAGGCTGGCCCGTTTTATAGCCCACCCGGAAGTGTTCCAGGTTTTTCCTCGTCCAGCCGGGTTCTTGAGACTCGGCAGCACCCCCTAGCGGCCATCCCAGCTCCCAACCAGGCTGTGGAAGACTCCATCTCCCATGGAGCCAGGTGGGAGGCTGGGGAATCATCGTTGGTCAGGGAGGCTGCCACCAAGCGTCCCAGGGTAGGTATTGAGCTGTCCATGGTGGCTCCCCCGGAACATATGCAGCAGGGGCGTCCCGGCCAGGCATGAGACCTGGCTGTCCATCACAATACATAGACTTTAATATGGAGTTGGCCCACCCTTGGCAGCTCTAACAGCTTCAGCTCTTCTGGGAAGGCTTTCCACAAGGTGTAGCAGTGTGTTGATGGCCCTTTGTGACCAGGTCTGACTTTGTGAGGTCAGGCACTGATGTTGGACGAGAAGGCCTGGCTCGCTCGCAGTCTCCGGAGTCTCTAATTTATCCCAAAGATGTTCTATCAGGTTGAGGTCAGGGTTCTTTGCAGGCCAGTCAAGTTCCACCACACTAAACTCGCTCATCCATCTCTTACAGACTTTGCTTTGTGCACTGGTGTGTACTCAGTCATGATGCCATCCCCAAGCTGTTCCCACAAAGTTGGGAGCATGGAATTGTCTAAAATGGCTTTGTATGCTGTAGCGTTAAGAGTTCCTTTCACTGGAACTAAGGGGCCAAGCCCAACCCCTGAAAAAAAACCCCACACCATAATCCACCCTCCACCAAACTTTACACTTGGCACCATGCAGTCAGGCGAGTACCGTTCTCCTGGCCAGACTCGTCCATCGGATTGCGTGATTCGTCACTCTAGAGGACACGTTTGCACTGCTCTTGATTCCAGTGGTGGTGGGTTTTACACCACTGCATCTGACCCTTTGCATTGCATTTGGTGATGTCAGGCTTGGCTGCAGTTGCTCGGCCATGGAGACCCATTCCATGAAGCTCTCTATGCTTCGCTGATCTTGAGCTTTTGGAGGTCTGTAGCTATTGACTAAGCAGAAAGTTGTTGACTTCTGTACACCTCAGCATGCGCTGTCTCTGGTCTGTGATTTGACGTGGCCTACCACTTTGTGGCTGAGTGGCTGTTGTTCCCAGTTGCTTCCACTTTGTTGTAACACCACTGACAGTTGACCGTGGAATATTTAGGAGCGAGGAAACTTCACAACTGGACTTGCTGCACAGGTGGCATCCTACCAGGCTTGAATTCACTGAGGCCCTGAGAGCGAGCCATTCTTTCACCAATGTTTGTAGAACCCGTCTGCATACCGAGGTGCTCGATGTTATACACATGTGGCCATGGAAGCGATTGGAACTCCTGAATACAATGATTTGGGGGTCGGGTCCCAATACTTTTGGCAATATAGATAGATAGATAGATAGATAGATAGATAGATAGATAGATAGATAGATAGATAGATAGATAGATAGATAGATAGATAGATAGATAGATAGATAGATAGATACTTTATTAATCCCAAGAGAAAATTCACAATATAGCGTATGTGTTAAGATGCGTTGCCTCAGTTCTTTTAAAGACAGGCAAGCAGAAGCTGCAACATTACTGCTTCAAAAGTGCAAAAATGTGTGGGAAAAAAAATTATATATATATATCCTCCAGCCTCTGCTCTACTATCTTCTACCTTGTACTTAAAAAGGAATTGTGAGCTTCTTATTTTCATTCCCTTTGAAACTGACTCTTCATCTCAAGTGTTCTGTAGGTTTGAACTGTGTGCAATTGTTGTGTCTCTTGATGTTGAAGTGAAAATGAATAAAGTGTACTTGCCAAGGATTTCTCCTGCCTCTGTTGGTAAAAAGAAAATCCCGAAAGGAATGTGAAGTTTCTCTGTACCATAAACCGCCCATATTCTAACATTTTTGTTTTCTTCTCACATGGCCGTCTTTACTATCCATTCTGACTTATCGCTCTTCTCTACTCCAGTCTGTCTCCTTTAAATAGTTCTTACACACTCCACTCCTCGCATTTGACTGATGAAGCATCAACAACCAAAACATTTTTCTTTCGCTTCATTTTTATTCTGGATCTCTCATTAGGATCTGCATTTTTTTGTGGGTTCCCCTGAATGTTCAGCACCTCCAGAAAGTCGTCAGGCCCCTTCACGTCTTTTCACATTTTGTTATGTTTCAAATGCTAACATTATTTAAATCAGCCAAATCTTCTTTGCACCACGGACCGGTTTCACATAAGACAATTTTCTGCGGACCACATTTAAAAGTGCATAATAAATTCAACTCACCATAATGCAGGATGAGTCGGAGCCCTGAGCTTGTTTCCCTGTAATGAGACGGTCCCAAATTCTTCTTCGTAATTTTCTTTTGTTTGCTGTCACTGCAGAAAGCCCTGCCTGACAAAGACAGAATGTTTGGAGACAGAAGCAGGGTGCTCAGTGCTTTTGTGGTGATCTCTACAGACGTTTGTTTTAACTCATTATTCAGAGACTTAGCTTGTGGGCTAACCGGATACAATTCCAGGCACCTCACACCCAGATAAACAGATTTGAGCTCTGAGAATTTAGTGTCTCACTTCAGCAGCATCGGTGGGTGTGATGGGATAGCAGGCTGCTTACTGCTTGTGCTGATCTCCACATTTACAAAAAAAAAAAAGACGCTGATGGGGAGGTGTGAAGGAATTTAAGTTGGCATGGGATTACGACTTTTTTCGTAGGCTTTGGGGATTCTAGCGTTAATTTATTGGACATCAAAACTGTGACAAAGACAAGTGTGGGAAAGAGGCACAGACGGAAGTGATGGGGAAATGGTTCAATGATGAATGGTCACAGTTACGGAAAGTTACCAACAGTTTATTGTACACCACAAGCAAATTAATCTGCATGTACATCCAGACGTTACTTAAGACCGTCGGCCTCCTATGTCCTTAACTACAGTGGCTGTCACGGTACATAGACAACAGAACAGCAGAACAGAGTCATCGTTCTACATCCTCCCTCTTTAGCTTTGTTCCTTATTTCCAAAACACATGAACAAGTTTGCCTTAATATTTTCTTTAAACAGATTCAAGAATTAAACATTACATCAACAGTTCAACACAGCCTATCAGACTGAGAAGTATAACTGCTCGTGTGCGTACGTTTGTGTCTGAATGGGCAGCCGGATAAAAACATCACATTCTTGCTTAAACACACGCCAATTCTCAGCGACATTGCCATCAAACGCAAGCAGTTCAGGTCTACAAATTTCTTCTGCCGTGCTGTCAATGTATATTCATTTGCCTTGTGCAATTCAGTCGCTTGTTGAGCTTTGATGAGACTTCTGACACCATGTTGAATGACGAGTGGTCACAGTTATGGAAGGTTACCAACACTTTAAGGTACTCTACAAACAAATCAAGCTGCACGCACATTCAGACGTTACTTACGACTGCCACCCCGTCCTACTTCCTTCACTACAGTGGCTGCCGACGTACATAATAAACAGAATGTAGTCACTGTTTTACATCCTACCTCTTTGCTCCTTATTTCAAAAATACCGTATATGCTCGCAGATACGTTCTCCCGCGGATAAGTCAGGACTTGATTTTACTGTATAATTTCTGGTATTTTATAATGTCAGTCGTATAAGTCAAATGTGGAAAACTCACGCTATTGGTCCAAGAGATTATGACATGCTAATTCTCATCTGAGAGAGTAACCACAGAGCACACGGCCTTTTGTTTCTATGTGGGTGAGGCAATGCGCTGTATCAGCGTGCGCTCCTAACCTCTCTCTCTCCTCTCTATTGTGCCTACGTGACCACACGGTAATACCCAAACTATTCTGAAGCAATATTTGCACTGATTTGTGTTTTTTGCATCTCACACCCTCATACACCTTTATCGTAAGAGCATCCCTTATCTACGACGGAGCGTTCGATCAGAAGAAGATATGAAGCTGGTTTTAAATTACACGTTGTTGAAGTAGTGAAAGAAATTGGTATCTGCACTGCTGCAACAAAATTCGATATGTCTGAGAAACTGGTGCGAGATTGGAGGAGGTAAGAAGATGTAAAAAAAATAAATTAAGCGTCGCATTTTTGAACGGGCGCATAAGTCAGGGTCTGAATTTTATGATCGATTTTTCGGGTTTCAAGACCCGACTGATATGTGCGTATATACAGTACATGAACAAGTTTGCCTTAATATTTTCTTTAAAGACATATCAATCAATCAATCAACATTTATTTATATAGCACATATTCATACAAAAAAAATGTAGCTCAAAGTGCTTTACAAAATGAATAGAAAAATAAAAGACACAATAAAAAAATAAACATAAGTCAACATTAATTAACATAGAATAAGAGTAAGGTCCGAGGCCAGGGTGGACAGAAAAAACAAAAAAAAACTCCAAAGGCTGGAGAAAAAAATAAAATCTGTAGGGGTTCCAGACCACGAGACCACCCAGCGGCCCTCTGGGCAATCTACCTAACATAAATCAAACAGTCCTCTTTGTATTTAGGGTTTTCATGGAAGGACCTGATGATGATGATGGTCACGTAGACTTCTGGCTTTCAGTCCAACAATGTTGGTGCATCATGAAGTTTTGAGTAGGTGGAGGTGGCGCAGGTCGCCACCACAAAGAAACCGGAAAAAGAAACAGAAGAGAGAGTTGGGGTCAGTATGGATTTTAGAGCCACTGTGAATAGTTATTATGAAGAATTGAACATACAGAGTATCAGGATTAAGTTAAAGTGAAGTTATCAGAAGGCCATGTTAAAGTGATGTGTTTTCAGCAGTGTTTTAAACTCCTCTACTGTATCAGCCTGGTGAATTCCTATTGGCAGGCTATTCCAGATTTTGGGTGCATAACAGCAGAAGGCCGCCCGCCTCACCACTTCTTTTAAGTTTAGCTTTTGGAATTATAAGGAGACACTCATTTGAGGATCTGAGGTTACGATTTGGAATATAACGTGTCAGACATTCCAATATATAAGATGGAGCAGATTATTTAAGGCTTTATAAACCATAAGCAGAATTTTAAAGTCAATCCTGAAAGACACAGGCAACCAGTGTAGTGACATCAAAACTGGAGAAATGTGTTCGGATTTTCTTTTCCCAGTTAGGATTCTAGCAGCTGCATTCTGCACTCGTTGCAAGTGATTTATGTCTTTTTTGGGTAGTCCTGAGAGGAGTGCGTTACAGTAATCTAGTCGACTGAAAACAAACGCGTGAATTAATTTCTCCGCATCTTTCAATGATATAAGAGGTCTAACTTTACTTATGTTTCTTAAGTGAAAAAATGCTGTCCTAGTGGTCTGATGAATATGCGATTTAAAATTCAGATTACAGTCAACGGTTACCCCTAAATTTTTTACTTCCGTCTTAACTTTTAATCCTAGTGCATCAAGTTTATTTCTGATAACCTCATTGAATCCATTATTGCCAATTACTAAAATTTCAGTTTTCTCTTTATTTAGTTTGAGAAAATTACTATTCATCCATTCAGAAATACCAGTAAGACATTGTGTTAGTGAATCGAGAGAGTCGGGGTCATCAGGTGCTATTGATAAGTACAGCTGTGTGTCATCCGCATAGCTGTGGTAACTCACGTTGTGCCCTGAGATAATCTGACCTAATGGAAGCATGTAGATTGAGAATAACAGCAGCGGACCAGGATAGAGCCTGAAGAATACAAGAATAAAACATTACATCAACAGTTTAACACACCAGACTGAGAAATATAACTGCTTGTGTGTGTGTGCGTCTTTGTCTGAATGTGCAGCCGCTATGAAAACATCATATTATTGTTCAAACACACGCCAATTCTCATCAACACTGCCATCAAACACAAGCGGTTCAGGTGTATAAATTTCTTCTGCCGTGCTGTCAATGTATATTCATTAACCTTGTGCAATTCAGTCGCTTGTTGAGCTTTGATTAGACTTAGCTTACTGATGACTTCTGACACCATGTTGAATGACGAGTGGTCACAATTATGGAAAGTTACCAACACTTTAATGTACACTACAAACAAATCAATCTGCACGCACATCCAGACGTTACTTACGACCAACATTACATCAATAGTTCAAAACATCAGACTGAGAAATATAACTGCTTGTGTGCGTGCGTCTTTGTCTGATTGTGCAGCCGCTTTCTAAAACATCATACAGTGGAACCTCGGTTTCCAGAATTTGTTCCGGAAACGTGCTCGCAATCCAAAGCACTCGTATATCAAAGAGAATTTCCCCATAAGAAATAATGGAAACTCAGATGATTCGTTCCACAACCCAAAACTATTCATATAAAAATGATTAATACAAAATATAAAGTAAAAGTACATAAAACAAATTAACCTACACTTTACCTTTAAAAAGAATCATGGCTGGTGTGAGTGAGTTTCTAAACTTATGTGGGATTCCACCCAAGGGGACGACACCGGAAGAGTGTCCCAAAGCAATCGCAGTCACCCAACGCTGTAGCAGTTCGCGCATCCAAAAAGATCGCAGACATGCTATAAGCGCCTGCTCATACAAGGAACATTATAAAGATCCCGCTACAATAAATAACAGCGCTGTTGCTGTTTCAGGCTGAATAAATCTGGTGTTGTTAAAGTACTGAAATTCAGCTTCGTGTTTTGGGGTGCAAGATGGGGACTCGCACTTCACAGCACACACGTGCGCGTGAGCACACACACACAGTCATAATGCTGTAGTAAACAGTTATATGCTCGTACGGATGTTGACTATATGAGTGAGGCACACAGACTCCGATGGAGAATAGGAGACGATTGCCCTCAAGAGGAGAGAGAGAGAGAGAGAGAGAGAGAGAGAGAGAGAGACACGCGCGAGCAAGCGAGCAAGCAAGCGAGATAAGGAGAGAGAGACGCGGGCGAGCGAGCGAGATAAGGAGAGAGAGAGAGAGACGTGCGCAAGAGAGAAGAACCATCAGCTCAGTTGTGATCACATGACGCTCAGCAGACAAAGTGTATCCATACTACTCGTATTGCAAGACATCGCTCGTTTATCAAGTCAAAATTTATTAAAAAATTTTGCTCGTCTTGCAAAACACTTGTAAACCAAGTTACCAAGTTCCACTGTATTATTGTTCAAACACGTGTTAATTCGTCACAACATTGGCAGAAGCAGTTGGGGTCTACAAAATCCTTCGCCATGCTGTCAATGTATATTCAATTACCTTCGCTCTTCGCTGAGATTTAGTTACTGACAACTTCTGACACCATGCTAAATGACGAGTAGTGACAGTTACATCTAGACTTTACTTAAGACCACCATCCCTCCTACTTCCTTAACTACAGTGACTGACGAGGTACATTAACAGCAGAACATAGTCACTGTTCTACAGATATAATGATCTGGTCAATTTTCAAAATAAAACACCCTGTGGACTTCGGTAGTCAATAAAATGGAAATAAAATAAATTAAAAGTTTTTTATTCTTTCTGTGTGGCCCTGTACCAAATGATCCACTGTCCGGCACCGGACCATGGCCCAGTGCTTGTGAACCGCTGGTTTAAATTAATTTATTCCCCTCATCAAGCAGCACTCAATATCCTAGAATGACAAAGGGAAACCAAAATTTGGGGAATATTCAGAAATTTATTAGAAATAAAAAATTGAAATACTCCATTAACACAAGTATTCAGACCCTTGACTCAGTAAGCGCCTTGAAGCATTGGAATTGTTATTATTATTACTATTACTTAATTGAAGTGCCTTTGGCAGCAATCACAGCCTGTAGGTCTTCTTGAGTTTGACATAACAAGCTCCACACATCTGGACTTGGGGATTTTCTGATATTTCTTCTCTGCAGATCCTCTCTAAACTCAGTCAGGTTGGATGGAGACCATCGGTGGACATTTGTTTTCTGATATCTTCTGAGGTGTTGGATTGGATTCAAGGCTGGCCCACACAATAACATTCCTAAAGTTGACTATCTAAGCCACTCTTGTGTTGTCTTTTCTTTGTGCTTAGGGTCACTGTCCTGTTGGAAGGTGAACCTTCATCCCAGTCTGAGGTCCAGAGCGCTTTAGATCAGGTTTTCATTAAGGATATCTCTGCACTTTACTCCATTCAGGTGTTTTTGCAGCCCTGACTAGTCTTCTAGTTTCTGTCTCTCAAAAACAATGCCACAGCATGATGTTGCCACCACCACACTTCACTGTTTGAATAGTAGTGCACAATTGATGAGCATTGTCTGGTTTCCTCCACATATGACATTTTGAATTGAGGCCAAACAGCTCAGTGTTTGTTTCATCAGACCAGGGAATTGTGTTTCTCACAGTCCGAGAGTCCATTAAATGTTCTTTTGTAAACTCCAAGCAGGCTTATACATGTGTCATGTCCTCATCCTGCCATAAACCTAGATTAGTGGAGTGTTGCAGAGTTGATGGTTGCTCTTCTGTAAATTTCTATTAATCTCACACAGTTTCCCAGGAGCTCAGTCGAAGTGACCATGGATTCCTTGGTGACCATTCTTACCAAAGCACTTCTCCCCTGATTGTTCTAGTTGTTAGAACTTAGTTCTTTTAAGTGTTCAGAAGCCATTAAGGGGGCTAACACAATATTAGGTTACATAGCACCTTGATGTGTGGCATACACGTCCAAGGAAGTTATGCTTAAGCTAATTAATTCACTGGTGAGGCCACAACAGGAGTACTTTGAATAATTTTTATCTTCCACTACAAAAGAGTGACAAAGCTAATTCCAGTATTAAATGTAAAGTGTTACACGTAGGAAGTAAAAATGTGAAGTTTGAACACAAAGTGGTAGGTCAGAAAATTGAAAGTCCACATTATGAGAAGGATTTAGGAGTTGTAGTGGACTTGTTACGATCAACTGCCAGACCGTGTTCAGAAGCCGTTAAGAAGGCTAACAGAATGTCAGGTTATATAGCGCCTTGATGTGTGGAGTACAAGTCACAGGAGGTTCTGCTCAGGCTTTATAACACACTGGTGAGGCCTCATTTGGAGTCCTGGTGCAGTTTTGGTCTCCAGGCTACAAAAAAGGACAAAGAAATGCTAGAAAAGGTCCATAGAAGTGCTAAAAAATCTGCCACATCCAGATATCGAGAAGATAAACAGAATAGAGGAGGGTTAGTAACAGTTTAAAAATATTGTGATGTTTATACTTCTGTACAAATGACTAACATAGATGTGCAGTTAATCAGTAGCTCTAGGCAGGGTATGCCAGATTAAAGTTGTGAATATTCAGCCTGGATTTAATGGTCTGGGCCTGGTTTTTATGGTCAATGATTCCACTGGTCTAGAAAAAAAAATTTTGTTTGCTTCTGGGAACTTCAGAGCAGCTCTTTATTAAGTTTTTTATACTGATTTTGTATATGAAATCGGAATTAAGCTAGCACATCAGGTTTTTAAAATACACATCATTTTCACACTTTTGAATATCAATATAATATATCAACACGATATATGGAGTTTGGACTATGTCCCACCAAAATTATTTTCATGTGTTTATTGTGAAAACAAACTCGAAGATGATACCAGAGACACGTTAAAGCATATTTATGTCAATTTACCTCAATATAAAAGTGAGGTCAGCGTGCCCAAAAATGTTGGAGGCTCTCGCTTTTGCACTTGTACTGCACATCTGTCTCTCTTTGCAAGAACCAACAGTAGTCACCCATCATGCTCGGAATGAATTTTTCCTAATATCAGTTTTCCATCACCTTTATATCTTGAAATCTTTCCCCATGCTCATCTCTGACATCGTTTAGATTTGGTGGAAAAAAGTCGAGATGAGAATGTAAAAAATGACATCTTCAGTAACATTCTGGCTCCTGTAAGCTACTACACTTTCAGCATATTCTCCACAAGCTCAGCATAATTCAATAATCAAGAAAATTCTGGACAACCTGCACGAATGAGGTTGTTGATTCAGTTGACTTCAGTTCCCCTTTGAACTCATCGTCCAGCATCAGTTCACATATTTCAGGGCCAATGAAAACACCTTCCTTAATTTTGGCTTCACTTTTCTCGAAACTTATTTCTTAAAATGCTGAAACACATCGCCTTTACTGTCCAGTCACCCTAGTTGTCCAAGACCTGGAACATCATAACTAAAAAATGGAACGTGCTGGACGAAAACAGTTTTCAGATTTGGAGTCAGCAAGTGGAATTTGTTAAATTATAGCTGAAAGAATCCCAGTAGCAAAATGCTTGTTGACCAGTGTTCTAAAAGGAATATTACTGTCCAGTTTGAAGGTGATCTTAAAAACAACCACAACACCATCTTTTTTCTCTTTTTTGTATCGCAATTTTGGATCTTCAGCCATGGGTGTTCCCATTGCAGTCTCCCCCCAGAACTCTTTGAGAAGCATGATGCGTGTGATGTCATCACCACGACCATATTCAGGTTGGCATGGACATTTCTTCCGTATCTGATGGATGTAAATTGCAAATGCATGTATGAAAAATCCTTTCTTTTTTCTCCTGTGTGGATGCTAGAGGCACAGTTGCCCCATTGAACCCACCAGAGAGACGTCTAGGACACCCGTTTAAAAGCACCATGAGTAATATTTAATAATTTTTTTGAATAAAGTGCACAAAGCACCACATACTCCACAATTCTCCAATAAACAATAATAAATCAATAACAATAACCAATCTTCCACTCCCAGCAGCTCTGTCACACTTCCTCCCAACTCAGCTCGATGTGCTGGGTTTCCCATCGTCCTTTTCAAGTCCATGACCCGGAAGTACTCCTTTCTCCGGGTCAACTCCATATAGTCCTTTATCAAGTGTCCCGGAAGTACTGTGGGCTTCCGTCCTCGTGACCCCCGAAGTACTTCCGGGTTGGCGTAACCGTAATAGTCCCCGGGTTCTTGGTGAACTCCCCCCTGCTGGCACCAAACAGGGCTGAAGAGATGGACTCCATGTCCCAAGCTGCCCTGCGGGAATCCGAGGAACCATTTTCATCCAGTGGAGCTGCCATCTAGCGTCCCGGGGGATGTAGTTCCCTGAAAAGGCTGCTTTCTTCTGTTGAGAGACGTCCCGGCCGGACTGAAACGCCGGCCGTCCATCACATCTGGTATTTAGATTCTATTCTTTTCTTATTGGTCTTTGATTTTAGGTTTGCAATTCCAATTTAGTCCTTTTAACCATTTTGATTGTCTGGCTTTGAACTTGACTTGTTCTCTCCCAGTTGTATTCATTAAATATATCCTGTTTCATTCTGAATCAGTAAAAATTACATTATTAAGAGGGGTATTGGAGCAGCCATCCCACCTGCACTTCAGAACCCGTCATTTACCTAAAGCTAAGCATTTTCGGTCCTGGCCAGTACTTGGATTTGAGACCATCTAAGACAAATTTGGGTTGTTGCTGGAAGGTGTTGGTAAAGGTCAGCAGGGGGCGCTTGCCCTGTGATCTGAATGTTGGTCCCCCCCAATCATTCCCTATCTCTAATTGACTACTTCACCACCTAACAGGTAATGTGTGGTGAGTGTACTGGCTCAAAAATGGCTGCCGTCGCATCATCCAGGTGGATGATACACATTAGGGGTAGGTGAGTGGCTCCCCACCCTCTACAAAAAACACTCTGAGTAGTGAGAAAAGCACTAAATAAATTTAAGCAATTATTATTGTTATTATTTTTTCAATTTTACAATTTTGCTGTAACGGACCGTCGGCAGCTCAACCTGGCCAGGACGTCCCGAGAATGAAAGGATGGGGGTAGAGAGCTATTTTTGGACACTGCTTCCCCCAAGATACTAGATGGCATCTCCCCTGGAGTATAGCAGTGCCCCAGATTTCCACAGGGCATCCTGGGACTTGGAGTTCACTATCTCAGCCCTGTTGGGTGCCACCAGGTGGTGCTACTGAATGACTGGGGGAGTTGTGCTTCCCTTATTGCCCGGAAGTACTGTTGAGTCAGGAGGACAGAATTCCAAAATTTCTTCCGGGATGATGAAAAACTTGAACTATATAAAGGACTATTGGGAACCCAGAAAGTGAGCCAGAGTCAGGAGGTGTAGGACAGAGCT